>NC_045781.1:49593827-49943411 GCF_008692025.1 Phocoena sinus | reverse complement strand
GGGGATTCTCACAGACTTGCTATCTGCTTTTATAAATGGCAAGGGCTTAGAAAGAAAAGGAAACAGGATAGCCCTGACTGTTCTCCTGTCGAGAAACGAGACTCTTGAGCTTAACCTCATTACTGTTTCGGTACCCTGGTCCGGAGCACACCTTCGCTGTTCTATGTCAATTTTGTCTCTTGTACCGGTACGTCTGCCGAGATTTGTCAGGAAGAGCCCCGTGGCAGGGTTGAGGTAGACTCCTCTCACTTGGAGGAAACCACACCACTTTGTATCAAATACACTAAAACGATTCCAACCCCAACATTAAATAGGATAGAGGTACAGTGACACGGGAGTTGCAGTTGACTGGTCGCAGGATATTATCTTTCGTAGATATTTAATTTTACGTTGATGGATTTTGACTCTGTGATTTTCTTTCCATAATTCAGAGCCAATAATAGTTTCACAGACCTCTGATATTCCTGGAGGTCCCTGACCATCTTGCACCTTAGTAAGCCACATGTCTATTGTACCTTATGGGCAAACCAGCCCCATTCCCTGGCACCAAAAAACACACAGAAGAGAAGGGAAGGAGATTATGGAAATGCAACGAAACATCTGGAAACAAAACGTCCTGCTCTGGACCAAAACCAACACTCAAACTCTCCTCTTATTTCTCTCTTAAAGGCCCCTATATCCTTCTTCTGCACAGACAGTCAATAAAAGAAAGAAAGAAAGAAAAAAATAGACGAGACACTCCTTTTGCGCCAGCTGAATGCCTGGGAAAGCATCTATTTAGATATTTCTCCCAGTCAAGGAGGAGAGTTCACACTGTAAGACCCTTTTGGTTGGCTTCAGGTGCAAGGCCTTGCTAGATTTCAGCCCTTATAACCAACAACAACATTTCAAACGGTTCTCAAAAGCCACAACATGCGCGGGTAAGCTCGTAACTTACAAATCTGAACTCAGACAAAAGGGGAGGGGAGTAAACACTGCGTGCATTTCTTTTATCTACTCGCTGGGCTGGGTATTCTGACAGCTCTTTCTATTGTGTATGCTTTATATATAGTTAACCAAGTGTAGTAAATATTTTACTTATTGTTTTACAGTAAAATCCTTTCTTCAATATAGATTGAATATATTTTATATTTTGTCATTTTATACTTTAAGTGACTAATAAAAGGAACTTCTTCATCAGAACTGCACTACCCCATTCATGTTTCCTGGCTCTTCTGTGGCCCACTGGCCACCACTCAGACTGTTTTGAGAAGCGGGGAAGTCTGTTCATTTTGTCAGGTCACGGACAGATAGACAAAAACAAGAACAGAGTCTTCACCTCAGTCCTGCACAAAAATCATCACTGGACGTAATTAACCAGCAATGTGCACTGCTGTGGACATTTTAAAGACAATCCTTCCAATTGTCTTTTCTTCCCCAGAAAGCCCCGTTCACTCAAGTGTGTTCAGGTACTCAGTTACAGTCAACACAGGCTAATTCACTTATCCTCAACAAGTGGGCTATTGATTTTTGCCCGTTTTCAGAACAGCCCGGGGTGACAATAGCATCCCCTATTTAAAAAAAAAGAAGAAAAAAAAAAATCCTGCGATTCCGGGGGAAATGCCCTTTCACTCCTCATCATCAGGTTTGCTTCACATTTGGCTGGACCTATTCCTATATTCCACTTGGAGCCACTAATTTCCACAATCCTTTTTTTTCATCTTGTCACATCAGAATCTGGTGTGTTTCTCGCCTTTTAAAGCTGGGAGGTCAACAGGATTCGCCTTCATTCAGTAGGGGTTTATGTGAACAAAAATTCCCCGACATAGCAGGAACAAGGCATCAAGCACTCCTATTTTCTTTCTGTCCCTCTTTTTTTGGTAATCAGCTTGTGAAAAACAAGTAGCCTCACATTCGAGTTTTCCCAAAGGCAAAAAGAGTAAATCCGAGTTAACCGTCTCATTTGTACTTCTGTAGGTATGGGAAATACCACCCTTTACCTAGAAGTAAAGCTAAAAAAGAACTGATAAAAAACATGACACAAAATTTTAAACGTACTAAACTCTTTAAAGGAAAGTACTGAATATTAAAAAAAGATTACAGAGTCAATTTTTGTTGAAACGAATGATTTGTTTTATGTTAACTACATTACGCATTAATGACAGTCCTGTGGTAAACTTTGACTTCCTTCAAGAAACCATGATGATTGCTTGTGGACTATTATGGGGACAGCCATAAATTCTAGGTGGAAAATGAACGGAGCCCTTAATTGGGGGAAGGGGGGCAGTAAATACCCCTCCTAACAGACTTCGTCTCCTAACAGGGATATATCTGGACAAGAGGTGTTCACGTAGCTGCTGTACAAAGAAATAAAGCTGCCCGTCCAATTCAGGTGCTGAGTCTATTAGAAATGTGCTCGTTTCAGCTTCTTTGCTCACTCAGAAGCATCTGAACTTGCATGTTACTTAGGGGGCCAAATACGAGGCGCTGGGGGAAAAACAAACAAACAAACGTGCACACACACAACCAGTCCAGTAGAAGGAGGGTTCAATGTAACCAGTGAGAGCCTCAACCTCGTTTCATCAAGGCTTCTTCCTGCCGCTTTGATGAAGAGCAAAGATAGCTGGGCGCTTGGAATGCTCAGGAACGCCGCAGAGCACAGAGCTATGCTTCCAAGTGCAAAGCCGCCAGACTGGGGATTCCGGCTAGCGCTGAGTCTCTAAATAATGAAATTAAACATGTTTGGTTGTTAATGAGGTTGCTCTGGAAAGGACCGTGCACTGGCGATTTTGAAACTCCAGGCACATTTTCGAGTCTCCAGTGAACACAATGGGAAAAGAACACTGGCTACCCTTTTTACAAGGGCCACGGGAATGAAAAAAAAGGGGGGAGGGCGGCTGTCTGGAGTGGCCTTGCCTCCCCTTGGCTGAGAATGAAGAAGTGAGGGCTCCCCTGACAAGAGTCCTGCCTTTGTGCTGTGCACCTGGAGCCTTTTTTTTTTTTTTTGAGGGCTAAAAAGTCAAATCTCCAAGTATTGATTACTTACAGCATGCCTGAGTGTGACACGCCTTGAGGTATCCGGAGGAGGCAGGAGACTGGAGAGACAAGGCTAACATTTAAAACATAATCGGGGAACAGTGAAGTGTGGGGTATCACCAGGTGGCAAGCTTAGGGGACAGGGACACCCGAGACATCCCTAGACTGTCAGGGTTAAGGTCTAGCGAAATTCGAAAGGAAGAAAATAAAACGGGCAGGTTGCCATGGACTCGTCAACCTTTTATTTCGCCAAATTAGGGACTTTAAAAAGAAAGCAAAATCAGAGAACATAAAAGAAAGAAAGAAAGAAAAACGGCAGGCAACAGGAACTATCATTTTCTGTCATCTTTATTAAAAGAAAAGACATTTTAGTTCTCAAAGAGATGACAGTTTTTTTTTTAAAAAAAGGATACAATGTGCTTGATGAGAAACTCACTACTTTGTCTCTCTTTTCCCCATTTTTAAACAGTCTGGTGAAAATGTTGTCACAGATGGGCCTGACAGATGACAATTTTCTTCCGCTCATCCTGGTACCGGGTCTCAGCACCATCCTGGCGCTCACAAGCTCCCTGAATATTTGCTGAATAGAAGAGGGGCTGTATTTACAAGTGAACATCTGCCGAGGAGAGCAATCCTGCGGGCCCGGGCGTCGGGGATAGGAGGATGGTTATGACAGAGTGTGAAGGAGTTGGTCTGGTAGAGGAAATAAGGAAGGGCATCCCCAGGAGTCATAATGTGTTAAAAAATATATTTCAAGTCCACGCAAAGGTCGAAGCATCTGAATGTTGCTTAGTGTCTCCCACTGAGACTGGACAGCAGTTACCTGGCGTCCCTATCCCAACCCCCCCCCCCCCACCCGGTTCCGACCAGACAAGCAACAAAGCAGTGTTAGAGAAAAGGAACGACTCATGACGCTCGCTAAAGAACAATAAGGCAGGCTTTATCCAGGGGGACTGTAGTGACTGGCATAGGGACCACTGCGATGGGGGTTTGCAGTAGGACAGAGATGGGGCTCAGCTTCACAGCCAAGGAGCAGGGTGAGGAGAGTTAGGGTGTGTAGGGGGGGATTGGCAGGAGGGTAGGGTAATTCTTGCCAAGTGACCTAAACGGATTCTTTCTGAAGGCAGACCAGGGTGATCAGGTATTACCTAGGGGACGGTGGGCGGTGAGGAAAGTGATACAATATGGAGGGTAGGGGATTCTTGCTGGAGCGACTTGACAGGACTCTTACTAAAATCGAGCTGCACAAAGAAAGGATGCAGAGGTCTCAAAGTCGAGGCCTGCCTGAGAAGAGGATTCAGAGGAGGGTGACTAAAGGCTGGTCGAGGAAAGAGTCTCTGTCCCTGGGCTCTTTCAACTTCATCTCAGGGCATAAACTTTTTAACACTGGTAACCTGAGCAGTGACCTTAGACACCCTGTTGGTGTGACGCAAACAGTAACAGCATGTCTCTCGCTGCTGCAGAGAGGCTGAGCGAGGATGACGGACATCACACACAGCACGGAGCCTGGCCCTGGAGGGGGACCTGCTATATAGCAATTGAAAAGGAAAAAAAGAAAAGATCTGACTGCATTTACCACACCACCTCAACCCCATTCACCATCTCCGAAAATGTGCTGGAGACCGGGGAGGCGAAGGGTGTTCAACCTTGTTACTTCAAGAACACAGAAAGGTTCTAATCGGGGAGGTGAGAAGAGACGTGAAAATGGATCAGCATCGACAAGTCAAAAGTATTACAGACCGGACGGCAGAGATGCAAGTCCCTGAGCAAGTAGCGTGACCGAAGCCTCAATCTTCTCATCTGTGACATAGAGATAATGATAGTATCGACTCCCAGGTGGCCTGAACGAGGAGTCTACAGGATAAGCCATGTAAACCACTTTCTGTACTACCCAGTGTAAAATTATCATGAAAGAAATATGATTATTATTATTATCACTATGACTATCACAATGATCAGAACAGAACAGCTGCTTGGAAAGCTTGGCAGGAAGGACAGAGCTGCTTTAGAACTCATTTCATCTTTTGAGTGCAAAGAGGCAACGCTGTTAGCACGCTGCCTCTCATTGTCAAGCCAATAGGATCTATCCAGAAGAGAGCATGAGGAAAAAATGTGAATGGAAACACGCTAAAAGAACAAGTAACTCCCACAGTCCTCCACGCTCTGACAAAAGAGGGATTCTGTCAGTGTGATTAGTTCAAAACAGTGTATTAAGCCCAATGGAATTGTTTTAAAATAAGACTCTAATTTCAGGAACCTAAGGAAGGCTGCATTTTAATAAGATACTTCATTGTACCCCAAATACAAAACTATTGTTTGCCTGACTCTATAATTTATTGTTGGACAGACACTGCGCTATTACTATAGCAAAATGAAACACGCGATGATTCTGCTAATAAAACAAATGGATCATACGGCAAAGCACAGCTCGGCAGTTTAAACAGAGCAGAATACCCCTGAGTTGGGATCTACGTAGTCTAATATTCCCGGTTGGAATTTCACCTTTCTCTACTCTTCCGCGGAGAAAATCATTGAAATGGTCTGCTCACAATACCATTACTGTGTCGCTAACTTAATCCTTTGTTCCTTCCAAAGAAAAGACGGCCGCTGATTATGAATATTCTGCTCTACAATTTCCATCAATTAATATACTACCGTGTTCTTATTATGGTATTAATAGCTTCTTGACTTATATTTATTAGAGAGTACATATTTTACACCATGGGTAAAGCTATTTCTTTCCCCTTTAACAGAAAGAGCTTCTAGCAAAAGAACTTACAATTTGGAAAACGGAGGTGCGGGGTGTGGATAATTGCTCGGAAATAATATATTCTACTCTCCTTCCTGCTTTTTCTCCTCTCTGCGGGGGAATTCCTATGCCCTAGTCAAGGGGGGCAGGACAGCTCCCCCGAACCACCTTTGTCCTGCGACCTTCCACCTGGGAAGAGACATTCTGAGCTGAGCTGGTGTTCCTCCTCGGGTCTGCAGTCTGCAATTCGCCTTTCACAAAAGAGAGGCAGAGAGAAGCCCAGCCCCCTTCCAGGTGAAAAAAAAGAGGCAGGTGGTCATGAAAAAGAAAGGGATGGTGGAGATGAAGGGAGAGAGCTGAGCCTGGAGACAGGCCGACCGATCTGCCTCTCCATCCCTGCAGGGAACCACCTCACCTGGCTGTCACTTACATCCCCTGGGCCCTGGACACCTTGCCTGTAAAATTACGCACTCATGGCCACTCCCCAGATACTGGCTGGGAACCGAATGAGGTTGCGTGTGTGGGCAATGCTCCTCAAGGTGGCGGATGGGTGACAGAGGCTCTGGAAAAAAGGGAGGTGTCCTGCCCTCTTCCCAGCTATGTCCAAAGCCACAGACGCCCCTGCAGGACTGAGACGGGCGTGGGGTCAGCATGCAGGCTGCCCCCAGCCACCTCGGGCAGGGGCTCCCAGGCCCGAGTCACCCCCTCGGGGACCGTTCAGTCTGTCCTAGACCTCTGGCTCTGAGAATTGACACTTGCAAGGTGGCTGCTTAGAGGAGTCGACATCTAGACTCAGTGGCCTGTGCTCAGAGCTCCCGCTTGTGCCGCCCCCATTGTCCTGTTATAATTTTATGGGTGGTTTCACGCACCCCCAGGATTTACTGATGCATCCCGAAGATTCTAGTCTCAATCCCACCACTGTGTGGGCACCAAGGAGTGGCTTCACCTCTCCGGACTGTCGCCCCATAAAACGAGGAGGTGGGTTCCGAGGGGAAGTCACAAACGACCTCCTGCACACCCCTCCCCTTCCACAGAGGCTGGGTCCGTGGAGGGTTAAAAAAAAAGGTGAACTGGTCGCCAATATTTAAAAGTAGACATGCTTCCTGCAAAAATCGTGAGTCCCCCTTTCTCTTTAAAAACACCCTCAGCAACAAAAAGCTGGAGCTTGGGAGCCGTTACCCTCACATCTGAGTGTCCACTTGGCCCACTTCTCCTTTTATGTTAACTTACAGGGGATCCCACCGCGCCTCTGAGCCCTAAAGATGCTAGAGTCCAGGCACTGTCACTTAGAGAGCCGCCTGTCCTTTTCCAAGACGGACCCATTGCCAGGACACGTCCGCAAGGCGCCTCATAAAGGCTCCCTTCAGCATCTCCTAGGCCGTTCTGCGAAATGTTAATCCTCCCTTTCATCCCGCTGCCTAAAGCTAAGTTATCCGGGAGGAGCTCCTTTGCCCGCCCAGGCCTTCGGGTGCCGCTCTGAGACTCAGGGGTACAGGATGATTGACAGGGCTGGGTTTTGCTGTATTTCTCGTAAAACTGTGTCAGGAACGATTAAGTGGCGAGGGCTGGAAAAGAGACGGATGGACCCCTCCTGAGGCCGTGTCTACACATGACCAGAGCCGTCCACGGGGCTGGCTGAGTGAAAAACACCAGTCGGAGGGGCCGCGTGATTGAACTGACAGGCCGATTCCCCAGCCAGGGAAGGCAGCCTTGGGCAGTGGCTGGGGGCAGGGCAGCTGGCCCTTCGGGTTTTTTCCCCATCTAAAGCACTTTGCGGAGTCTCGAGCCCAGGGTAGAGATTCAGCTCAATGTCTGTGGATTGATGGATGAACTTAAGGCTCCTGAGAGGCCCCGCAGGCTCACAGATAAAGGTAGACAAGCTGAGAATTTCCCTGTCTCCCTCAAAAGGAAAATGTTCACGAAGCAGCCCCTTAACTGCAGATGATTTACATTTGTGTCTGGATCTTAGAATCGGAGGAGCGGGTGAGAGGCTCCATCGGCAACCACTGGAGTCTGGCCCAGAACAGCTGCGCGGTCCAGATTCTTGCCTGACGCCTTCAGGACATGGACCAGCTTGGGTGGGTCCCGAAGTGTGACTTGGTTGTTTAGACCGCGGGGGTCAAGTAAGTTTTGGCCTTATTGCCGACCCTGCTAAGCAGGTCAATGAAACGCCCCGTGCCTCAGTTTCCCTGTTGAGAAATGGGGATTCGCGTGCGCCACTGAGGTCAAGTGCTTAGCACAGCATCAGTCTCAGAATAGACGCTCACCAAAAGGTACCTATTACTACGGAGGGGCCTGTGATGATGCCAGACGTGATCTCACCACGCGTGCGAGCTAAGGCTCCAGGGGCTGCTCTAACTCAGATGAAAGGACCCCCAACGCCCTTTCGGGGTGCTCCAGAGTCGACTGGGTGTTGATGCCTCACTTCATCCAGCACTGCAGTTCTGAAAGGACACTTCCTTTCAGAATGTCTGCCTGCTGATTACCATTGAACACCCCAACCCAATGCTGTCTGCCTGTGAGGAAGCCTGGTTAAGGGAGCCATGGGTCCCCTCAGTCTCTGCCCCACGTGAGGTCTCTCACCCTAGAGAGAGGCCTCTGGCTATTTGCTAAACTCTATCAGAGCAAAATGAACCAAAGTGTATAGGGAAGGGGTGGGGGGCAGAAGGTGTGGACCAGGACATGAAGTTAATAACACCTTACAGATTCAACTGGCAATTCCCTCTCGATTTTAACACAACCTACATGAGCTTTCCAAAACACGCAGTCATTTGAAGTCCTCCCACGTGACAGACAGTCTTAAACATGTTAAAACACCATCCCTTTCACAGACCACACCACACAATGTGGTTTTAACTGGTTCTAGAATATTCTGATACTGAAATATTTTCTGTTTCTGGGCCAGAACTGGTCATTTCTTCTTGAGAATGTGATGTTTGAAAACCAGTTCCTCCTATTATAGATTTCTCCCTCAGCTTGTAGAAAATCCATGATTCCCTAAACATTGGTCTTTGAAAGCACATTGACTAAAATCTTCATGCTTAATTCATAAAGTGCAGTCTGGAGATTAGTGGAGCTGGACATAGACCAGGAATACTTTATCATATTCTAATAAGCAGAGGCTGAAAATTGCATTTCTAAAGCTACAGTATTAAAGGGCACACCGCAAAACATGACCCAAACATAACTCAGTAGTTTTACAGTGTCTGAAAAGGCTTTGATATGATAAAGTATGCTGACGAGGGGAATAAACACAACTACAAATTTCTGAATTTAAAAAGGAGAAAACCGGGGGTGGGGGGGGGTGCTTGGCAAACATTCAGTATATTCGTGGAAAAATATAAATTATAAACTCATATATTGTGATTCCTATTAGACCAGTATTGACTACTGAGTCACGCTATAGAAGACCGCTATAGCACCACAATTTAGGTGTGTGGAAAGCGTAAAAGCATAAGAGAGGAAAGAAAATAAATAGAGCAAGCCTAATGAGGTTAATTTGAAGATTTCCAGAAAAACTTAAGTGCTGGCTTTTCAAGCTTTCTTAAAACAGGTCACCAGCATTGCTTGCCAAAGCAGAAGGCAACCAACATGGGGGGCAAAGCCTTGACGGTACAGCAGGGACATCGCTCAGAAAATGGTGCGGGATAAAAGCCCGCCCCCGTGCAGGCAAAAATTATCTGCAAAATGATGGCGATGTGTAAAAACAACCGTAGAATCCAAATACATAAATCAGTAGGGCGTATGCACCCTGTGCAGTGCCTGGCACAGAGAGTAGGTGCTAACGAGGATCTGTTGGATCGATTGATTGATTAATGTGTGAGAAAGCAAGTAAGCAATGGAAAACAGGTCCTGTGCATGCCACGAGAGCTATGGAGACTGCTGGATCTACTCTACTGAGCGCTTGCCAAGCTGTTTTCCCTTTACAAAGGCAGCCACTGATTAAAATAAACGAAGCGTTAGGCCAGGAACAGTTTTCACCAAGTCAGTAGCTTCCAGCCAGCGAGCACTGGACCCGCTGGTGGGCTCCACTGTTTCTATGCAGGAGAAGGTGGAGGTGAGCGGCAGCAATCAGATCAGAAGGGAACGCGGTGCTGGGGGCCCAGAGGCTTTGTCTTTAAACTGTAGCGCGTGCATGTTTATTGGGGAAGGTGTCGGGGGATGCTTTGGGGATTTGGCCCATGGGGAGATGTCTGTGATCCCCACCTCTCAAAGCCAGCTCTCATCACTGCTGAGATCAGAGCAGAAAGATCAGAGCGGCGAAAACCTGCTGATTTCTAGGATTTTCTTTTCACGGGTTTGCACTCACCACGCTGGCTTCACTCACCTATGGAAGCGGAGTTCCCCCTGTTACTCTCAGTCAGGCCCCTGTTCACCCCCATCCCAATCTCCCTGCTGACCTCTCATGACACAGCCCATGCTTCCGCCACCACCCCGAACGGGCCTCGACATCAGCAGACGTCAGCAGAGGAGGAGTCCCCTTCAGCTGGCTGGTCCCACTGTCACCCTGATGACACCTTAATTACTGCACACCTACCCCCCCCCACTCATGAAGGACTAACATCTTGACAGTTGACCCACTGCCTGTCCAGGCCCTGCACTGAGCCGGCCAACGTAGGATCTCAAAACCTATTCCTTGCGTGAAACAACTGAACAGACGAAGGTGGTGACTCCAAAACATCCACGCCTAAAGGGGGACTGCGGACATCATCCTTTGTTTTGCACTCCACGTTCACGTAAAAAAATAAAGTCTATGGTGTCTAGTATGTATATATACCAGTACGACTACAGAAAATTTGACTACTATGAAAAATGAGCAGAGAGAACAAAGAATGAAAAGCTACCCGTACCATTTAGTATTCTTCGCACTCTGAGTGTAAATTTCACCCCCTCTGAACACTGAGGGTCTTTTCCATCCTACTGAATTCAGATTTCTGACTGCAGTACCTGACACACCATCCCAAAGGTGTTCTGAGCACGGTTCACCCGCCAGAGCATCCTCACTGGCTGACCAGGAGGCAGGGGGTCCCGCTGGCTCTCTGGAGAGCACACCGTTTACCTCGGAGAGGTCAGTGTGGCCAGGTGGTAGAGCCTGGAGACCCCACTCTTGAGAGATGTGGCCTTAAATATAGCCACTCCGAGTCACCAATGGACATGTTGGTTGCAAAGATGCGGCGCGGGCTCGATCGATGCATGGTCCCAACCAGAATTACATGTCACGTGCTGGAGGGGGACAGGAGTCACGCAGCTGCCGGCCTGGGGCCACGAGAAGACTCTCGGAGGTGAGCCAGAAGGAATGGGCTTCGGTTCCAGCTTCAAGGGAGGGGAAGGGATACATTTCCAGGTGCCGATGTCCTTGTAGCCTCACTCGTCCTGCTGCTGCCAGACCTTCCACCGGGAGCACGTTATCTGACTCCGCGGCGATTTCGGCAGCAGCTGTTGGCAGTGAGGCACGTGTCCACCCACCCTCAGTGGCTGCTTCTGCAAGGTTTGCAATGTCTTTTCCTGCAAATGCCGCCGCTGCAGCAGTCCCATCTGTGCGGCCGCCTCCAGCTGGACGCCCCCGGGCCTCCGGGACACAGATTACTCAACGAAACAACGCTGGATCCCTGGGGCCAGCTCCCTTTTCCCGGGGGCCTTCAACGGTAAGGATGGGGTCATGGTGAAAGGGTACCACTGCTTGCCTGAGAGACCGGCCCTGCTTGCTCCCTTAATTATAATTCCTTACTTGCAGTATGCATCAGTCGGTATTTTAATAAACAATGAGGGATTTGAAACAGAGAAACTATGAAACTGCTTTAATTTACATCCCAAGGGACTGAGGCTGTAGAATTCTCTGAACGCCAAATAAATAAAAACTGAAGCAAGTGTCAAGTTAGGGGTAGTGTTTGAGTTGTAAAACGGGATAAAGGAGTCAGGCATGGCCCAGGCAACTTATTAGTCCCTATGCTCCCCCTGGGCTGCCCAGGGTTCCTTTAAATATAGAAAACAGAACTGCACCAGAAATACCAGCCCCTTCTGGAAGCGAGGTGGGAATGCCATGGTTGATACGACCGGAAATGATGAGTCAGCTGAGGACTGAGACTTTGCATGTGGGTTTGGCACCAGGGCGGGGTGGGCAGGGCGAGCTGTGTTCCAGCTGACATAAACAAGCCAAAAGGCAACAAGACAGCTCTGGGGTCCATCCTCCGCCCGCTCTGTCAAAGAGTCAGGTAACACGGAGAGAGGTCGGACCTTGTTCCAGCAAATACAAAAGTATGAGCTGATCCGAGGATCTGCCGCTACAGAGTGTGGCTGAGAATAAGAGTCTAGGGAAATCTCGGGGACTGACTTTGCATTACTGCATGGGGTGATGTGAATTGATGTACACACAGATGACTATGGCTTCGCTTCGTAAGTGGGGTTAAAAAGGCCCCGAGGATTCCAGGAGATGAAGCTGAGGACAGGTTAAAGGATAGGCATTAATAAGGCAGGGGAAAGAGCAGCTGAGAAGTGACTTTATAATGCTCTTGCAGAGGGACTTTCATAAGCATTATCGCCTCTCATCCTCAAATGGATCTTCCCAATCTGGGAGAAGAAGAAACTGATACACAGGTGTTCCTGATGACACAAGCTGGAGACGGTGACGGTGGGCCTCAGATGCTAAACTAAGGTCACCTGCCTCCCCCTCCAGTTGCTAAAGAAAGAAACCCAAAGACCATTTGTTTGTTTGCAGCGCGCACCAATGGATCCAAGCGCACAGGATGCCATGAGCTTTCCCTCTCGCCAGCCCTGTCTTTTTCTCATCTCTCCTTGTCTCTGATTCTCTTTCTCTGTGTGTGTACCTGTCATCCTACACCGGCCCACCTCTCTTTTTTCAACAGACTGACTTCCTTGTGCTACGTGGGGAGACACTACCAAACAGCAGGGCCACTGGCTTAGCCGTGTAGGGTGAAGGCATGCAGAACCTTCCTCACCAGCTAGAGCACACAAGTCCCTGGAAGGACTCAGCGCATCCCGGTTTTCTGCGCGCTGAGTCCTCACCCCAGCACTTCGGCCAGGAGACAGGCACTGGGATCGGTCAGACCTGGGTCAGGTGCCCATCCCCATGACTAGGGGGTCGTGGGGGTCATTTTGAGACAAACAGACCTATCTTCACCACGAAGAGTGAGACAAGTGCACCCCAAGCAAGATAGGGTGCTGTGAGCAGTACAAGGGTGATGGGGAAAGATGCTGGACATCTTTAATTACAACAGTAAAAGATCAGGATACAACCCTGTGATCCTCAAAAGAATCGGGATACAGCGCAGGGGAGAAAGGCGGGCTGAGGGGCAGTGAACGGTAGGACGCGGCAGTGTTGCCAGGTGTCTCGGGCCACTGGGGCTGCTGTAACAGCACGCCATAGGCCAGGTGGCTTATAAACAAGGGACAGCGATTTCTCACACTTCTCGGGGCTGGGAAGTCCAGGATCAAGGCACTGGCAGATCCGGCATCTAGCGAGGGCCTGCTTCCTGGTTCACAGATGGCTGCCTCCTCATTGTGTCTGCATGTGATGGAAAGGGCTGGAGAGCTCTCTGGGTCTCTTCTCTATGGGCACTAATGCCATTCATCCGGCTTGGCCCTCATGACCTAACCACCTTCCAAAGGCCTCACCTCCTCATACCATCCCATTTGGGGAATCAGTTTCAGCATATGAATTTTAGGGGACACAAACATTCAGTCTGTAGCAGAAACCGCCGGTGTGTCCCAACTACGCTTTTTCCCTTCTTCCTCGACTACAGAACTTCCATATTTATTGATTTCCATATTTATTTACCTAGGCACCTTGGAGTCAGGAGTGAAGGGTGCATTTCCCAGCCCACCCTGCCATTCAGCCGCTCAATTGTGGCTATCGGGAAGGAAGCACACGTCTTGGGAGGGACTTTCTAAAAGGCTCCTTGAAAGGGAGGGGGGGGGATTCTATTCCACGTTTCTCCTTCATGCTGCCCGGTCGTCCTGGACGGGGGGTTACCTTGAAGATGGAAGCAGCGCTGCCAAGCAGAGGGGTGCAGACGACTTTGTGGGGGGGCCAGGCCACCTGCGGGCGGCTCGTTTCCGCTCCTCTTTGACATGAAAGCATTTTACCACCCTTGTTGGGTCCTTGTTAGCAGCAGACAAATGCAATCCCTGATTTATCCACCTGGGTGCCAAGCCAGGCCCGCCATGACCCTCCCGGCCCAGTTTCCCAACCTGAGCTGCCAGTAACAGCAGAGCTACCCTGGCTTCTTCTTCTCTCTCTTCGTCCTCTTGCTTCAGCCACCAGACACTCTTGAGAATCCAGGGCCCTGAGAAACAACGCCCTGCCTTAACGCTGTAAACGCTTCCACTCCTCACATCTGTAATCCACACGCATATCTACGTTCCCATAGCTATCGTTTAACTCAGGAACGCTCAAGCAACTGTATTTAGCTCAATATCATTA
This sequence comes from Phocoena sinus, assembly GCF_008692025.1. Classification (NCBI taxonomy): domain Eukaryota; kingdom Metazoa; phylum Chordata; class Mammalia; order Artiodactyla; family Phocoenidae; genus Phocoena; species Phocoena sinus. The sequence goes on along the minus strand of NC_045781.1, from coordinate 49,929,207 downwards.
AGTGCTTGGATGTTTACTTGAGGTCCTGCTACCCTTCCCCAAGTACCAGCTCTGGGCAGAATATACCTATTCTCTATTTGGGTAAATTAGAATCTGACCTCTGAACAATGACACAGTAAAAACAAAACAAAACGGAGCAAAGATAAGACATCTATTGTGCAAGAAGCTTCTTGACTACCAGACTTTTTTTTTTTTTTTAATACCACAGTGTTATTTTCTCATATGTACATCATATATTGTAATACGAAATGGATATTGACTGCAGCTGAGGTGGATATCCACATGTATTGACCTCAGAGGTAAATATTGACAGAGACAAAGGTAAAATCGATGCTTACCTTGAGGGATAATAAATCTGGATATCTACTGAAATAAGTCAATAGGTGCATTGTTACAAACACCCACGCTTATAGTCACTTGAGCAAATTTGTACAACGAGCGGTCAGGGGCTGTTTTCTAGAAAACTAGAGGCAGTGGTAGCAGTTCACAGAGGCTGCGCTGACTGGCCGTTTGCTTATTTACTCCTGTCTTTTGCTGCCAGCTAGCATTGGAGAAGGTAAATAACACCCACCCCGCCACCCTGTCAAAGGAAGTAGCTCAAGCCTCTATGATCAGGAGGCAGTGACTGAATTAGGCGTTTGCACTGGTTACTGGAAGAAAAAACTGATGTGGGTATCCCCATTTTACAGCCTGGTAAACTGAGGCTCAGAGAACTTGAGAAGCTCATCTGACAGAGATGATAAAGAGTGAAGCTCTAAATTCAAAACTAATTGATGTTAAACTTGTTATCTTTCTAACACATCACTGTCTGCTGATAATTGTAATAAAACTGGGACTTGGGTGATAGAAAGGTCAGAGAAAGGTGAATGCAGAGATCGGAGGGAGTGAGGAAGGGTCTATTTGCGACAGAAAGCGACCATAACAACTTCTTTGCAAAAGTGGACAGGAAATTTCTGTGACTCCCACTTCCCATCACTGCTGTCGATCATCAGCATCGTTACAGCTGAGTTTTGGGGAGTCGTGACTATGGGCCGGGTACTGTGGTAAGCATCTTACACATCTCATCTTGATTAACTCTCATAACCCTATGAGGTCATATAGTAGATAACTTGGCCATCCATCCAATATTCATTCTCCATTTCTTCCTTGATGGCTGAGCCCTATTTTGGTCACTCATCCCCCCCTCCACCACATGGACTAAAACTGGGCTATGAATCTTCAGGGGCCTAAGCTCCCAGTCATGGTGGGCCCAGATGCTTCCCTAGAGACTGTTTATACACAGGCATTTGATACAATTCTGGCCAATGAGATGTGAGCGTAAGTCTGTTGAGGGGCTTTGGGGAAAGGTCTCCTTGTTCCTGAGAGACACAAGAGAGAAGAGAAGGTGTCTTTTCTTCCAGCATTACGATCACTGGTTCCGGTGTCGGGAACTGCTGTAGCCATCCTGAAAATGGGAGGGAGACTCCACCTGAGGAAGAGACTGACGGACACCTCAGGGAAGCGGAGCCAGATCAGGACGTGTGGCCTCTGTGACCACCTACTTCTGGACTCCAGATTAGGTGGGATGACATACTTCCACACGACCGAAGCCACTCAAGTTGAGTTTCCTGTCATACGCAACCCCGAGCACCTCAACTGATACACGCAGGGGCCAGATTATCCCCCTTTTACGCAGGAGAGATCTGGGTTTAGGGATGTTAAGTGTTACGTGAGACAACTAGTATGGTCTAACTCCACAAACTGAGTTCTTAACTGCTCCTCTGCAACCTTCCCAGGCATGCTTCCCATTTGAGGATAACACCATAATCTAGTGGAAATCGGGCCCTGCAAATGAAATCAACCAGGACTGGCACTGATCCCCTCTATGTGACCTTGCAACTCCTTTCTGTAAGCATTGTATAAGAGACACCCTCCCAATACCTACTCCCTTCAGAAGCCCTGGGTTTCAAAACTGTTTCACTGAATAATAAGACATTTCTCCCTGCCTTAACATATAAACTGCCGAAGAACTTGGTTATGTTTCCTCAACACCCAGCGATGCAGTTTATCAAAAGGCTTCCGCTCAAGAAACATTCCGTGTGCTTTCAATTCTCCTTGTCCAACCTACTCTTTCTTCCTCACTGGGACAATCCTTTTTATTCTCCAATGTGCAGCAAAAGCGACAGAATTAAAGGGCGTTTCCTCCGCTCTCCTTGACCACGACCGCCATCTTGGATCTGCCTTCCACACCAATAAACTACCATGATGAACCTCCTATGAGAGTATTCAACACACCGGATTCCTTCAGTAATCCTCCACTGAGTTCCTGCTAGCTTTTTTTTTTTTTTTTTTTTTTTTTTTTTTTATGCGTTACGCGGGCCTCTCACTGTTGTGGCCTCTCCCGTTGCGGAGGACAGGCTCCGGACGCGCAGGCTCAGCGGCCATGGCTCACGGGCCCAGCCGCTCCGCGGCATGTGGGATCTTCCCAGACCGGGGCACGAACCCGTGTCCCCTGCATCGGCAGGCGGACTCTCAACCACTGCGCCACCAGGGAAGCCCCTCCTGCTAGCTTTTTCCTGTATGTGTTTGTCTCCTTAAAGACAGGAACTGTATTTCATTTATTTATGTAATCCTAGGACCCGTCACAGTACCTGACACATGGGAGCAAGCACAGAATCTGCTGATAATTACAGATCTCAGGTAGGGTAGGAGGTGTCGTGAACAGCTATCCTTTCCCAGAGATCCCGAGGGAAAATTCCAACAAATAACAACTGCCAACAAGGACCCTCTTCCCTTCGAGTTTTCCATCTTTTCTCACCTTCTAGCTAAGAAGCAGCATCACAGTTAATCCCCTGGTTTCTTACTCTACAGAAAAAAAGGAAGGGAAAAAAAAAGCCAACAGACAGGTTATGACACAGTTAAACTACGGGAAGCCAAAAGAAAGTGAAGGATCACACGCTCTGAGTTCCATCTTGCCTTCATAAGTCTGTATTTTTAAAGGAAATCAGGGTACCTTATCATCCCCTTATTGGTTATCTTTATGCCATTACCATAAACTCACACTTAAGCAACAGCCTCTCTACTGTAGTTTCTTTGCGGCGTCCAGGGGCCCTAGCGAGAGGCACGCTAGGGGAGTCACTGGAGAGTCCAATCCACCGAGGGCCCACATTCAACAAAAAGGCAAAGACCTCTGGACTCAGACTGAATTATACCACACACTTTCCATGGTTCTCCCACTTGTAGATGGCAGACTGTGGGACGTCTTGGCCTCCGTAACTGTGTGAGCCAATTCCTACAGTAAGTCTCCTCTGTTTGTCTGTCTATGTATGTATGAGTGTGTCTATCCATCCATCCATCTATAATCCTATCGGTTCTGCTTCTCTGGAGAACCCTGATACAGGTAGTTGGGTCAGATGAAATTAATGTAGCAATATGGCGGCCACATCCGCAAAAAGAGACATCGCAGCATGGCTACTAAATGGCTACAGATGGGAGCCAAAGTAGGGGATGCTCATTTCTTCCTGGAAGGCTAAGGTTCTCCCCTCCCCCTCCTCTTCTACCACGACCACCACTACCACCACTACAAGGAAACCTGCGTATCTCCACAGGGACCATTCTGGATGTCTCTATCCCCAGCACCTTGCTCAGCGTCTGGTACATAGTAGGTGTTCAATCAATTGATGTTAGGTAAGGTGTCAAAGGTACGAAGAGGTACCTAGGACACCTTAGCAGGAATGAACACGAGATAAGGGTTCAGGGAATGGAATGACCTCACCTTCTCTGAGCCTCCGTGTCCTGAGAAAAAATGAGCTAAACCCATCATGCAAGTGGCTTTTGTTAATTTTCAAGATTCTAGTAATACGAGCTTCACTCCTGTTCACGACCTGCTTCAAGCAAGTTACGAAGCCACTTCAGAGTCCAAGAAAGGGTGGATTTTGCTGCTGAGCCAGAGCTTCCTGACAGCCAGGCTCATCTGAGTACACAGTAGCCCCATCCCCATCCCCCCAGGATAGCAACTAAGCAGTTCACCAGTGGCAGACTCAGGAAATCAGGCTGCTAATTTAAGGCGATGGCCTGAATCTTCGTTATTTGCACCCAAAAACCATGAGTCAGGTCTCCTTCTGTTTGCCAGATGCTACAACCCATTCGCATTTGGGGCTATCGGCACCTGGAGAGTATTCCAAGGGCTTCAGCTGGAGCAAAAGAGCCCCCCAGGGAAAACTTCGCCCTGCACCTCGCCAACATGGACCCTCCCTGCAGCCGTGCAAGGCCCGCCAGCAGCAAAGCAGCCAGTGCCACAGCAAAGCGCAGTCACAGCCACACAGGGAACAGACATAAGGCTGACTTTAATTGCAGGGTCACAGGAGTATTTTATCTAATTGCCACAACTACAAAAGAAGAGGTTAAGTCGCTTGAAGACACTCATCATTTCCAAGAGGGAGGCCCACTTGATTTACATAACCACCAGTATAAACATGCAGAAAAACATGCACTTAAGAGACTTAATGTTTCCTGACAGCAATGAATTCGCATTCACTGGGACACTCTGCACGTTTCCCAGGAAGAAGTCCTGGCACGAGGATCACGAAATGTTTCGGGACTGCACCGGCAAACCGAGGAAAGCCTGGCTCCAGGTTCCCACGGACAAGGCGATGGCCATGATTGAGCGCCCCGCTGCCTGGGCCACGTCGCTCCCTCTATGCCCCACACCGATGACTCCAAACACCCGGTGGGTTCAATGCCAAAGAAAATGACAGTTCTTCTGATCAACAGCTCTGCTTACAGAAATCAGGGGAGGGCAGTGAGCCAGTCTCAGGATGCCAAGTGATGGCTTGTTTTCAGGATAATCAATAAGACACTTATCTTGAAAGATTCGTGCAAGTTTGGAATCAATTATGAACGGGATGATGATAAAACTCCAGGAGAGACTTGCTGGATTTTTAAAAAATTCTCATCAGAGTCAGGCTCCATTTAGTCGGTTTCTCTGAAATGTTCTATACATTTAAAAATGAATACTCACTCTACTATGTCATTATCAAATAGCGAGATTACCGCATGATTTAGGAGGGATTTTCCAATTCAGACTCCGTGGAATCTTGGGATAATATCTGTCAGGTTTCAAAAAACAAAAGGAGGAGGGATTTCCCATCTAAGGGTATGAAGGGTTGCAACGTCACATACAGTAGAAATGGCCTGAATTTTAGACGCAAACGAACGTTTACTCTGAAAGTAAGGTTCTACCAGTTAAAGATTTAAAATTTCCCTGCGTCAAAAAGATGACAATGGCATCGCAATCGTAGGGTTATGGTAAAGTTAAAATGAGTTTATCCGTATGAAAAGTTTACCATAATCCCAAGCAGTGCAATAGGCACTCGGTACAAGTTAGTTATTCTTAATGTTAAGAGTCCTCACCTGGTCACCTTGAGCAAGTGACTTCATCTTCCGGGTCACCACTGTCTCGTTTCTCAAATGGAAATATGTTGCAACAAATACGTTGCAAGGCGGTTGGGGAATTAAATTAAATAATGGACAAAATAGCATCTGACTGGCACATGATAGGTACTAAAAATGATAAGTAATGGTATGGAAAAAATTCATTGTTCTCCCTTTACTCTCACACTCATAATTCCTCTGACACCAGATGAGTGGGGTCTGTCCCCCAGCAAGCGAACCTCTGAGACCAGCTGGGTGTCCTACAATTCAGTTCCCTTCTGACACTGATAACCAGAATTAGAGCAGACCTCAGTCCCACAAGGCTGCCTCCACTTCCGATGCCAATCTCAAAGAGTTGGTCCCAAGGTCACCCAAAACTTCCGTCTGACTTGCTTACAAATGGGAGGTTTCCACCACCTCCTTCTCAGGTTCCACAATTTGCTGCAGTGGCTCACACAACCAAGGAAACCAGTTTCCTTGCTGTTGCCAATTGATTACAAAGGCTATTGTGAAGGGTGCAGATGAATGGCCAGATGAGGAGATGCACAGGGCCAGGTCTACAAGGGCTCTGAGCACAGGAGCCTCTGTTCCCGAGGAGTGAGGGGTGTCACCCTCCCAGCTCATGAAGGTCTTCACCAACCTTTCATGTAGGGATTTCTCCGAACCCTGCAATGTAGGGATTTTTACAGAGGCTTCATCATGTAGGCAAGATGGATTACTAACTCAATTTCCAGCCCCTTCCATCTCTCCAGAAAATGGAAGGTGGGGCTAAAATTTCCAAGCTTCTACTCACGGCTTGGTGTTTCTGGTGACCAGACCCCATCCAAGGGCCCACCATCAGATGCCTCATGAGGACAAAAAATGCTTCTACCACCCAGAAAAGTCCGAGGAATTTAGGAGCTCCCTGTCAGCCACTCCTATCACTAAGGAAATGACAACGGTCTCGGGAGCCCTGTGTCAGGAACCGGGACCAAATACCAAATGTTAGCAGGAGCCAGGGGCACAGACATATATATGTGTGTGTGTGTGTGTGTGTGTGTGTGTGTGTGTGTGTGTGTGTGTGTGTGTGTGTACATACACATATATATATATACACACACACATACATATATATATATATATATTTCTTATTATTCCACAATAATATTTGACTAGAAAACATTGGAAGAGAAGCAAGAAATCTAGGCTCGCCTCTCCGTTTCACAAATCAGGCAACTGGAGCTCAGACAGCCTTATCTTGCCTCAGGTTACCTGGAACATTTATTCCACGGGTGGGCCTGGACCAAAGCTCCCGGGAGGAAGGAAGACCTGTGGCTGGGATGGGAGCACAGGACACCAGGAGATTCCAGAAGCTGAACCATAACGCAGAGCCCGTGCAATCAGGCCGAGCTCTCTCCTAACTGGAAATCTGCCCACCTGGGAATGCAGGGGAAGGGAGAGGAGCTAGGCCTCCGGGAGGAAGGCAAGGCTGAGCCGGGCAGAGAAAAAGAGGCTGTTATGTGAAGTGACTTTGAAGAGAGAGCTCCTTAAGTCAAGCAGTCGTCGTGAGACCGCCATGCGTGGCAAAGAACGTGGGAGCCCAGGGCCTGCCTGACTCACACCAAGCCCCCGGCCCCCACCTCTGGCCAGTGGAAGACCAGCTGGGGGTCCATCTGTGGATCCAGCCTTGGGGAGCTGGTCGAGGGCTGAACGAGTAAACCCCACAACTAAGAGGCGGGTCCCCAAAGAGACAGAGGGCGAAGGCATTGCCAGGCTGCGGCGATGGTCTCCATTCAGCTCAGGACCCTAAGCCCGGGAAGCAGCCGCCACGGCCCGGCTCCTCTTGGCCCCGAACAGATCAACATTTGGCCTGAGCTTGCAGAGGACATATTATGGGCCACCCCACTTACGCTGTCCCTGGGGTCAGAAATAGCCCAGGGCTGGTCAGAACCACAGCATTAGAAATCTGACGCTGTATTTAGTTCACACGGCCATGGCTGAAGAACTTCTTTTGAGGTTCAGGTTTTAGGGATGGAGCCCTAAACTGCCCCGAATGGGCCTCAGCAGAATCCGGAAGCAGCCCAGCGGTCACCTCTGCCTTCCTCCAGCTTCACCGCCCCGCCCTTGGGCACCTCCTCACTCGTTGGGGAAACCAGTTTTGTGCTTTGACCAAGGCAGGAGGAAAACCCTCTCCAAGACTGGCAAATTCTCTCAAATGGTTTCCGTTGAGGTAATGCTTCCATGCAGGGAAGGGCGCAGCTACGAAGTGTACAGCTTGATGGGCTTCTACATGTGTACACGTGCGTGTAATCCTATCATCGGATCAACACAGGGATCACTTCCAGCATGGCAGAGGGCACCTCCCGCCCCTTCAGGATCAGCGCCCTGCCCTCACATGGAGGCGTCCTGGCTGCTGTGGACTTTACATTAATGGAATCATACCCTGCACCGTCCTGAGCATCTGGCTTCTCTCACTCAGCTTGACTCCCAGACTTTATAATGTCTATAAAAATAGCCCATCCGGGGCTTCCCTGGTGGCGCAGTGGCTGAGAGTCCGCCTGCCGACGCAGGGGACGCGGGTTCGTGCCCCGGTCCGGGAAGATCCCACATGCCGCAGAACGGCTGGGCCCGTGAGCCATGGCCGCTGAGCCTGCGCGTCCGGAGCCTGTGCTCCGCAACGGGAGAGGCCACAACAGTGAGAGGCCCGCGTACCGCAAAAAAAAAAAAAAAAAAAAAAAAAAAAGTAGCCCATCTGCTCACCTGTCTGGGGCTTCCGTTGTGCGTTGGGCTCAGAGCAATCCTCGTGTTTATTCCTCACTGCAAACTCAGGAAATGGCATACTATTCCAGCTTTACGGATGAGGAAATGTTAAGTGACCTGGTGGCCAAATCCCGAGGCTGGAAATCAGCATCTTGGGATCATGGATTCAAAGAGTTTGGACCCCGAAGTCCATATTCTTTCTTCTCGGCCAATTTGCTATTGACTCTTGACACCAGGGTTGTGAATAATTCACATGAAGCCCTCCTGACAGGGTCTGACACACCGTACGTAGCCGTAACTACTAGCTATGGCGAGGGTGATGATAAAGGTGATGAGGACGATTATGCCGGGCCTTGTATTAATGTTGGGGAAGCAGAAAGGAACAAGACAGACGTGGTCTGGGGCCTCAGCGATCTGACAGCTTGCTTCACAGTACATGCAATACACATGTAAATAACTTTATAATGATAAGCTGCGATTACGAAGGGAGGGGATGGGTTGCTTTGGGCCACAGTGCACGGTGACGCTCAGGCAACATTTCCGCCACAGCGTTCTTCTTCTTGAACCGGAGAACAAGGAGGCTGGGGACCTTCAGCAATGTCACACAGCAGCTATTGAAGACGCCTAAAATATTTCTCCCAAAAGGTATGCAACACTAACCAGCTTTGCTCTAATAAAGCTGCTCACCTGAGAGGCTCAATTACAGCTGCCGTGGTCTCTTCAGAAAGAGCATTTAAAAGGCAGCTTTGCCCTTGACTCTTGATTCTGCACGTCAAAAGCACTTAACTCAAAAACCTCTGGATTACCAACACCAGATCCGGGCATCTGCTCCCAAGTCAGACCGCCCCCTGCCTGATGCTCTGACACCAAAGGCACTTGCATCACCATGATGTTATCACTGAGTCAACCGCAGCTCGGGAAGGTGAGCATGGGACCCTGATATTCCCAGGCCTCCTTTCAAGGAAGCACTGCCAAGTACACCTGCCCGCGAAACCTACGATCCCTGTTCCATCTTATGACCCAGGATTCTGCTTCAGAAAAACCAAACCAAACCAAACAAATTTTTTTTCACTCCTCTTACTGGATTCCCTGTGACTCTAAATTTCTCTGAAGATGGTGGAGTGGGATCTCATCTTACACTGATGAGGCTAGGTTCTAGAGTCGGTACACAAAAGCAAATCTGAGTATCGTCAGAATTGCTCTCGAAATGCTAAAATATCCTCTGCACTGGCTCCTTCTAACCAAGAGAACCAGTGATTGTTCCAGCGCTGGCTCAGATCCACTCCTCGGGTTGAACTACCGGTTAAAGAAGCGGCCTTAACCGGTAGTTCAATCAAACTACCGGTCAAACCAGTAGTTACTACAGACCAGGTTACTACACAATTCACGTGAGCACCTCACATTCAAGATGCTCCAACTAAGAGACGCACAAGGACACAGATTCCAAAAACAAAAGATTCCCTTCTTCTTCGAGCTCTCTGCTCAGTGTGGAGAAGGGAGGAGGCCACGAGCACCATGGGAATTCCTGTTTGTCTTGCCTACAGTTAAATCTGGGAAGGTTAAAGGCATACTGAATGGAAGGCACTGAATCTCTGCTTAAGACTGGGACACCTCGATGGCAAGGTCCTTCTTTTCATCACCGCCACGTCCTCAGAACTAGCAGACCTCCTGCACGCAGAAGGTTCCTCTTCAGCGTCAGTGGAACGCCCTCTCATAATTAACCTACCAAATGACAGGCCGCCGGGACATTCCACAGTCAGGGGCAGGATAAGGATGCACAGATGAGAGGAGCTGGGAGCCGAAGTCTGGCTCAACTTGATGAAGACCTTGCGAAGAACTATAACTTTGCATAATAACAAGTTTACTACTAAGCAGGGGTCATTAGTCATCTATCAGATATGATACAGCAGAGAAAAATGCACTGGGCTGAGGTTGGACTAGTCAACAACCAATGGAACAATGATATTTTTGTGAATATGGTCAGTGGTCAACAAATAATAAGAAACACAAGGACTGCATATAGTTTTCCATAAAGCTAAATAGCTCTGAATTTCTAAACTGTCCTTAACAACAAGAGACAATGTTCACAGGCCCATCAAGGTCAACTCGTACGAAGTGTATGACTTCTGACAAAATAAACCTCAAATATAAGCAAACACTGGTATTCCCTGTTTATAACAAATATTCTCTGATGCTACATGTTCACCTATGTTAATACAATTAACATTCTCATCTACATCCAACAGTAGACTACAAGCATAACACAGCCCAACGGCAACTGCTATCAAAAGTATAGATCTTCCTTTATCTTTACCTTCACCTGCCATACTGTGGCCGTGTACTGACCACTTAGGAACATTCTTCTGGCCGTAAATCCAATCAATAACTCACTCGTGCAGAACATATAACTGTACGTTTTCTGCTCATACAAACCCGTTGATGATGAGCGCCGATGAGAGAGCAGAAAACCAACGCCATTCATGCACCCAGCGCCCCTTCTCGGAGGACCAGCCTGAAAACGATCCTTGTCCTGCCTACAAATGAAATATTTAAAACAACGTTTTGATGCTCCGAGTTATACCTGACATATCTGTCGATTTTCCCAGACGCTGGGAGTGATTAGATTTGGGGGTCAGTTGCTCTAAGGTCATGTGCAGACTACACATTTTAATTTCAAATAGAGGATGACAAACCTGATAAGCAAAGCTTTATAAAATAAAAGGATATGAAATCCACTTACACTACTAGTTGGTATGGGGAAAACTTTTGTATTAAGTCCTGTCACCTAAAGGTACGGAACCTGGCGCTACAAGAGATAATTTTCGTGACAAATAACCTTGGTAAGTTAAGGCACCTAGAAAACGTACTGTTATAAACTACTTCAAACCATGGAGAACGTTTATTCTCGGTGAGGGAGGGCAGAGGGGAAAGAGAATTTGGCTTCATGTTTACAGGCGTTCATTGGTAAAGAATATATTCTTAGGGGTTCACAATAAATCTGGAAAGATCATTGCCCACGATCGTGCAATGGACAAGACTGGCAGGCGGGTGGTCAGAGCTACAAAGGGTTAAGCTACAAAGACAATGAAACAGCCTAGAAGTTCTTTAAAACTCAATTAAAATAAAACCAGTTCCTGTTAGTTTTTCCAATCCAGATTTAAGACTCACTCTGTATTAAGTATTCATATGAAAAAGGGTACAGAAATTGAATTCTGAATTATGTTAACCCTTTTCTCAGCTATAGAAAACGTCGGCTTCCAAGCCCAATGAATACGATGGCTACATGTTCAAGACCCTTAGTTATCTAATTAATGTAGTGTCATTTTAGCAATTAGCTCAAATGACCATATGTAGCTTTTTTCTTTTTAAGATCACAGCTGTAAATATTTTTGAAAATACTTGTTATACGTGCCATATCCTGTGCATTAAAGATATATAATTTCGATTAAAAACAGAAAATGACCAAGAAAGCATTTAAACCAAAACAAAACAAATACAAAACCAACCCGAACATGGGCAATGGCTGATTTTCATATGATTAATCTCATATGGTAAGTTCACAGATATCCTACTGAACTACAGTTGTGACCAGGAATTACTACCTGGGTTGGCAGATATTATCAAAGGAAATTACAAGGCATGTTTGGGGTGGGGTTAAGAGCAAGAATTCATTCTAATGAAGGCCCTAATAAATGGCATTATAAAATGAATAATAATTAGAAAAACTCTTCACAGAAGATTGGTCTTCCTCCCCATTTTCTCCCACTGTGGAGCTGAATTTTAACTTTAAATTCTTCATTGACTCTGCAACTCAGATAGCGCCACAAGTTGCTTCTATAATCTACTAATCCCCGGGCTTTTGGATTCCAAAGCTAATGTTGTAGAAAAGTATACTCATGCTAAAGAAATCATTTCTGGGCCTTCCCTGGAGGTGCAGTGGTTAAGAATCCGCCTGCCAATGCAGGGGACACGGGTTCGAGCCCTGGTCCGGGAAGGTCCCACACGCCACGGAGCAACTAAGCCCGTGTGCCACAACTACTGAGCCTGAACTCTAGAGCCCGCAGGCCGCAACTACTGAGCCCACGGGCCACAACTACTGAAGCCCACGCGCCTAGAGCCCGTGCTCCGCAACAAGAGAAGCCATGCCGAAATGAGAAGCCCGCGCACCGCAACGAAGAGTAGCCCCCGCTCGCCGCAACTAGAGAAAGCCCGCGTGCAGCAACGAAGACCCAACGCAGCCAAAAATAAATACATAAAACATTTTAAAAAAAGAAAGAAATCATTTCTGTGCCATTTGTTTGGTCCCTCTATTTGGCAATCCATCCATGATGGGATCAATGGCTAACATCTCTGGACATCTGTCATGATCTCTCTCGTTTCTGATGGGCCAAAACGTGGTTCCAAGGAGATGTTATTTATTTGGGAACACAGAGACAGTCATCTGTAATTGGTGAGGATTAACTGAAATCCTCCGTTGGGGGGAAAAATATTAGCAAATATGATCCTTGCTTTTAAAGAGCCTGCAACCTGATGGAGAAAGCCAGGGTGCGCGCGCGCGCACACACAAACACACACACACACACACACACACACACGAGTAAGCCCAGACTTCTTGGAGGCTATTGTGCCTTAAACGCTGTGCATTACTTAGAAAACTCCTTCACAATCCCTGGAGTTTTACCACGTAGAAGTGAAGTCTATAGTTTGTAGTGAAATGGCAATGCTTTCCTTGGGTCTCAGGGAGGCTTCAAGGCAGTCTTAGTTCAAGGAGAGGAGAAACTGCCATTTCTCAAGCACTATTACAGCCCAGATATCACTGTAAGGGATTTAAAGATACTGCTACCTATTTCATTTCTCACAACTATCTTGCAAGGTCGATGGTGTTTGTTTTCTGAAGAGGTGGAATTCAAATATTTCTCAGCCCATTTCTCCATCTGTAATGGAGTAGAGGGAGAGGCTCTCCCAGACCCCATCAACTCTGAAATTCCACACCCCGCAGCTTAGGGATTGCCTGGTTGGCTTCCCCTACTAACTGGAATTCTGCCACCATGGCCCCACTGCACATCACTGCTCTTCTCTTGAGACCCTTCTTCCTCACCAGCCTCATCTTCCGCTGCTTCCCACCCAATGGTGCGTATTCGATTAAGAGTAGATACCTGCATTTCTCCAAAGAAGACATACAGATGGCCAAGAGTCACATGAAAAGATGCTCAACATCACTAATCATCAGAGAAATGTAAATCAAAACTACAATGAGGTGTCACCTCACGCAAGTCAGAATGGCCATTATCAAAAAGTCTACAAACAATAAATGCTGGAGAGGGTGTGGAGAAAAGGAAACCCTCCTACACTGTTGGTGGGAACATAAATTGATACAGCCACTATGGAGAACAGTATGGAGATTCCTTAAAAAACTAAAAATAGAACTACCATAGGACCCAGCAATCCCACTCCTGGACATATACCTGGAGAAAAACATGGTTTGAAAGAATACATGCACTCCAGTGTTTACTGCAGCACTGTTTACAATAGCCAAGACATGGGAGCAACCTAAATATCCATCGACAGAGGAATGGATAAAGAAGATGTGGTACATATATACAATGGAATATTACTCAGCCATTAAAAAGAATGAAATAATGCCATTTGCAGCAACATGGATGGACCTGGAGATTATCACACTAAGTGAAGTAAGTCAGGCAGAGAAAGACAAGTATATCACTTATATGCAGAATCTAAAAAAAAAAAATGATACAAACAAAATTATTTACAAAACAAACAGACTCACAGACTTAGAGAACAAACTTATGGTTACCAGGGAGGAAGGGTCGGGGTGGGAAGATAGATTGGGAGTTTGACGTTGACATGTACACACTGCTATATTTAAAATGGATAACCAAAAAGGACCTACTGTATAGCACAGGGAACTCTGCTCTATACTCTGTAATAACGTAAATGGGAAAAGAATTTGAAAAAGAATAGATGTGTGTATATGTATAACTGAATAACTCTGCTGTACACCTGAAACTAACACAACATTGTTAATCAACTATACTCCAATATAAAATAAAAAATTTTTAGACGAGTATATATACCTGCATGGCTCCAAGAATCCCATACGCTTCCCTTCCTCTGATCCTTCGGCCTGAGTAGCCCTTCCTTCCTTTGCCTGCCTGGTGAACTTGGTTCACCATTCAACTTAGCTGAGATACCACCTCCTCCTGGGAGCCTGCCCTGCTGCTCCCTCCCACTTCTTACACTTACTTAAATAAATTGCAGTGGAGTGTGACCTATCTCCTTGACTGAGCTGTGAGCTCCTTACGAACAAAGCAAAACCCGCCGCTTCACCCCTACTGTTTATTACAGCAACATCCATACCACAGGAGCTTCATAATTACTTCCCAAACTGTTAAATGGGTTTTTAACAGCTCAAAAAATAGGAACAGAAAGAAAACCAGGACTGAGGTGGGACAGCAAATGTGATGAAGTACCTGACAATATGAAAAAAGAGAGAAAGAAACCAAAACTATGAAAAGCACCGCCTCCCCCCCCCCCAAAAAATGCAGAAGAGGTATGATGTGACCTTCTTAATGTTATGGCTTCTTTTGCGGTGTAGGTTTCTGAAAAGCAAGACGTGTCATAAGTAACATTAACAATCAACAAAGCTGTAACGGCATTACAAATGATATCCATTTGTGGGGATGTACCCTCACCATGAAACCTGTTTCCAAACAAGCATTCTGCAGGAGATAATACACATTCCAGGTGTCAGAGATGCAATTCTGGAAGCCACAAAGAAAACCAGGTTTTCAGAAATCCATGAGGTTGCATTCATTTTCATTTACTTATAATGTTGATGTATCATATTGATTTTTTCCCAAATGACCCATAGCTGGAAATGAATTTCTTTCACACAGTTCAAAGCAACTACATATCTATCTATCTATCTATCGATCTATCTACCTACCTACCTACCTACCTATCTACCTACCCACCCACCCATCCATCCATGCATCCAACTATATATTTGGATTTGGTATATATGTACATACACCAAATCACTGCACGGTAAGAGACTAATCCAATGGTATGAGACTATTTTTAATTGTCAAAAATTGTCAAAAAGGTAAAAAACCATCAACAACAGCTTTAATTGTCTTGTGTTAGGGCCAGACAGCAACTGCTTTCTGAAGCAGGTGGTCAGTGATGTATGCCCAGCCATATAACAAAGCGTCTACAAGAACAAAAGCTGTGTATATTTTTTTTCCTTTGAAATGTGGATCCACGGGGTAAATATTCTTGTGAAAATATTAATTAGCAAGTCTTGGTTGTTGGGAAAGAACTGTGGCCAGTAGGGTACAACTGATAGATAGCAAAAAACATATTTGAATACATTCCATCTAAGTGAAATCCTAAAACTGAATTACCAATGACACAAGCCCAAACAAGGCCTCCTGTGTATGTGCTAAACTGAAAGTCATACCATTGACATTCCCTAGACACAGATTCTTCACAATGTGGCAGCTCCTCTGAGACAGCCAGGGTAACTCAAAGAGAGGGCCAGCACACGGCACTCCAAAGCTATGAACTGGGACTTATCCAAAATGTGTTGATGGGGGTGCCAAGGATGAATGTGGGGTACAACCGTACCCATTTAAATGGTTTGGTAACTAAAACCCAGAAAGGTTAAGTAAATTATGCAATGTCACAAAGCTGGGAAGTGGAAGAGTGTGGAGTTAAACTCTAGCTGGTCTGGCTCCAAAGTAAGGAGTCATACCCAGTGCTGTCTGAACTTCCTTCTTGGTGAATTCGGGGCTCGATGAAAGGAAAGCCTCCAGATGAGCTGGTGTCGGGGCACCTATACTCACACTGGCAGGGTGGGAACTTAGGGGACAGGTGC
Source organism: Phocoena sinus (assembly GCF_008692025.1). NCBI lineage: Eukaryota > Metazoa > Chordata > Mammalia > Artiodactyla > Phocoenidae > Phocoena > Phocoena sinus. The sequence continues at coordinate 49,913,156 of NC_045781.1, read as the reverse complement.
TGGAAGCTCTATTCTGAAGAAGGCTAACGTGAACAAGCTATTAAAACACTTTAATTTTAATATAAATATAAAGTATACTTTATATTTAAAATATTAATACACTGAAACCCAGAAAAAAATATATGTATATATTTTCTTTTTGTTGTTGGATATGTATATATATATATATCAAATAAATCCAAAATTTATATATTATATAAAAATAGATTTTTATATATCAAATAAATGCAAAAGACTAGACAGAAAGTCTATTCAGCAAATATTCACTTTTCATCCTCCCACCTCTTTGGAAGGTGTAAAATTCACCACCTGAAGTTGCGCTTGGTCACGTAACTGGCTTTGGCCAGTGAGATGTGAATGAAAGTGATGGGCTATGCTAACCCCGGGTCTAGCCCTTCCCAAGGCATCAGGAGCTACTGTTCCCACCACGGGAAGAATGTGCCCTAACTCACCACTTGCAGCCTCAGCTCCAGAGCGAAACTGGTGAGGCAAGGCCACTGCAGATGGACTAGTCACTCCATTTTGGGTGGTTAGTTACACAGCAATAGCGCAGAGTAGAGATGGGATGGAAAAGACAAGGGTCAAGTGATATAAAAGTGAGCAGAGAGCAGCGCGGATAGGGCGGTAGAGGGGCAGACCTCAAAAGCATTCTTGAGAAAGGATTAAGATGCTCAAACCAGCATTTTTGGTCCCTGATCTCATAGTTATGCACCTTCACCACACACGCATTTAAAGAGACTAAAATGGAAAGACACCTGCCTCGTGGAGAACGAAGAATACTAGTACCGTTCAAGCCCAACGCCTCCAAGCAAGAAAAGTACGCACAAGGCATCAACGGAAATCACACCATAGCTCTATTCTGAACTGACAGCAATGTCTTTTGGGAGGAGAACTTCAATTGTCGGGTATACATTTTGGACCAAAGAAAGAAAACTGGACATCTTGTGAGTTCTGGAAAATCATGGAAGCATTATTTTTTGCAGAGAAGTTGGTGAAATGTAGAAGAACTGGAAAGAAGGCCATTTAAAAGATTTCCCAAGATTACGGTGACTACTTCTTCCCTTTCAAATGCAGAGTATATTGAAGTTTCTTTTAAAAATTCATATGGGAGAATCACTCTATTGCAACGGTACGAGGGAAACTGTCAGACAACATTCCCAATTCAATATTATATTGTGCTTCAAGAAAAGATTTCCATATATTCTAGATTAAAAAAACCCTCATAAATAAATGATAATCCAGTGGCATGTTCTGAAAAATGAAAAAATAATTTTGTGTTTGCATTTTACTCCACAGAGGAAAATTTAATCTCTCTTTTAATACAGCATGCTTTATATAAACAGGGAAAAGATGTAACCTTATGAAAATTGATTTTTTACATGCTTAAAAAAGTCCCTTGCAGTATTTATCTAGGCATTTTCCATCCGAGAGTATAAAGGCATCACACGCTGATAACTTCACCATGTGGGGTTAGAAGCAAATGCAGTTATTGTGATTTGAATTGACAAAATTTTTCTTCGTAGTGCTAAGAGTCATCAAGACGAGACAGCGGTGTTCGCAGTGTGCTGTCCATTATCAAGGTTATGTTTTCAAAATGGCATTGTCATCTGCAATAGTGCCAAGCACAAGGTAGGTGCTTCCTAAATGTCTGTCAAATGCAAGGCTTAAGGGAAGCAATGGAGAAAAATTAAATGCCCCGGTCCAAAGCAAAGTTGACGTCACAGGATATCAGGATGGGGTAAAATCAGACCATCTGGGTCTGCCATCAATGCAGAAATCCTCTTGGTTTTCCGAGCAACCCTTGTTGAGTATTGGGTTTAAGACTGACGCCACACCCTCAGGACATCTCAAATTGTGGAGACAAGCCTATCACAGTCTACTGTCCTCTAAACAAATATCTCCTCCACACCCATTTTAGAAATCCCAAGGAAAATGCAACCAAACCAGTTCTGTACTGCCTGTCTTCTCCTCCAGGGGCAGGACTGGCAGAGAGATGACTTCTCATCCCTGCCGAAAAGAGGCTTCAGGACTGCAGTTAACTTAGAAGTCTCTTCTTCAAAATCTTCCTGCTTTAACCTGGAGCCTTTAGGTGGCAGCTTTTGAAAGCAGATCTGGCCCTGAGACTCCGCTGGCTTCTTTGCCACCACCAGGGAGGCAGCTATCACAGAGAGCCCGAGGTGGGATTCCAGTTTTAGAGGGCTGGTAGACATTAACAGGCAGCAAAAAGGAGCGAGGGCAGCTCGAGTTGTGGTGGACCACACAATCCCTGCCTGTCGTTTACACCTTTGGGTACTTCCCTCCCTCTGCGTATGGGCGGGACCTGTGATGTGCTTCTACCCAGTAGAATACAGTAAAGGTGACTGGATGGCACTCCTGCGATTACATTATGTTATGTAAGACTTGCTCTACAGTCTTGCTTCCCTCTTGGGAAAGCCAATATGGTAAGGAACTGCATATGGCCTTGAGGAACTGAGGGTAGCCTCTAGGAGAGGAGGGAAGGCCTCCAGCCAAGACCCAACAGGCAGCAAGAAGCCAGGGGCCCGGAGACAAGACAGCTGAGTGAAAACGAAGTCTACCAGTAATCAGACTTGGTGGCCTTGGAGGTGTGGAGCTGACTCTGGAAGCTGACTCTTCCCCAGTGAAGCTCCTCCATGGGAAAATGGCCTGGCTGACACCTGACTGCAGCCTTGTGAGACCCTAAGCGGGGAAGCCAGCTAAGTCAGGCCCAGACTTCTACCCCACGGAAGCTGTGAGACAATCGGTATGTGTTGCTGCAAAATCGTAAGAATAGTAAGTAATGCCCACGTAGAGAACTTGGAGCTCTCCCGCGAAGTGGAGGTCAACAGGAGCAAGTGGTGTCGGGAGGACAGGAAGCAGGAGGGCCCGAGAAAGCCCTGGGTGGAGACTGTGCTCTAGGAAAACGCTCCACACGTAGAGGATAGCCTGCAGCGTGGAGAAATTAGGATCACAGGGGGCAACATCACGCTCCCATTTTTTCACCAGGCAGGAGCTCAAAGTGGGTCAAAGCCCAGTAGAAAAACAAAAGCAAAAGCGAAGAGCCAAGCATTTGACACCTAATTCAGTTTCAAGATACCGGAGCTTGTTTAAACTTTCAATATTATGCAATGTGCAGACACAACCAAAGAGGTCATAAAAGTAACCTATACATCTTTTTTTTTTTTGCAGTACGCGGGCCTCTCACCGCTGCAGCCTCTCCCGTGGCGGAGCACAGGCTCCGGACGCGCAGGCTCAGCGGCCACGGCTCACGGGCCCAGCCGCTCCGCGGCACGTGGGATCTTCCCGGACCGGGGCACGAACCCGCGTCCCCTGTATCAGCAGGCGGACTCTCAACCACTGCGCCACCAGGGAAGCCTATACATCTTTTAAATAATGATAAATAGAATGGCTACACATCTGCCTACTGCTCAGCTTAAGAAACAGAACTTTGCACAACTTCCCCTGCCTGTCTCTAAGACATCACTCTCGTTTCAAAGATGCCCGACCCGACCCCACCCCTGCACACCTGGGGAAGCAATGGTTCATATTTTGTGTTTCTCCTTCACATGCTTTTCTTTATAGTTTTAGCACATATCCTTATATTCCCCAATGAGCTGTCTCATTTTGTCTATATTTTGAACTTTATGTAAGTCGAACCATACTGCAGATATTCTCTGGGTAACTGCTTTTTTAATCCCACATTATGTTTTCAAGATTCCTCTGTGTTGATGCAGGGTACGGCAATTCACTCATTTTCACGGCTCTCCAGTACTCTATGGTGGTATGAATACACCACCATCTATTTCCCCATTTTATCACGGATGCCCTTTGGGGAGTTTTCAGTTTCCTACTATGAAAAGTAACGTGCCAGAAGCATTCTTGAACTTTTTCGAGTTCTCAAGAGTTCCTCAAAGGCATGTTCATTGGAGTAAAACTGCCTGGTATTAAGTGTTACTTTACCAGCTCATGCCAAAATATTCGCCAAAAACGGCTTTATCAGTTTTCACTGAGGAGGGATGTCTGGCATTTCCTGTTACTCCATATCCTTGCCATCGCTTGCTATCGCCAGTCTACTTAAATGTTTCCAGTTCAGCAAGTGTGACGTTGTTTTTCATTTTTGTTTTCATTGCAATGCCTGCAGGATGATGAGTATGAACCTGCTTTATAATAGGATACTCTTAGCGGGATGTTCAGAGTTATGAGACAGGTACTGCCCTTTAAAATCTGTATACCAGGTTGACAAAATAAGACATAAGCCAAGGAGAAGTTATTGATGCAGAAAAAACAATGCACATTTTGTGTGTGTGTGTGTGTGTGTGTGTGTGTGTGTGTGTGTAAAAATGGGAAATTTCACAAAATTACAGATGACTGATCCTGGCTCCCAAGCCCAGTGGCAGCATGACCTTGAGCGAGTCATTTACCTTTCTAAGCCATCTGTGGCACATAAAAAGCTATCTACACTTTTTTTTTTTTAACTGATATAAAAAGAAAAGATTCCCTGTGTTCCTAACACTTCGAAACTATCACTGCCTCTTTCTCCTCATGGGGTATTCAGAAACGTACGTTTGTCTTCTGCTCTGACTATATACAGCTTTCCCAACCCACTCAGACACAGGGAAAGGATCGATATTTCACCTCAAGCACAGACCTCAATTCTAAATTTAAAAAGCACTGGGCAGATGAATGAGCCCTCTGTTCAATGCCATCTCTTCAACACTGTATAACGTTTGCCTTCACAGGGCACCTTTTCACTCTCGGTTCCTTCCACCTGAAACACTTTTCCTCTGGCTCTTTACACTGCTGGATCCTCCTTACCTGTGAAACCTCAACTTCAGTGTCACCCGGGCATTCTTTCTGGAGCCAGCCACCCTCCGTCCCTGACCTTCCTTCATTTCCCGCGCACGCCATGTTTGCCTGCTTCTGAACACGCATCACCACCAAAGGTATCTTATCTAGCCCTTGAATTGTTTCTTGCCTGCCCCCCGCACCAACTGGCAGGTAAACTCCGTGAGAAGAGGCACCGGGCTTGCCTGACAGGTTCACCTTTGTGTCCTTAGCACCTTGAACAACACGTGGCATCTAACAGGACGGTGGTAAATAAATAATTGTTGCATTACTTCACCTACACTGAGTTTTGGAAAGGACTCTGTGGTGGACCCGGAGATTTATATGTGAGTTTATTTGCAAATAAAACACTGGGGCTCCAGATGCCGAATCCAGCAGTCATTCTCTCCACCTCACTGCTTTCCCCTTGAGTCTGATGCCAAGGGGATCAATTTCTACCAAGTCAAACAGGAACGCAAGTCTTTCCTGGATTCTCACCCATTTCCACTTTATTATAAGTATCTGCTAAAGAAACTACATGGAAATAAATCAACAAAAGACTCTACTTTCTTTATCTTTATATCCACTGATGGTTTTAGAGTTTTAATCTTGCCAATAACCATCCCGTAAGTGTGTAAGGATGGAAACCATCTCATCATATTTTAAATTCAAAGAGGAAGCTCAGAGAACACCACATGACAAAAGGTACCGAAGGATATTTATGATCAAGGAAGATGATCAGTTAGAAGCAGGAGTCTGTCAGTGAGGTTACATCATATCACGAACATGGTTTATTACCAACGTGCAAAGATATGCCCTCTCTTTGGTCAATAAGGGAAGGATAAAAGGTTCAAGGTAAGGAAGAGGCATTTTATAAATGAAAATGTTCACTAATGAAATTAGTACCGTTACTGCAGGAAGTGCTAATTTTCCTGCTCACTGAGAGTTTAATAAAAATGTTATGTCTGCTCTATAACTGTGATTAATCAGTGTGGTATTGAGAAGTGCAGGGATTCTTTCTCAACAAGGCAATTTTCGAAATTTGAAAAGGTGTAAATTTCATGCAAATTGCTTCATAATCATATATGTACAAAATGGAGCCGACAAAATTGCAGTTAGGAAAGGAATCATTAACATCTAAGGTTTTTTTTTAATCTTTTTTTTTTTCCAGCTGCTCCTGAAAAGGTATATTGCAAAAGAGAAGATATGACCAATTGAAAAAGCGTACAGGTAGGAATGCCAACAAAATGCTAAACATCTTAAACAAGCTCAAATGTGGATGTCAAATTTAAACAGCCATGTGAAACAGGAGGTTTTATAAAGGAAAACCCTGCTCTGATGCAATGAAAACACACCCACTGGTTTTTTTTTTTTTTTTTTTTTTTTTTTTTTTAGGGCAGGGTGTGTGTGTGTAGGTGTGAGTGTGTCTTTGTGTGGGGTACACATTTGGGAGGGTGGGGGGTGTGTGTCAGTGGGTGGGGAGTGTAGAGTGGTTGCATGTGTGAGTCTGTGTGTATATTTGTCAGTGGGTCAGTTCTGGGAGTGGATTGTTGTGTGTGTGTCAGGGTTTGGTGGGGGGCTCTGGTGTGTGTTTGTGTGGGATTTGGAGGTCTCTGGAGTGTTCGGGTTGGGGGTCTTTGCTGTTAGCTGGTGTGAGCGTGAGAACACGGGTGTATTTGGCGGCGGAGGGAAGGATGGATTTTGTGTCCGTGCACGCATCAGGGCTGGTGGGGGGTGTCCGGTGTGTGTCTGTGTGAGCGTGTGTGGCCCTCCACCCACTGGTTTTAATCACAATAGAGAGAGGCAATGAAACATTTTGCTGCCTCTGACTCTTCTTGGTGGGAAACAGCACATCTTGGCTAAGGAAAACCACATTTCCGCGCACATGATTCCTTCTTAGAAAGTCCCAAGGCCTCTTGTAATTTTAAACAATGGTTTGCAAACCTGAGGGCTCCTCAGACAAAGTGGCCTATTCAGTAACCCCTCCTGCCCCACTGCAATGGCTCATCTGGGACACGCTCCCCTCCCCCATAAGGAACATGCCTGAGAGGCTCACACAGGACATCCCCTCCCATCTCCTGGAGTCTGCAGCCAGCACCAGCTGGGTAAATCCCAAACAGTTTATTCATCTGTTTATACAGCTAAGGGAAGGATAATAAGACCTCAAGTGTAAATATGACAGTGTTGAGGTGATTAGACCCTTCAGCGGATGGCCCTTAAAACTTGTAAGACACAAGCAGAAAACTAGCAGGAAGATGGTGACAGGTCACTAACAGCGGATTGTTTCTGGAGTTTAAGAAGACGGAAGCCTATTCTTACGTTTTACTACAGAACTTAGAAAGCAGTGGTTAGCAATTTGGGGCTAATAACTCACAGTGATTCTAAATGGACTAAGTATTGCCATGCTTCCTTGCATTGGGTGGATTTTTTTTTTTCCGAGCAGCCATTTGGAGGGACGATGTCATGATAAGTGAGAACCATTTTCCTCCCTTGTCTCATCCCGTACCTCATATATTTTCTAAAATTACAACCCTGCTCAAGGCAGTTATTATGCACAGTTGATGTTCTTCAGGAGAGTTTTTCAGAGGATGATTTTTGGTTAAAGTGGCCTATTTTAGGAACATCTGGTCACATGCATTAATGCACACTTCCGCATTCTGCACGGATTTTTACGACGGCGAGCATCCGCCCTGAGTGTCTCTCCCGTGGACAGCTTGTAAATAAGACAAAGGCTCCTGCTGCCTTGGATCCACCGCGCAGTGAATGGGGCTGAGACTACGATTCCATTTATGCGCTAAGAATCATAAACGTCGAGGGGCCCTGAATGAGCTGCTGGGAAACAAGGGCAGTGGGTGCTCGTTTCTGTCCCATTAGACACAGTATGAGCCACAGGAGGCCACACTCTGTCACTCCAGCCTGGTAATGGGCCCCGGGCAAGACCCCACCCCCACACCCCCACCCCAGGGAGGGAGGGAGGCTCAGCTGAACTTTTCTGCTCTTTCCCCTGACTCAGCCACAGAGAAGGCGTGGGCCACCTGCAAGTTTCCACGGTCAGCGGGGGGGGCACCGGGTTGGTTCTCCTTTACCCTAGTTTTGCAGCAAAGGCCACGCTCTAAAAAATACATCAGTCTGGGGTGGCGGGGAGCAGGGCTGGGCCTGGGGACGTCTGAGCACAGAACAAACCCCGCTTCTTGGCAGTGGACGAGGAAAGGCTCTGGGCGCCAGCACAGCCTTGTGAAAGGGGTCAGGAGATGGGGACTCCAATCCGGCTGCTGCCAATCATGGAGGCGGGGCTTGTGACCATCCCTGGGGCCTCTCTGAACCTCAGTGTCTTCAACTGAAACCCGGCACGATGAGCTTACCTACCTCACGGGTGGGAGAGATGAATCACGAAAGTCTAAATTCAGCCTTGCGCCTGGCACACAGAAGGCCCACAATACATGTGAGCTCTGCTGTGAGAACTCCGGTAACTGCTACGATTTTAATGCAAAATATGACTGTCATCAATACTGTTATCACCACCACTATTCGGAGATGTCACCCCTCTGATCTTCAGTTCCCTCAGCCGTAAGGGGCAGACAATCGTGACCCCCTAGGACTGAGGAATAAATTAAAGCATAAAAAGTAACCAGCATGTTCCTGGTACATCGTTGGTACTCAGTTCATTGTCTGTCTCTACCTTTACGGGGGGAATTCTGGGAAGTAAAACTCACTTGAGTGCCATGAACATTCCCCGATTTGCTAACTGCACCATCGGCTACTGAGAACCACATCCCAAGAGGCGTTTGCCCACAGGAGGGAAGGGGCTGGGAGTCAGAGGCCATGACCTCCAGCAGCTGCCCAGCACTCACATCTGCCCACAGCTGCCGGGTGACGAGAGCCTTGGCACGGGTGGCTTCTCTTGATCCTCAGAACCATCCTGAGATGGGGATACTCTTATGCCCCACATTTCACAGCAGAGGAAAAGGACAAACTACTATTCATCGTGCTTTACAATAGCCTGTGAACAGTCAAATTCGTAAGTAGGGTCTCTGTTGACTTTTACTGTGCAAACAAAGCATTCCCCAAAGCAGTGGCTAGAACAACAGCTTCCCTTGATTCGGTGAGTCAGCAATTTGGGCTGGGCTCCGCCGGGCAGGCATCCACTCTCAGCCAGGTAGCGTCGTCCCAGGGGTCGGCTGGCTCTTGGTCGGAGCCAGGTGGCAGCACGGCTGTGGGTCTCTCACCACCCAGCAGGCCAGCCCGGGCTTGCGTGAGCCCAGAAGTGGAAGGTTCCGAGAGCAGTGAGTAGGGGTGCCCCAGTGCAGAAGCACTTTTCAAGCCTCTGATCGTGTCATGTTTAGGAATGGCCCCTGGCCAAAGCAAGACCCCCGAGGCCTGCTGATTCAAGGGGTGAAGAAACTGACTCCACCATCTGAAGGGAGCTGTAGGACATCACAGGTAGGGGCACGTGTGCGGACAGAGGGGAAGGAATTGTGGCCATTTTTATAATCCACTGCACGTATGAACTGGCGGCATTTGTGGACTTAATATCTCTCAACCAGGACACACTCAGAGAGAGTTCCTAATTCCAAGGGATATTATTTGAATCAGATAACTAATCAATTCTCTTGGACAATTTACCGTTACTTAACCCACAGGCAGGTGGGCAAAAGAGACATGGCTCCCTAGAAGTTTTCTGGTTCCAAAAGTCTCTAAATATTCTTTCAATTGGGGGGGGGGGAAGCGTGTGCATGTATGCTAGACACACAGTACGTCTGAACTCTCTTCTACGCTGGTATTGTTCTTTTTTTTTTTTTTTTTTTTGGCATTAGTGCTTGTCGGTTGTATTCTTGAACCACCCCACATCGCCTGAAAACTGCAGCTGCTTCAATGATGTTCAGAGCATTAAAAGGAAAGAAAGAAATAAAAGGCAAGTTTCAGAAGGGCAGCGCTTACCCACTCACAGGAAAATAGGCTCAAAGGAAAGTATTGTCAGAGTGTTTTGCGAATGACATTTTCAGCCATATAAATTATGATTTATTTTCCCACGTAATCATCTTGATTGCAGACACCCTTTCGGAGAGAGCGCACTGCTCCTGGCTAGCTCTTTCAAGCCTCACAAGACAACTTTCAAACCTGATTAGTATGTATGATGGGAAATCAGATACATTATATTTACCTTGAAGTGCAGAGCGCCATGGGTACAAAGAAAGAAAGATAGGGGGAGGGATAAAAGGGAAAAAAAAAAAGAACATCTGTAATCCTTTTCAGAGGACTCCGTGTGCACACCCGCCGGGGTAAAAGGAGTGGAGCTGGTGGGTGGAGTCTGCGCAAGCCGCCCGGTGTAATTAACCGATTGGGGATCATCTCCTTATCCGGTGGCTCTCAAGTTGCTAAGCTGAGGGATGTGATGCCTCTGTATGCAGGACAGACTCATGCTTTTCTGTTACGACATTTAAGAGCTCATCACTCCCATCAACCTGGTCTCCTCAGTGTCACGGGCTGTGACGCATCGTGTGCATGCGTACCCGCCCTCAGAGTGGAGCTGTCGCCTGGTCAGTGGGCACAGTGGCCTACAGGCAGGCTTGGCCTCAGCGTGGCCGCCTGACAAAGAGCTACGCTCCAAGTGCAGTGTGTAGATGTGGCCCAGCAGCGCCGAGACCGGGGTGAGTCAGGAGGGACGCTGGGGACAAACGGGTCAGCTGTGACAAAAGCTGGGGGCCCAGCAAGCGCAGGATGGCACCTGCACGGGACCTGGTAGAGCACGTCTCCTCCAACGGAGGAGGCCGCAGGTGTCTGCTTGCTTCTGCCCTGGCCCTGACACCCTAGAAGCAACAACAAGATGGAAACACATCCCTCCCTGGGGGTGGGGGGTGGTGAATGGATCCGGAAGGTAATCAAAACCCTAGTTCTTATGTTAATAGAACACAGCTAGATTAAGAGCAGAATGAAGGATGTGCAGGGGGTTTGAGATAAGGTGAGATTTCTGAGGAATTTTGTGTGTGGGGGGGGTGGGGGGTTTCGAGGCCACACCCCCCAGTTCCTCAAGGCCCGTATTCCTCTCCTCTGCCTTTTGAGCATCCACCATGGGAAAATGTCAGGACTTCGTAATTTCCAGAGCGCCTGAATCAAAGCTAGGCGCTTTGATTAGATTACCATTTAATCTGACTCGACAACTCTATCCAGAGAAAAGGAAAGGAGAAGGACGTCTGCTGAGCACCTACCGTATGCCCGAACAGGTCTAAAAGTTGAACATCCACTGACTGCTGCTTCACCATCGCAGGAACCCTGAATATTAACTGATTCTGGGTGGGGGCACCGAGGCACAGGGAAGATGATGAGGTGAGTCAGGTCATCAGGGGAGACCAAACTGTTTCCACTCAGCTCCATCTGCTGGTAACTGAAGACCTGAGCTACATCATCCCCCTTTCCCCGACCCCTATCCTACCAGGCTGGGGTCACAGGGGAAGGAAGGCAGGTCTGCCCACCATCCAACCTCTGAGTCCACCGGGAGGCTTTACCCTAAGCTTCCTTTCTTTGTGTTTTACATCACCCTTTATTTAATGCTAAACTTTCTGCCTCTAAAAATGTCCCTGAAAAGCTCTAGGCTTTGAAAAAAAAAAAGATCTAGGCTTTGTTTTCTGTTGTTAAAAAAAAAAAAAAAAACACGTGGCTTTTGTTGGTGCAACACTAAGTGGGTCCCAGCGAACACCTGGCCTTTCCCAGTTACTCAATCACTAGTCTAGGTACTGCTGTGAGGGAGTCTTGCAGATAGATGTTAATTAAGCCTCCAGATCAGTTGACCATCAGATAAGGAGACTATCCTCATTGGATGAGCCCTTTAAATTCGGGTCTAGATGTCAGAGTCAAGGACAATCAGAGAGGCTTGAAACATGAAGAAGATTCAAGGCGCAAGGCAGTCTCTGTTAAGGGCTTTGCAGATGGAGGCGCCCTGTGACAAGAACATGGGTGGCCTCTAGGAGCTGGGAGTGTCCAGCCACCACCGACAGAGTGACGCAGTCCCCAGCCTTACAACCACAAGGGACAGAATTCTGCTGATAACTGGAATGAACTTGGGAGTAGATTCTTCTCCAGGGCCTCCAGAAAGGAAAGCAGCCGCAGCCGGTACCTTGAATTTGTCCTTGTGAGACCCTGAGCAGAGAACCGCGTCACGCTGTGTCCAGACTCCTGACCTACAGAACTGTGACCTAAGAAATGGGCGCTGTTTTGAGCTGTTAACTTTGGTGTGATTTGTTTACTCAGCCATCAAAAAACAAGTAGGGCAGCATACAACAATCCCAGCTTTCTTATGGAAACTTGCTTCTATTTATGTCTGGCTTTCACAGTCACTATACCTTCAGAGGAGAAAATTCTTAACGCAGGAACTTAAGCACCATAGCTGTATTAATTTTTTTTTTTTACTAATTACTAAAGAATTAATTCCAAAACAGTATTTCTCACTAGTATTACTCATGATAGTAATATGATATTGGAGCCGGTGAATCTAGACCAGCTGCTACTGCAATTATTTTTCTATGCCATGTCCTACACAAAGTCAAGGGAAAAACAACTTCAGACCAAACAGAATTTTGAATTTCTTCCACAAAAGGCTCCTGATCGGGTGGCACTGACTTATTCAAATACATTACATGGAGAAAAGCCCTACCGTGGGTATCTCTGTATCAAATATCATTAATATTATCTCCCAAACTTCAAACGTGGGGGAAAAAAAACAGCTTTGTAAATTTCTTCTTATAACCAAAATCACACACAAAAAGATGAGAACCCTTCAATGTCACTAATTTCTCTGAAGCAATATAACGGGCAAACTCCTGAGACCTTGGCTATTTCAGACAAAACAAAAATGTAGGTTCGGGAGGAAGCTGGGGAGCTGGGCTTTCTGCAACAGACTGCAAGCCAAGTCATAAACTGAGGTAAAAAACGTAAAATAGATAGCTAGTGGGAAGCAGCCGCATGGCACAGGGAGATCAGCTCGGTGCTTTGTGACCAGCTAGAGGGGTGGGATAGGGAGGGTGGGAGGGAGGGGGTATGGGGATATATGCATACATATAGCTGATTCACTGTTATAAAGCAGAAACTAACACACCATTGTAAAGCTATTATAGTCCAATAAAGATGTTTAAAAATAAATAAACTGAGGTAAAGTATGACATCAGGGGATGAAAAAAAGGATGGAACTTGTGGTTTTGCGACCGTACACTGGGGGTCTGAAAGATAAATGGGCTGAGGGTTGCCCTGTCCATTTTGGGTACACATTCACACCATCCAAGTCACCAGAACACTTGACCAAGAAGCTACTGTGAGAAGGCAGCTTCGCTTAAGGAGGAGGACTGAAAAGAAGAAAAAGGAAGGCAAAGAAAATCCACGTGGAATACGCAAAAATACATGCCCACTAACACCCAAGCCACTGGATGCTTGCTAATAGTACTGCTTTAAAATCCCATGCAGCTCTGGGAGCCGCTGCTTCCTACAGGTTTTAAGGAGAAACTGTATTACCAAGGTGGTGCAGGCGGTGCTTAAGGGGAGGGGAAAAAGTGGAGTAGCTATTTTTATAAATTCCTTGGCTAGGTAATGTCTTACCTCCCCCCTCCCCACAGTAGAATGTCATCTACTTGCCCCTCTGCACTCAAGCAGCAGCCACACCTTAGTTCTACATCCCTCCCTGGCTTTGACTGCCTTGATCTCTTGCCTGGACGGTTCCGAGAGCCCCTCTGCTGCCAGTCCTGCAAATCCATCCTTCTCACTGAAGCTGGAGGACTCCTAACTGCACACTTAGTCCCCTTATTACGTGCAGGGTACCAAAATACCCATAAACTTTCCCAGGGCTTTCCATGACCGTGAAGATAAAATCCAGAATCTTGCTGGAATTCCCAAGGCACCTGGGGACTTTAGCCGTGTTTACCCTTTCTGTCTCACCTTTTGTCACCACTGTCCCTCTCCCATGCCGGGCTCTAGCCGATCAGAACCAAGTGTCCTTTCCCCCAGTGGCCAGACCTTGTCTGGATCCCCAGAACGTGACCATGAGCAACCAAGTCCTTGTCGTTAGGGGAACGACAGTCTGAGGTGGCCTGCAGAGGAGTAACCAGATGACCACAATGCAATCATGGCTGCAGAGTGTATTACCGGAACAGTGGAGGGTGGAGGGGTACCCACCGCACTCAAAGTTCGCGTGGACGGGGCGGGGGGTGGTGAGGCTCAGGCCAGGCTTCTGGAAGAGTCAAAGTTAGCCTGGAGAAGGGAAAAAGAACATGATTTGGGATTGGGGAGCTGAGATGCTGGGCAGCTCAATGAATCACAGGTCTAGGGTCGGAGGGCGTAAGAGAGGCCACCCTGAGAACTGGGGTATGCGTGGGTGGGTCAAGAATCCGCGTAACTGACAAGCAGGGGTTACAAACGCTAATGCCTGGCAGGGCTGGTGGGCACCATCCAGAAGCAGAGGGCACGTACCCCAACTAGAGAGGGGACAGCCGCTGCTCCAACGCAGACCACTGGTGCCAGGCGGGAGCACAGGCAAGTGAAGCCAGCTCCGCTTCGTCAAGAGAAGCAGGAGATCCCGACTGTGATGTGAAGTCTCCCAATTTTTAATAGGCTGGCAATGAAGTGATTTCACTGAGAAAACAAAAACCCAGCAGCCTCCAAAAGAAGACATCTGCAAGCCACCAATCTCCAACTTCTGGGAGGAGAGCTGGAAATGTGGATGGAGTGTCCAAGCGCTGGAAGATTTTCTTGCTTCCTATCTGGGGGTCCGAAAGCAAAAGTGCTGAAAAGACAGTTGATGCCCGGGTTGGGGGATGGGGTGGGGTGGCAGCAGCAGGCAGGGACAGAGCGGCTCAGAGGGAAAGGGGGCTCCTCTGGAGGCTGCACACGAAGCCAGGCCCGCAGGATCACAGCCCCCCGGCCCCGGCCCCGTCCATCAGTCCATGCTGGCAACAAATATTCACTGAGGGCCTACTGTGTACCGGGCACTGTTCCAACACTCTGCAAAAGCATGACAGACAAAATCCCTGCCCTAGAGGGGTGCACACCCATGTCCTCTTTCTGAGGAAATGATAAAATGGGACCGTTTTCAGGGGTTTTACCAAAGGCTCCAAGACATACAGGTTCACCCTTTCCAGCTTCAATCCCATTCTCTTTTTTTGAAAATCAGGCAGGACACGTGGCCTGGAAGTGAAAGAGGCCCCAGCGGCTCAGGGCTCCAGCGCCCCAGGGCTGAGGGGCAAAGGGCTGTGCTCTCCTCGTTCCCTGCTGGACCCCGACGTCCAGAAGTGCCTGCGCACGGCCAGTGCTCAGCAGGCGTCGCCAACTACATCTGACAGTTTGGAGCTCAGAAGTATGACTGAGATTCCAGGAAAAAAAAAAATCACTGAAGTTGGAATGGGTTTTTGCATATCATAAGTACTTCTCTTTTGCTTCCAGATCTCTAAGTGATGGCAGATCAGGATCTACCATCTACCATCTCAAGGTACAGAAATAAAAACAACTCTGAAAATAAGTCAGACAAAGACAAATACTGTATGATATCGCTTATATGTGGAACCTAAAAAATACCACAAGGTGTGAATGTAACAATAAAGACAGGCTCACAGGTATCAAGAACCAACTAGTAGTTATCGGTGGGGAGAGGGGAGGGGGTAGGAGCAGTGGGTGGGGGGAATAAGAGGTATAAACTATTAGGTATAAACTAAGCTACAATGATATATTGTACAACATGGGAAACACAGCCAAATTTTATAATAACTATAAGTGGAGGATAACCTTTAAAACTGTGAATCACTATATTGTACACCTGTAACTTACATAATATTGTACAGCAATTATATTTCAGTAGCAAAAGAAAGGATAATAATTTGTCCATCATTCTGTTAACAAGACTAGGTGTTCGCAAATGGGCAGAATCAAAATCTAATAGCCCGGGGGCTCCCCTGGTGGCACAGTGGTGGAGAGTCCGCCTGCCGATGCAGGGACGTGGGTTCGTGCCCTGGTCCGGGAAGATCCTGCATGTTGCGGAGCGGCTGGGCCCGTGAGCCATGGCCGCTGAGCCTGCGCATCCGGAGCCTGTGTTCCGCAACGGGAGAGGCCACAGCAGTGAGAGGTCCGCGTACCACACACACACAAAAAAATCTAATAGCGCGCTTCAAAAAAGGAGGAGAAATGGTACGTGGAATCATCCCAGCCTTCCTTCCACATTTCCCTCCCTGCCCCTCCCTCATGACAATTCCCCTCCTCTTTTGATTTTATTCTAATATGTTTCAGACTTTGTTTCCGCTCCCTGGGAAAACACACAGAAATCAGTGTCACGCAAAAGCATACTTACATGTTTTAATACTTAGTTCAATTCCTTCCTAAACACTGACACCGGCTCACAGGGGCCAGTGGCGAGCGCCCCGACCCACATGCCTGTAAGACATCTACTTCAACTGATCTCAGGTACCCTTTCGCTTGCAGATACTTTCTGATTGTGCCCTCATGCCAGCGCAGGTCAGATTGGGCCCAAGACGAATGAATCACTGCGGATACGGGAACAGACCGCTCCATCACAGAAATCCCCTGGCCGTTCCTGGTGCCCTGACCCCACAAGAACGCTGCCTCCACAAGTCTCGGGATCAGATCCCCTCTGTCTCGCCTGAGCCACAGCCTGACAGCCAGCCATATGTTACCACAGGCCGGCGCCTCCATTTCTCCTTTTGTTCCATTTTTTCTTTCTTTCTTTTTAAAAGAGGAGGAGGGAAGTTTATTTCCAAACTCCCCTGCATCTGATGCGCGATGGGCTGGCATCTGCTGTTAAAGCAGAAAATTATAAGGAGGGCCTAATTGACCCTCCTGTGTCTTTGGAAAAGCCTGTCTGTGGTCTCTAATTGACCCTCTAGGTACCCATGGAACAATGAATGAATCTTCAGGAAATAATGGAGGGCGATGATTAATAGCCTGGGTCTGGCTGGACCTGTGTCTCTCCCAGCTCTTCCCCTTGCACTTTCCTTCTTCCCTTCATGACACTCGAGTCCCCGGATTTCATAAGCTGCGATTTATTATTATCGCTGAATAATAAATACGCTGCAGGCGACAGTTTAAAAAATCGGACACATCACGATTCTGCAGAGATTGGGATAACATTTATGTAAGCTGGCATTCTCATTTTCTCCTTGGCTAATGCTCGGATGAGTCTTTCCCCCGCGCTGTATCTGTGGGCCGAGTCAAAACAGGAGGCTTCTCTCCGGTATCTAGTAAAGTCACTGCAAACCTGAAGCCCTTGGAATTGGGAGGCTTTTTTCCTATTCCTGGGAACCAAGAGTCCCCATTCCGCCTTGTTAAGGTGAGGAATAAAGGCCCTTCAGGAGTGCAGCGAATGACAATAGTAACAAGTGACCTCCCTTTAGGGTAAAGTGTGTAACGGCCCCTCTTACATATCATCTTGAGATAATACTCCTGCAAGCCCTGAGACCGAGTCAATGCTATTATCCCCATTTTTCAGATGAGTAAGCTGAGGCTGCAGAGAAAGTAATTTGCCCAGAGTCACAAGGTCCCCATTTCTGTATGTCTCACAATATTCAACAATACCTGTGCCAAATGTACAATATTAAAGGGAAAATTTTTTGAAATAATGGGTACAAGAATAAAAAGGAATGCCTTTCCTTTCTTTTAGTTTCGCTTTAAAACGTTC
The DNA here is from genome assembly GCF_008692025.1 of Phocoena sinus. Taxonomy (NCBI): domain Eukaryota; kingdom Metazoa; phylum Chordata; class Mammalia; order Artiodactyla; family Phocoenidae; genus Phocoena; species Phocoena sinus. Next base: position 49,895,674 of record NC_045781.1, on the reverse strand, counting down.
CTTTCCCCCAGACAGATCAGGAGAGTATACTTAAACTGAAAAATATGCATGTCTCTGGAGGATTATAAGAGGCCAGAGGGATTTTTTTCCTGTTTTGCAAATTCATAGCATTGACTATACTTTTAATTAAAAATTATTAAAAAGGGAAGGAGGGAGGGAGGGAAGGAGGAAGGAAGGAAGGAAGGAAGGAAGGAAGGAAGGAAGGAAGAGGGGAGGGAGGGAGGAAGGAAGGAAGGGGGAGGGAGGGAGGAAGGAAGGGAGGAAGGGAGGAAGGGAGGGAGGGAGGGAGGGAGGGAGGGAGGGAGGGAGGGAGGAAAGATGGACGGATGGATGCAGGGATGGATAAAAGCCACTGAAACTCAAATGGCAAGGGAGCCTCAAGTTGCCAGCCAGGCCCCACTGGGTGTTTCTTCTTCGTCAGTGCTTCTTGAGAGAGGAGGCTGCCTGTGCAGCAGGCTGAACGCCTGGGTAAGGATCACACCTTCTGTGAAAAGCATGGATCCTCTCCTGCCACAGGTCTCACCTCCATCATCAGAAAGCACGGGGCCACCATTCAGGGTCATGGGCTGGGGCTGGGGGCTTCTGGGAACCATCAAATCCAGGAGTCACTTCTGAGAGTGACTCAAATACAGAGAAGAGAGGTGAATAATCAAATCCATGTGCACTGAATGGAGAACTGCCATTCAAGGTCATAATTTTAAAATCAAACAAGACAGTCCGGAAGACTGTTGGCCCAAAGGCAGACCCCTCCCAGGGCTAGTCAATTCCGAGACAGACCAGATGGGAAACAGCCCATGCAGGAGCACCCCCTTCAAATGCAAACTAGCCCCTCCAGACCCCACACCCCCAATGCCTCCAGCTCTAGGCTCTCACACCCCACACCCTCCCACCCCATCACTCCACAGCCAGGTGCCAGACACCTAGGGGCAGCCCCTATAGCCCAGAGCCTGTGGAAGTCATTCGGACCACTCAATCCCAAGCCTTCTTGCCCTGCCTCTCCTTCTTACAGACACCACAGTAAAGGCTCCTGCCCTCCCCGCCCCGACCCTGGCCCTCTGCCTTCTGACCAAGCGGGTGCCTCCCCGTGCACCCCCTATGGCAAGGCCTGTGCCCTCTCTCTTGAGATCTGTGAGTATAACAAACCACCTTGCTGATGGCAGTTATCTCCTGATCTCAATATCTAGGCAGTAATAAAACCTATTAAAACAGGAAGAAAAGAAGGGAGGAAAGAAGAACAGAAGGGTGGAGGGAGCGGGGAGGGAGCAGGGAGGGAGGGGGGAGGGAGGGAGGGAGGGAGAAAAGAAAGGAAAATGATTGAAGAAGGAACAAAGAATGAATTATAATTAACTTAAAACCTGCTTTTCTCTTTGAAGAGAAAACTAACAGAGCTGTAAAAGAAAGCCTCTTCTACTCTGGGTGGAGATATGCCCATTAAAGATACACGTGGATGCTCGGTGCACAGGAGCTCCTAATGGCAGAACTTGACCTCCCGTCCAACGCTCAGCGTCCAGTGGGCTCCCAGTCCCTTCCAGCTGCTTCTCTGACCAGGGCCACCTTACTCAGGAAATGAGCAGAGAAGTTAATTTCCTTGCATGACTGACAGTAAACACCCGAGGTGGAACTGGATTATAAAATGGTATCAAGCTATAAACAGAATCCTACTAGTCCCTTTTAAATCACTCGCGGTGCTTTTATTTATTAAGATTCAGACGCTATGGAGGGTGCAGATGTGCCTTCTCTCCTCCTGGATCCCAAATACAACACCCCATATGCAAGCAGATGGCTTTGTATAAATCAGACGACAGTTTACAGGGTGAGATGTGGTTTCATCAGAATAGTATTACAGTCTAATCTGCTTGGGGGGAACAGGGTTAAGCAAATCCAGCTTTAACTGGAGGTCACATTTACATGTGAAATTTTGGGTCCGTGTAAGGAGTGTCTTGGTCTTTGGGTCACCCCACCAGTGATCTATCACTTTCCTCCCAGAGGAAGCCCCAGGGAACACGTAAGGAAGTAAACGTGTTAGGAAGCCAAGGATGGCTAGGCCCCCTACTAAGAGCCGGTTAACACAGACAGCCCAGGGCCCTCTCCCATTCAGTTCTCAAAATCTCCCTGCGTTTGCTGTCACGTGTAAAAGCGGGTGGTTTTGCTGATTGGAAACCACATGACTGAAACAACACTTGCTTGGGCACTTAACCCAGGAACGGGAAAAGGTGAAAGTGGTTTCTGTTTATTTTTATCTCGACCGTAAAACGGAAGGGCAATCATGACGGTCCATCTCGGCGGAAGAAAAACAAAGCTGATGGACGATGACAGAGCTGCTCTTTCAGGGATGCTTCACGGGAGGCTGGGGCACTAAGTGCTTCTCAGCCTGTCGGGATCCGAGGAATGAGGAACAGGGGCTGCAAGTGCCCGCCCCCTGCTTTTGGCATTCACCGTTCAGGGCAGAGGTGCCAGGAGCAAACAGCTACCAGGCACAGTCATCTAACTCTAGGATATTCCTTTCCTTTGAAAGAGTGACAGGAGCAGACCGCCTAAGCCCTGCCTCCCTGGACCACATTCCAGCACTTGCAACGGTATGATGGATGTCCCTGTCTCCAAGACGGCAGGGAGGTGCTCTCCCATTTCATTACTACCCTGGGTCAATTTTATGGTTAACATTTTAAGGAAATATAAATAAACATGAGTTCAAATGACCACTAGCCCCCTTCTGCTGAGAAAATTCAGGCACTGATACAAAGGTGTTTAGAAGACAAGCCACATAAGTAACACCCAGGAAAAAGTCTGGGAGAATTGTTTTCCTTAGGTTTCCTCCAAAACCAAGAGTATGATTCCTTAGTATCTGTAGCATGCAATATATTACCTACGATGCAGAATCCTAACTACCCAACATCTGCCCTCAAAAGGCTTTGTAACACATCCTAATAACGGATTCATCAATTGACCCTCAGCCTCCAGCCAAGTGAGAAGGTAAATCATCTCCCCTATTCCTTTTTCTCTTATTTCTTAAAAAAAAAAAAAAACAACGATGTCAGCCCTTAGCCTTTGTGTTCCAAATTCTCATTCCAAATTCTTTTTCCCAAGTTGCCCAAGTATGAAAAGTATCATCTCCAAGCTGGCCCCTACTCCCAAATCCAACCATTTCAGCTCTGCTGCCGTTCCCCACAGATCCAGGGAGTAAGGTATTTGACGAGAAGTTCCAGGGTTAACAAGAAATTCCAAAGCAAGGGCTTCTAGTTATGTCAGGAAGAAATAAAAATTCAAAAGATGGGCACTTATCCACAGTTGAAAATGTGTTCTTAGACCATGAAAAAAAATAATAAATTCTGAAATTATATATCCCGAAGTATGTGCTCCAGGTGCCAGCAAACATCAGCCCACAGGCCAAATCCAGCCCATTGCTTGTTTTTGTAAATAAAGTTTTATTGGCACACAGCCATATCCATTTGTCGACATATTATCTAAGGCTGTTTTCATGACACATCACAATTTGGTAGTTGTGATGGATGCCGTATGGGCCGCAAAGCCAAAAATATTTACTGTCTGGCCCTTTACAGACAAAGTCTGCAGACTCTGTTCTAGACCAAAAATTAGTTTATGTGATCCTCAAATCCTTGGATCTGCTTTGTCATCCTTTGACTATAAATGGAATGACCAAATAAGGACATTTTAATGAGAATACTAATGAATTATTAATTTGGGTTCAGGGTACAAGAGAAAGTCAAAGAACTCTTAAAGAGTTCACAACCATTATTTCTGAAATAAAAAAAAAATAAGATCTGTACCAGGTAACTCAATTCAACGACCTGTATTTATTATGTACTGCCGGGTGGTTTCAACATGGGTATTTGCCTTGACTGGGAGGGAAAAAATTCTTCTTCCTTCCTTCACTTTTCTTTTTTTCCAATCCACTGTGCCCTTGTTTCCTTTGCCTGGTCAAATGAAAAATGCTTTAAAGAGTCCCCACCTCAGATAAGTGTCCTGCACGACACAGGTTACACGTATATGTTACAGGTATTTCGGTAACGCACATCATCTGAGAAGTTCATTTTACCCCTAGGCTTGGTATCCAGACTGTAGGATGAAGCCGTTTAGAATGTACTTGATTCCTATAATATGTAGTGATTTTGCTAACGTTGTTGTTCAGTTTTATTTCCTTGCCCAGAATGATTTCCATTAGCTGGTTTACAGATTAGCCGCCTAATCTCCTAACGAGTGCTCTTCGATCAAAGAGAGGCCCCATGTCCGGCCGTTGCCAAGTGACTGATTTAAGAGATGGACAGAAAGGAGACACACCCAAGTCCAGACAGTGTGATGAATGGTGGATCCAAATTTCTCTGAACTGCGTATCATGAATTAATGGGAAACCCTGAAGAATTAAAGGGGGGAATTACATAACCATGAATAATATAAAAAACGTGATATTCTGCGGAAAAAGCTTTTGAGTGCAAGTGACTCGAACAAATATGTTAACAGAGCTTACGGCAGATTCAATCAGGTTGAACGCTCCCCGGGATTTATTTTGAAATAAGCTGTATACCTCCGAGATGTGAAGAATGAAGCTATTTGTGACTGGCAGGACAGCTACTAACATGCAGATTTTAATTCTGCCTTAGATTCTGTACCGGTCCCACTGTCGCCCTCTTACTTCCGGCAACCTCTCCCAATTACAGACGGAGCACACCTCCCCAAATCTCAGTGCCATAATTATGCTCCAGTGAGCTAAGATTTATTTTTCTCACTTTATTCTAACTTCTAAAAAATCACTTCAAATGTGTATCATCAAGGTGTCAAAGGAGCTATTACATTTCAAAGTATGTTACATCACTCCAATCCACCCATCTGTTGGAAACACCAATACAGGGCTACGATCGGGGGACAAAACTTAGCAGTTAGGAGGGAAAATCTGCTTTACGAAACCTGGGCACGCATTAACTTACAATTAAGCCGGGATGCTGATGAGGTTACGGGGTGTGACGGGTTTAACGGGCTGCAGCTCAAAGGCAGATATCGAAGTGAAGGCGTTTATTTTAGAACCAACAAGCCTGAACTGAACCACTACAAGAAGTCCCATTAGCATTCTCGTTATCGGGCAAAATCAGTTCATCTCTAAAATTAATTAAATAAATAGGAATGACCTGGCATCGTTTCAGTGGCAAGCGGACGGGGCAGCGCCGCATGAAAGGCAAACCCATTCAGAGTCAACAGGCCCATCCATTCCTGGAGAGGTGACACGGAAGTTGACAGGAAAGTGAAAGTGAAAAATACGAGGCATCCAAGAAGCCGTGACATGCTTTGAAGGAGTGGGCAAAGCAGTTTTTTAAATAGAGTCTTTTTTTATTATTATTATTATTTTTAAATGTAGGGAAAGCATGCTTCTGGATGGAGATACAAACTAGGTTGAAGGCTCATCATTTAGACAATTCCGATTCTGTCCTGAGTTGTCCGTATGGATTTTCCCAAGCCGTCTGGATTTTTTTGGCAATGAAGATTCATAAACTACACGGCAAGGAGAAGTTAGAGATGAGGGCAAGGGCCATTGCCAGGGGTCTGAAGAGAATCAACAGCACACCCTTGGCTCAAATCAGATCCACTCCCCAAGAATCTCTGGATCACCTAATGAGTGAGCAAGGGAGCTATGGGAAGCACTGATCAGCAGTTGCTACCCAAGTGCTGGCCGCTACACCTCAAGGGCACGTGCACCGCAGCGCTGTTTCAACCTGGTGTCTCGGTGCCTCCTGTCGCTTATGAGCCGTGTGACCTTAGAAATGCATCTAGCCTCTATGTTCCTCGCTTCGTTCATCTGTAAAACAGGGATCCTTACGGCATCCCCTCTAGCAGGACTGTTGTATTAAATGGAAGGGGCTGATATTCACAAAGACGCTAACTATAGTGTCTCCAATGTAAAAGGCTCCATAAAGATTAGACTCACCCATCCCCGTGGGTTGAATCTGGTAGATATTCCAACAGGTCTGGTAATTCTGTGCAAGAACGGTTATGTCCAAACTTTTCTAGGCTTTTCTAGGTAACATTTGCTGAAGCAGATCGGACTTTCTCAAAACGTGTTCCCTGGACCATCTGCACCAAAAGAACCAGAAGGGCTTATTTAACATGCAGACTCCTGGACCCCATCCTGGACGCATCGAATCAGAATCTCTGGGGAGTGGGGCCCAGGAACTGATGTTTTTAAAGTAAGTTCATGATTGAGTCTTAGGGACCTAGAAGTTTAGAGGATTTCTTGTTTCAACACATAGGATGTAAGCAACGGAATCACAAACTTTTCTTGAGCAAATTCGCTGCAATCCCACAGCATTAGACATGATTACAAACAAAGTGGTGCAACTACGGATCCACTATTCTTTTGAACCATCTCTCGCCCCCATTTTCCAGGTGTGGGCCACACAGGCTGCCTTTCAGTTGCTGGAACTTGCTGGATACAGGACCGTGCCTTAAAGTCCTGATCACACCTACTGCTTGCTTTCCTCCTGGTCCCAGGCCTGTCTGCCACCTGACAGCCTGCTTCCCTTTTTCATGCCTAATTCCAACCTCACCTCCTCCTCGGGGAAGATTTCTCTACCCCTAAACAAGGTGAGAGTGGCCTGTTCTAAACTGCACTAGTTAGTACCTTACACCCTTTGTCATATCATTAACCATCCAGCAATTATTTAATTATGGGATTTAAAAAAAAAGGACACTCTTTCCTGAAAACTGCTGGAGGCTATGGACTGTTTCTTCCTGATTCACCTGATTCAAATGAGATTCAAATAATCTCATTTGAACCCACTGTATACCTAAGATCCCTCATGCCCAGCATGGAGGGTTTAAGGACTGAACTGTGTCCCTCCCAGATTGATATGTTAAAGCCCTAACCCCCAATGTGACTGTATTTGAAGATAATTTAATTTAAATTATCTTCAAAGGGGTAATTCAGGTTAAATGAGGTCATTAAGGATGGATCCTACTCCAATAGGATTGGTGGCCTTAGAAGAAGAATATATGCCAGGGAGGTGTCCAACGCATAGAAGGATGACCATGGGAGGACACAGCAAGAAGGCCGTCATCTGTGAGCTAAGGAGAGACATCTCAAGAGAAACCAACTCTGCCATGACCTTGATCTTGGACTTCCAGCCTCTAAAACTGTGAGGAACCAAATTCCTGTTGCTGAACCCACCCAGTCTGTGGCGGGCAGCCCTAGAACACTAATACAGAGCCTGTTCCAGAGCTGGGAGTCAAGAATTGTTCGATGGCCAACCAGGACCACTGGGCATCGCCGTGCTCTCTCCACCCTCACCACGCCTGGGGGAAATCAGAAACAATCTGCAGACAGTCCACAAGCAGAAGGCCACAGTGGTCACGCAGGTAACAGCTTCCTCTTAGAACCATGCTCTGGAACCTGATGTCAGAAGGAGGCTTCTTCTCACATGTAGGGGACTGGTTGCTAATACGGGTACCGTGTAGTCCCCTGTGGCAGAGGCTGTTGGCTGCCTGCTCAAAAGCCATCACTCCCCGCTTCACCCCTGCTAACGAAATTCCTGTCTCCCTGTGCTGGGACCTGGACTGTCATTTAGACCAGACAGCTCTCCTGATTCTTGGAAACTGCACCCCTTGGCCTGTCCGTGGGAAGGAAGTCACTGTCTAATCAAACCACTCTCTCGAGTCCTGGGGAGCTGAGACTCGGCCTTTTTGGAAATCAGCACACACTGATGATTCTTTGCAAGAGAATCCTTAAAATGAGAACGAAAACTGCATTTCCATTTAGGTCATCGCCTTATCCTAGAAATAATCTCGTTTTTAATAATCTCATTTGAACCCACCGTACACTGCAGTGAGTTAGAGAATGCCTTTGATGCCACACAGTTCTGTGTTCTCACAGCTCTGCCACTCCACAGCTCTCAGGCTTGGGCAGTCACTTAATTCAGCCGCGGTTTCCTTATCGGGAAATGAGGAACCATTTATAAATGGGACATGATAGCTACTCAGTAAGGCTGTTGGGAAGAGTAAGTAAGATAACGGACCAAAGTGATCAGCACGGTACTGTCAATACATCATAACCACGACTGCATTATTAGTGAGTCAGATTTTATTATTGATTAATAAATGCTAGCACTTATTGAAAGACGTCTACTGTTTAACAATTATAAACAGAGAGAATGCTAGTAGTATCAGTTCTCTGTATCCTTACTAAAATATTTGCTCTCAAAACTCAATTTTTTATTCATTGGAGAGAGTCTGTGCCAGATCTTGGTCAAAAAATGCAAATCAATTAATTCCTCAGTTTCTTTTCTGAAAGGAAACGTGGGTTTCTGCTTGCGAGGCTTTTCTTACTGTAGTAACCGCCAAGCCTTACTACTGGAGGTTTTAAAACTAAGGGATGTAAGTCTAAGTACAGATTATCTTTCATCACAGCGTTCTAATTTGACAAGAAATTTATGGCAGGCTGCTGAAACGCTACTTTACTGATGATCAAGGTATCAACTGTCCTTGAGGCAAATAAACAGTGTTTTTGATTCATAAGCAGCGAGACAGGGCACCTACTGGTCCTGGGAGCCATGCAATTTACAGGCATTCAATTCTCATCAATGTATTGTCAGTATATCCAAGGCATCTGACAGGTTCCTGTTTCCAGGATGGATGTTCCCTCCACAACCCGGGGAGCACAAACGCTAAGGTCTGGCCTTACAGGCTTAAAGCCTCAGTTATCACTGAGGATTTAATAATGGGAACTGTCCTTGGCCCCAGATTTTTCTATTCCAGGCCTTTCGGGATTGGGTACATTCAATACAGTACTTAGGACAGGATTTGGCAACCACTGAGAAGTTTCCATATCAGGGTCCAGACCTCTGTGGAAGGTGCTGGCTAGAAGTTTCAACGGCCAAGCAATGACCCTCAGAGTTGATGCTGAAAAGGAGGCTCGTTCTCACGCGTAGGGGACTGGTTGTCAGCATGGATGCCACGGAGCGGGGCAGAGGTTACTGGCTGCCTGCTCGACAGCTACCATTCCTCCCTTCACTCCTGCTGACAAAATTCCAGGTCCCTCCCAGGCCCAAAGTAGGAGTCTTAACTTGTGGGAGACAGCTGTGGTGCTCTCATTTTTCTTGCTGAGACACGGGCAGATACGCGATGTCATTCTGGTTCATGTGTCATGAGGAGGGTTCTATTGGCAGAGGCGTCTGGGAAGAGGTTATTTCCTCTTTAAATGGTGCACAAGGTAGGCACAGTCTTATCTCTTTCTGCCTCTGGTCATGGTTATCTGCAAGTGATTCCGGGGATGTGGGCAACCATTTTGTGACCATGAGGTGAGAGCCTGCCTACGAGGATAAACCAATGTGCTGGGGAAAGCAGAGCAGAAAGTCAGAGTTTACCTAGGGACTTGAAGATTAAGTCCTTGAATTAACCAAATCTGAAACTGCTTGACCTCCACACTTCTTGTGATGTGAGATAATACATTTTTGTCGTGCTGGTTGTCGTTCAAGCTACTTTTAGTGGAGTTTTCTGTTATTTATGGCCAAAATGACTCCATCTTTCCCTCAGGGTTTGAGAACATCCCCTCCTTTAGCCCCAATACCTTAAATTACACAAAATACTCACCTTCTAAGTGGAAAATACCCACTGAGTAGTATCGGGAATGGGTATCCTAATTTAACGTGGCTGCATTTTAACTGGTTTCTTCTTACCTGAGACCAGTGGGACAGCCCGAATAAAGAAGGAAGGCATGCCAAGCTAGGAGTGTAGGCTACTGGCAGGAGGGCAAGCCTAGCGGGCACTATAGCACAGGACTTGGAAAAGACACCATTAGGTTCCTGGGAGGAATCAAAAAACTGAAGAGCTGTATACAAAGTCTGGACAGAGGTTCCAAAGATAAGCTTCCCCTGCTTTCAGTCTCCTTCTGGGGATAGATATCTGGGAATCTTGTGCCAGGTGTGGGAGAGGTTCGTTCTCAAGGGGGGTAGGCAGCCCTGTGGGTGGCAGCCCTCAGCCCCAACACCAAGCAGATTCTTGTGAGAGGCACAGTAGGAGAGAAGGGACAATACTCATTCCCCGCCCTTCCTTAGTCCCAGAAGGCTAACGATGCAGTGGAGTAATGCCCCCAGTTAAACAAAACAGAACTACTTCCCAGCCTCCCTTGCTCCTAGGCGTAGTCATGAGACCCAGCCCTGGACAATGAGATACGAGTGTTGAGCTGTGCTTCTGGGAAAACTCCTTACAGGGAGCTGACTCAGTGGGAAGGCTCATCCCTCCTTCTGCCTCCCCCTCCCTTCTGCTTTCTGCGGCTTGGAACTGAAACGGAACTAAATGTAGCAGCTCCAGGAGCCATCTTGGATCAAGAGGCAATCTTTTGAGGATGGAAGCCACATGGCTGAGAACAGGGGAAGAAAAAATTAGGAGGAATCTTTGATGCCTTAACAGAACTATCAAGTCAGTCCTGAACTAGCTGCCTAGTCATGGACTTCTTTTAAGTGAGAAAATAAGCCCTTATGTGTTTAAGCCAGATTTAGGTTTTCTGTTTGATGTCCTTGAACCGAGACCTGACTGAAACAGTGGCATTTTTGCTATCCCAGATGTCTGCTGCTGTCCTTTGACTATAAAATTGATGACAGTACTGCCTTAAAATGTCTTTAAGATATTTTACTTCTCATTCCTCTGCTGAAAGCCTGTGGATTCCAGGTTCAAGTGCTTCTTTTACTTTAATAAGAACTTACAATGTGTGAGACCAAGGAAGAGTCACCCTCACACCAACGCACGGTAGTTTGCATCTGTCACACCAAGAAACACCTCACGAGGGGACGTGATTTTCCTCCTCGAATCAGGAAGATAATCTCAGTCATCTCACTGTAAACCTACCGCTCATAAATTTATCTTAATTTTATTCCAAAGTGGTTTTTCACGCACGCTTTTCCAGTGTGAGTTTCCTAAATTCACTGTTCCCTGCATTTGGTGGCATTTCCCTCGATACGTTATAAATAAGCCTCTAGGTCTAGTATAATGGGGTTCTGAACAAAAGCGTGTCTTCTTCTCTATTCCCAAGATTGATGATATTAAGCAACAGGCTAGCCCCTTAACTCATGTCTCTGTAGGCCAAAGGAGCACCGTTTGGGTAAAGACTCGGAATGTGCACACACATCCGGTTTTCTTCTCCTTCAGGGCACACGGGGACATGATACATTCCCACCTTCCACAGGTCAGGTGATTGGTTCTGACCAACAGGCTGTTGAGTGGAGGTGACAGGTGACGTTCCAAACCAAAGCACGGAGGTGCTGTCATGACCATGTCCAGTGGTGAACAAGAAGGCCACGTGTGCCAGATGGTGCAGCTAGGGGACAATGGAGACGATATCAGCTCGGGTCCCTGAGTGACCGTGTGTGCAGGGACGCTGCCAAACCACGTCGGGCATATAGTGTGAGCAAGGAATAAAAAAGGTGTCCTGTGTTTAAATGGCACCCCTTCCCCATTCACGATGCTTATCTGCACACACACACAGCACACATATACTTTTGTACCAGGAAAGAAAACACGTTTGCTATTTTGCTTTTCTATCCTCCTATCATTTCACTATCGGTTCTGGCTACAGAAAGAGATCGGGCTAACGGCCTCTGGGATTAGACTCTGATGACTCCCAGGTCCCGCATTTGGGTTGTAACTGAGCATCCCATCTTGACTTTCCCTGCATTAAGAAAGAAAGACAGATAATGAAAGCACTGGAGTCTATTATCTTCCCTTCTTACAGAAATGCTTTCACTGAATTATGATTCAGGGTTATGTCAGTTTGGGTGGGGTGATATAAGAATTGTCTATTCGAAATGGATTTCTGTGTCTTTTATAAAATCGCAATTGAGCCCAACTTTGCTTGCTGGATTACCCAAGGCCTCATGTGTGGACCTGTGAAGTAGGCACCCACCGACGTTCAATTCCAGCGAAAACATTCACCCTTGCAGACTGGCTTGAGGGTCATAGTTTTCATTCCCTGACATTCGTGGTTTGCTTCCAGCCTCAACTATAAGGGAACCTGGGACCAAACTCAAGGCGCAACCAAAGACACGGGTTTATCCTAAGTTCTTGAAGTGTTCGCTCCTGCCTTCTTTGGACTGTCACTCTTTCCTCCTGATTTTCACACTCGACAAGATATTTTACGTTTTCCAGCTTGAAGAACACAGAGTCCATCACCTCATACAAAGTTGGGAGTTCTACCCTTACCCAAGTGCCCACATCCAGGAAAATGGCACCAGGAGGTCACTGGGTAGGATCGTCTAGCCAGCATCACTTACGGGAGGACCTGAGGTGTAGCGGTGGCTGATTTGCACCTACATCTCACATCCTGAAATATTTAGTGCTGAAGGAAATTGGGAGATTGGTCTAGGAAGCATGACTTCTAGAAAAACCATGAAGTTTTTAAACCCAGGTGGATAGCTGGGGTCTGCCTGATTCACACACTTCTTCTAACCCGTTTAGAGGGGCTCCCGGTTAACCGGCCTCAAGCAAGATGCAAATCCGTGAAAATCAGTCCCACCAGTCCTCGGCTGATTCTTAAAAACAGAACAAAAAACTTTACTTTTATTTTTCACATTACGGAAGAAATACACGTTCATGAAAGGAGAAAATGCAGAAAAGGAAGGGAGGAAAAAGCAGAAACAGCAATAAAGAACACTTACCGGTACACTTTGCATATGAGCCTGGGGGGCAGGCACTATTACAGCAATGACTCTGCAGATAAGGGCTTGGACAGGTACCAAGACTAAACTGCGTATCCAATGTCACATCTCTCAGCCAATTAGTCGGGAGGGCAGAATCTGAATCCATGGCTCTCTGACAAAGTTCATTAACTTATCCTTGAACAACTAAATTACACCTATCCAGCCAGAGCCACTGTAGGTAGCTCGGTGTGTTTCTTGCAGAGTCTTTGTGTGTGTGTGTGTGTTTATAACAAAAGCAGATTTTAGACAGTACAGGCAATGCTGTGAATTGTTTTTTACACTTGAAATAAATTGAAGTTCTTGGGACTTGCCTGGAGGTCCAGTGATTAAGACTCCGTGCTTCCACTGCAGGGGACGCAGGTTCGATCTCTGGTCAGGGAACTAAGATCCCACTGGCCGTGTGGCACAACCAAAAAAAAAGAGATACACACACACACACACACACACACGCACACACACACACACACACACACGCATAATACATACATGTATATATATGTGTGTATATATATACATATACTGAAGTTCTCAAACTATGTTACGTTCTCTGAGTATTTTCAAAGGTGTTCCAAAAGTCTAAATCAATTTTATCTACTCCACCCCTACCCCGACCCACTCAGCCAACAGAGATCAACTGTGTAACAGTGGGGTACGTAATTCTCATAACCATCTCCACTGGATGAAATAAGTGAGATATCCCAGGAACCCACAGAAACTCACTGCTCAGGCAGGGAATAATAATCAGAACCTGAAGAGGACCCACTACACACAGATGTGAACGGAGGTACTTTCCATGGTCAGGGAACATGGTAGTGAACGTCGGCATGAATGAACAATTGGCAAATGACGTCTTGTCCGTATGCCAAAAACAAAACTAATTCTTTGCTTCTTTTACCCCAGATCAGTGGTTTTCAAGGACACCACTTATGCCCATGACCAAGGACTAATATACTTGCAGTCAGGAAACGTGTCTGAATATCACACATTACACGTATGTGGGAGAACCATGTTCCAGGCAACACGACTGTAATGTCTGGCACCAAAGCTCAGAGTGAACATTGTGAATAAATGATCACCCTTCACAACTGACATATAAAAACTTTCGGGTTTGTGATTCTCTTTTCCATTGTTCCCTGCTGCGGGATATTAGCCCTGTCTGCTGTCACTGTTTTGCTTTCTTCAAACGTATCTACATATATGAACATGTCACTCTCTCAGAGAGACACCGACCACGGATCAGAAGCCAGAGTACTTGTATTGGTGGAAGCAGAAAAGAAGGACTGTCAACTCTACTTCTTAGGTTGCTATGTGGCTTGGAGAGACAGACAGACAGAGAGAGAGAGAGAGAGAGAGAGAGAGAGAGAGAGAGCGAGAGAGCGCGCGTGCGGGGGTGGGGGGTGGACCAGAAAGACTCTGAACTGGGAAATGTGTGTATTTAAATCTAAGTGTAGTGTTATAAATTTATATTGGAGCTGATCCTATCTATGAAGAGAGAGTCAATTGCTCAATAGAGGTGCATTAACAGCAAGATAAAGAAAATGAACACGTTCCAGCATCAAGTATAAACATTCTGGGGGTCATCGCCTGTGTTAGATTATCTCTTGCACCTCACCCCAACATTAGCATTCGTAATTACCAGCTGCCTCTTTTTAGAGGGAAAACATGCTTTGGCGAAGCGCAGAAATTTCATTTCCCAGAGAGCCCCTGCGAGTACAATGTGTACAGATATCGCATGTGCAAATCTTTCCAGACGTGGAAGAGAGTTTAGAAATTTTTCGAAAGGCATCTGTGTGCACCCTAAAATACAACGTCTTTGGACGTGAAGTTCCATTTCTGTCAACAGGAATTAGCTAAATATTTTGCACTTATTCTGTGCCCACTTCTCATCAATGCAGAACTGCTCACCGGAAGAGAAATACACTCTTTAAAATTCTACTGTAATTTCTCCCCCTAAATAATGCCATGAGTTTTCTTTCTTGAGCTACAATAGGTTCTGTGACAAGAGTGGCTACCACACGCCAAGCAGAGAGGCAGAGCGCTGAGTGTTTGTGAGTCATTTCAATTAAACCTCGCAAAAATCCTCGAGGAGTAGAACGAGGCTCACTGAGGCTTCGAAATGAGTCCTCGTGTCAGAGAGCTGCGTGATTTTGCACCTAATTACCAACCTAAATGCCGCAGTTCAGGTCAACACGTATTTATTGAGCACCTACTATGTGCCATACACTGAGAAACTAGAGGAGAAATGAAACAATTTCAACACCATATAATTAAAGGGCTATGAGACAGGCAAACACGAGATGCAAGGGGTACAATTTCTCTAAATGTTTTGCAACACAAGGGTAACTCCTGTCTCGAGGTGCTTCTGTGGTCTCCAAAGTGCTTCCTTACCAACACTCCTCTACCTGTTCATTCCACCCCAGCCCAGTCCCCCCAGCGAAAGGACATGGCTTTGCTTGCTGTCCAACGCGTCTATTTCAGCTAATGGAGGAAATTGCAACAGAATAAACACAGAAACAAGCTAAGTTTTCAAATGCACCTCTCAGGGACCATTTGGGACAAAATGAACAGAAATAAACAATCCTCCAATATCAGGTGACATATTTTATACTTTCCACCCTGAGCTGGAGGAAAATCAGATGCTGGTATGAAAAAGAAGATTAACCCGGCCCCTTAACAATCAAATTTATAACTAGTAAAGGGTTATGAAAAATTCTATCTCCACGTGGAGCGCAGGAAAGTACAAAGTCTTTGGAGGCACGGGATGATAAACTACAGCTTGGGCAATAAGCTCAGGAAGGGAATGAGGAGTTCAAGAGTTCAGCACGTGTGTGTGGAAAGGTGTTTAGTTAAAGAGAAGGGCCAGCTCCAGACAAAGGCACGGAAAGGTCATCCTTAGAGCCATTTCATCTTCATTACGACAGGGAAGACCGTGGGCCAAAGTGCACACACCAGGCCTCCTCGTGTACACCGCACAGAGGTTTAAGACTCACGGGGACATTAAAATATGCAACAAAAGTAAACATACAGGGCTTCCCTGGTGGCGCAGTGGTTGAGAGTCCGCCTGCCGATGCAGGGGACACGGGTTCGTGCCCCGGTCCGGGAAGATCCCACATGCCGCGGAGCGGCTGGGCCCGTGAGCCATGGCCGCTGAGCCTGCGCGTCTGGAGCCTGTGCTCCGCAACGGGAGAGGCCACAGCAGTGAGATGCCCACGTACCGCTAAAAAAAAGTAAACATACAGAGTGCTGGCAGCAGCGCCTAGATATCGTGACCTAGGCAATGCGGTCCCGGCCACCCAACATAAATGTGATATGAACATTTCTCCCCCTGCTTCACCTGCGCCCCTGCCTTTTTTTTTTTTTCAGGGTGAGTGATAGATTAATTAAAGATTACAATCTATCTTCTTCAGAAGGCCAGAGAATTGGACTTGTGATCAGCAACCTAATTTTCTTTCAGGTAGCTGCCGAACTTCAATGTGTTGTGGCCCAAATAAAATAACTTACCCGTCTGCGCAGCTGGAAATTCCCGTGCTCGAGTAAGACGCTGCTCAGGATTTGCCTGGGACTCAACCCTCATCTTTCAGTTTTCAGGAACTGGGGGAAAGGTGAATTTCATTTACTGATTACCAGAGGGCTCCGGAGAGATAGGCCAGGGCCGTTGTAATGGGAAAAGCGGGCCCTGACTCGGCCTCTGACAGGCTTCCTGAGAAGGCCAAGGCCAGCGGATTTCCACTCTGGAGTGCCGTCCGCATGGCAGACGATGCTAACCCTCCCTCCCCCGCCCCCTCCAAACCCATACAGAACCAGCTGCCCTAATCCAGCCTCTCCACCGGTCAAAAGGAAACCTCGTCCATCCCTGCCTGTCCCTATCCCATATGGACTGCGGCAATGGGGGTCCTGATTCGAACGCCAGTACCCCAAATAGTTGCAAAAGCAAAGCATAACGAAACTCCCTTTCCCTGCCTGTGTACGAATAGGGTTTTAATAGGTGGATTTGTTTCCAGTTACAGGGTACATGGCTTAAGCCTCCCCCCACTCCCCATGTCAGAGTAACCAGTCGGAATGCAAGACACAAGAGAAAAGGTAAATCACATAATGGCAATGAGGACGACAACAACGACAGTTTGTTGAGTTGAAAGGCAGTGGGTCCAGCAGTTACAGGCTCAGTGTCTATAGTCAGTGGGAAAAGCGACTCCATCAGTTCATAGGAACTGTATGACTTAGGAAAGGTTATATCCTAAACCTTTATGTACCCACCTGGAAAATGCATATCACTTATCACTGGGGTGTCTGGGGATTAAGGATTAAGTGGCAGGATGGATGGATGGATGGATGGATGGATAGATGAGTGGATTGATGGATGGATGGATGGATGAGTGGATGGATGGATGGATGGATGGATGGATGAGGGGATGGATGGATGAGTGGATAGATGAGTGGATGGATGGATGAGGGGATGGATGAGGGGATGGATGGATGGATGAGTGGATGGATGAGTGGATGGATGGATGGATGGATGAGGGGATGGATGGATGGATGGATGGGTGGATGGGTGGATGGATGGGTGGATGGATGGATGAGTGGATGGATGGATGGATGGGTGGATGGATGGATGAGGGGATGGATGAGGGGATGGATGGATGAGTGGATGGATGGATGGATGGATGGATGGATGAGTGGATGGATGGATGGATGGATGAGTGGATGATGGATGGATGAGTGGATGGATGAGTGGATGGATGAGTGGATGGATGGATGGATGGATGGATGAGTGGATGGATGGATGGATGAGTGGATGGATGAGTGGATGGATGGATGAGTGGATGGATGGATGAGTGAGTGGATGGATGGATGGATGGGTGGGTGGGTGGGTGGATGGGTGGGTGGATGGATGGATGGATGGATGGATGGATGGATGGATGGGTGGGTGGTGGATGGAAGGAAGGAAGGGAAGGTACTGACATTAATATTTAAAAGACTTGGTCTGCAGCCAGCACAGAGTGCCCAGTAAGAGGATTCTGGTGTCGTTATGTTGAGAAATCTGATCAGACTACACAGACGTGAAAATTAAAAGAGAAAAGAAAATCCACACAGTCTAGAGGCAAGTCACCTACTCTTCCTCTTCACTGTCATCACTCTGCTCTCCCCTCCCTCCCCAATCACGACCTTCAGCATCAGAAGCCCGGCCTTAGCTGGCTAAGCTGGTCCCACCCCGTGTCTGCCTGGGGTTGCATTGGGTGGGCCGGGACTGCACTGATTCCACGGTAAAACCAGAAGGGGAAGCTCTGCCTAGCCCTGTCCTTGGATGCTGTCTGCACTGGGATGTATAGGAGTAGCGGGAAGGCGCTGAAACAGAAGAAGACGCAGAACAGGCCTGAAGCAGGAAGTGCGTGGCTCAGCGGCAAAGCTACATCCCAGGGTCGCCTGGGCAGCCGGTTCCTGAAAGGACAAAAGGTTGCAACCTCCCAGACCGGCCGGCAACGTGGGCCTGGGGGGCGGGGGGCATCTTCTGTGTCACTGGAAAGATCACCCTCCTTCTGGAAGGATTCAGTCATCACGAATTCATCTGGCTGAGAACCTCAGACCCTAAAATTGACCAGGGATGAAAACACTGAGTTCCAGGAGGATAAGATATTTACACTAAAAACTTAATTTAGTGGAAGCGGAAGCGGGGGGAACAGGGCCCAAGCACACCCAGTGACACTTTCAAATGCCTGTGTCCTCCACGGGGGAAAAACATCTGATGACAACGTTTTATGTCAGGCTGTGTGTATGGTAAACTTACGGATAATAATGCCGGCCAGCATTTAATGACTGCCTAGTGTATACAAGGCACAGGGGTGGGCAGTTGAGAAATGAGCTATAAACTTGCGAACACCCCCGGGAGGGGTCCCACTGTCACTGAGGATACAGAGAATACTGAGAGCTACCATTCATTGAATGCTCGGTGTGTATCAGGCACTGTGCCGGACACGAGACTTTGCCTGTGGGGCGTCCCGGTCCACTCCCAGCTTCTCATCTCCATTTTACCACTGAGGAAGCCACAGTCCTACCAAGCCTCAATTCTTCGCTCAAGGTCACACCTTGGGGGAAGTGACAGAGATGGATTCCCTCTAACCCACGTCTGATTCTTTTCTTCCTCTGCCAAGGCTGCCCAGGGAAACAGCATTCTCGGGATTCCTGAAGGTGCATCATAACAAAGGCCATATACTTAACGGATGCTGAGAAGAAGAGGTCATTTCAATTGCCCTTATCCCAGGGACAGTCAGAAGATACCAGCCAAGGTAGGCCTTCTCTTCAAAAATGAAGCATCAAGACCAAATGCATGTAGCATCAGACACAAATGAAGTCTCATTTCTGAGGGTCCCTAATGTCCCCTTCCCCCTCTGTTTCAAGCGGAGTGTGTGTGTGTGTAAAGAGCTATGGAAGCAGTATCTGTTGCACTCCTCTCCTGACTTCTCTTTAGAGAAATGGACTCCTGCAATTAGCTCCCGAACCATAAAAGTGAGTCGTCAGAGCTGCAGGAAGGGGTGGAGAGAAGATAAAGCAGGGAGTGGTTACCCATATCATCCATCTCCCAGACTCAGAAAGAAGGGGCCATGAGAGACCTAATCCAGCTTCGGGCCCCATCACTGATCATTCTGATGGTGGAGGAAGAGTTAGCAGGTGATGTTATCTCCTTGTGCAGACCCTGTCCATCTGCAGTCTCTTTCTGTGGAACAAGACGTCCCACGAAACGCTGGCTTCATGAAGGGAGGGAAGAGGTGATACAGGGAGAGGGAGAGAATGAGACATAAACTGGCAATGCAGTTTCTCCCGGCTGACATGAACTTGGGGGTTCGGGAGGGCGTAGTCTATAGTCATGATATAAAACGATATCGCAGGGCATGCTCCCAAAACGTGCGGTGTTAGACTAAAGGGCGGGTGACAGCTGGCCTCCACACAGGGCCGTCTCCTTCCAGTTCACCTGCATTTCCCTCTAAGACCGCAGGATGCTTCTCTTGGCCTGTGCCATTTTCTCTTCCACTCTTGGGTCAAATCACGCCCAAACTATCATTTTCAATTTTTTTTTAATGGTGGAAATTAGATGCTGTAGACACCCAAATCAAAACTGAGTCACCAGGGAAATGACAATGGCCATCTTTCACCGTGAGTATCTTGACAGTTTCCAGTTGGTTGCGTCAATGAGTTAGGACTTAAAATGCAAAAGGGATTTATATCAATAATAACAAAAACCAGTTAGTGTTTATTTAGCACCTATATCGTGCCAGGTACCGTGCAAGCTGATTTTTTTCTGACTGGTTGACATAATCTTCATAATATTCTGTGGAAGGAGTTTTCCAATTTTGATACAGGAAGAGACTCAGAGAGGTGAAGCCTCCTGCCCAAGCGTGAAGAGCCATATAGCTGGGACGTCCAGACTTTAGATCAGGTGCAGGCAGACAGTTCTAAATCTCTAACTCAGAGATGCAACGATTTTAATGTTGACATTTTCTCTAATGACTCGAATTACAACACTGGCTTACATCCACCTTTTGAGCATCATCTTTTAATCGTGGCAAACATTTGTAGGGCTGTTATTTTGTATCTGACCTTACACTCATTACCAGGGTTCCCACTGTTAATGAGATTGATGCCCGTCTGCCCTCATGGGGCTCATGGAGAACACACACGTGTAGATAAACAAGATGATCAAGTATGCTAAGAGTGACGGGGATCTGGAAAGTTCTGAGTGAACACTCAGGAGTGGCCCAAGTCAGTCCTCCAACACAAGGAAAGGCTTTCTGGAGGAAAGACATTTCAGCTGACACCTGAAAGATGAGTTGGAGGTAGACCTAGGGATAATGGAGTTAGGAGTTAGGACAGAAGGACCACATTCGGGGAGTAGAAAAACCGCAGGTCAAAAACCGCCATTCAAAAGAGCCTCTCACACTAGAAGTATTTCAGATACTCAAGCTCACCTTGGAAAATCTGTTAAAATCGTGTATTTGGGGCTTCCCTGGTGGCGCAGTGGTTGAGAATCCACCTGCCGATGCAGGGGACACGGGTTCGAGCCCTGGTCTGGGAAGATCCCACATGCCGCAGAGCAACTGGGCCCGTGAGCCACAATTACTAAGCCTGCGCGTCTGGAGCCTGTGCTCCGCAACAAGAGAGGCCGCTATAGTGAGAGGCCCGCGCACCACGATGAAGAGTGGCCCCCGCTTGCCACAATTAGAGAAAGCCCTCGCACAGAAACGAAGACCCAACACAGCCATAACTAAATAAATAAATTTAAAATAATGTATTAGCTGTGCTACTAATTCATTCGGAATCTCAGACACCAAATGTGCATGATGATGAGCGACCCCTCTGTCTGTTCCAAAGGGGGAAAGGATGGAATGCTGCCTGCAGGGCCAGCTCTGTGTCATTCGCCAGCCAGCTCCCACCCATGGGGGCCACCTGGTCCATAAGAGGCTCCAACAGCTCAGGGACTTGACCACATCCACCCCAAGAAACCAACGGGCTGCCAGAGAAGAGGCACTCCTTGCATCAGCCCCTCTCCTCTCCCTTGCTGGTTTCCCATGTATAGTGAAGGAGATAATAGCAACCAGCTGTGAGTCCAAACCATGTGGTTCGAGTATCCTGCTTCCTGGTGATCTCGCCTGTCCAGACGATCAATTTTAGAATATAGAAAGGGATGGATGGATTCTCTGCAGGTAAAGTAGACGTTTGATCAGTACCAGAGTGCAGGGACCTAAAGTTATAACCCCTGGCAAGAGGTGCCAGTGCAGATACGACCTGTTGCCAAATACAGGCAGAGCCCATGAACATTTGGCAACTAAATGAACAGAGGGACAATTGATAACCTCTTAAGAAAATTAAAGAGGCTAAGCCAGAATATGCACTTCTATCGATAACCTACCCATTTCTACATGGAGGTGTCCAAATGGAGTGCCCCGCTTTCCCCAAGTTTTATTTCAGAAGCAGCTCCTCCCAGGACTTCCCTGGTGGCAGAGTGGTTAAGAATCCGCCTGCTAATGCAGGGGACACGGGTTCGAGCCCTGGGCTAGGAAGATCCCACATGCTGCAGAGCTACTACGCCCGTGCACCACAACTACTGAGCCTGTGCTCTACAGCCCGCGAGCCACAACTACTGAGCCCACATGCCACAACTACTGAGCCCGCGTGCGTAGAGCCATGCTCCACGGGAAGAGAAGCCTGTGCACCGCAACCAAGAGTAGCCCCCGCTCGCTGCAACTAGAGAAAGCCCATGTCCAGCAAAGATGACCCAACGCAGCCAAAAATAAATAAATAAAATATATTAAAAAAAAAAAAAAAAAAAAAGGCAGCGGCAGCAGCTCCTCTCAAACTCAGCATGGCCACCTGGTGAGATGTGAAAGAGTAGACCGCTCATCCCCCAACTCCAGAGACTGACTCAAGAGACCCAGAGCAGAATGGGGAAATCTGCGTTTCTAACAGGCACCTTCACGTGGTTCTGATTTAAATCCAAGTTGAAAAGACAAAAAAAAAAAAAGGAAAAGGAAAAGAAAAGAAAAGAAAAGACGCAGCCAGTGTTCAAGGTAATTTTCTGTAAAGGGTGGGGGCAATGAACGTTTTGACTTATGTTTTTTGCACTTGCAAGTATCCTTTTGTTTAGCATGTATTAACGTGATTGTATTTGCAAGCATATATTTTTTAGATGTTAAATGTGTATACCCATAATTTATAGTACTTTGCTGGGCATGTCGCACTTCACAATGCTTCCTTAACCTTAAGAAGCCCTTTCCTCTCTAGATAGGAAATTCACACAAAAAAATCCCAGCCTTCCTTGACTCACAAAGGCCATGCCTATTGTTAGCTATCTTAACTTCTGCACAACGTTCCTAATGTGGGGACTGACTGGCTCACAGATCCATCTATTACTTGAGTCCTGCTTTGTTCCCTTGAGAAAAAGAACAATGTGTTTGGAAAACATAAAAATGCATAACAGTGAAACCAGGGGCCTGAAGACCTAGACCATGTTCTTTTAAATTCAGCTACTCAACATTCAAATGCATTCTGCTACTAATTTTTTTATAAATTTATTTATTTCACTTATTCACTTTTGGCTGCTTTGGGTCTTCCTTGCTGCACGCAGGCTTTCTCTAGTTGCAGCGCGCGGGCTTCCCATTGCAGTGGCCGCCTCCCGCTGCAGAGCACGGGCTCTAGGCACGCGGGCCTCAGCAGTTGTGGCACGCGGGTCCTAGAGCTCAGGCTCAGCAGCTGTGGCGCACGGGCTCAGTTGCTCCGCGGCATGTGGGATCTTCCCCGACCAGGGCTCGAACCCGTGTCCCCTGCATCGGCAGGTGGACTCCCAACCACTGCGCCACCAGGGAAGCCCTCTGCTACTAATTTTATCCAAAGAAACACTTGTACCTGGAAATCTAACCTGAAATCCATTACCTGATTTTACCAGGAGAGTTATTAACAAGGAGAGGGAGGCTGTGGACAGCAAGAGATTGAAAATGTAACTGGCAAGTTTCAACAATTTGTCTCTAATTATCCAGCTTCAGACATCTGGGGAAAACTGAAAGAAATGGTAGCAAAATACAAAAGATAATTTTTGGTGTAAGATAATAATGTATTAGATTAGGTAGCAATGTTAATTATCACATTCTCAATGCCTGATTGTTTTAACCAAGCAGGCTGCATAATTTAGTCAACTGATCCATCCTAACCTAAGGGAGGTCTGGAAAAGGGTTTCACTCCCTTCCTTCTCATCCTAAGGAGGAACACAGAGGAGACACTGATGAAACTGTCCATCTTGGAGAACGGAAGTGCTGCCCTTGCCTACTGCTGTCCCTGAAGGTAAACACCCAGGATTTCTGAACGTGGAAGTCTGCACTGGGGCTGGGAAGCTGAATGGAGATCTTTGTGTTGGTTTGTCTGAATTCAGCCTATCAGCACCTAGGTTCCTGGGAACCTAGGAAGTTTCTCTAATAAACATATGTCAAGACTCCTAAGCTATAAACAACTCCAAAGAACCACACTGAAATAAAATACAATCAGCGTTAATGAAACGAAGACAACTGACTGAGAAGGGATTAAGACCGAGCACAGGTTTGAAATTCTAGTTCCAAACTTGGATTGTAATGTTATTTCTCTGAGCCTACGTTTTCTCCCCTGTGGAATGAGCATAACCTACCTTATAGAGACGTGAAAATGAAATGAGATAAATGCTGTAAAAAGGTTAGCACGGCAACCAGAATATTATAATCAGTCTATAAATATTAAAAATCATTATTGTCACCAATAGCTGGACCAGAATGAAGTTTACAGGGCGAAGAATTTCAGATAGCAACCTAGAAACATCCACAAAACTTCTCTTGGAGTTTGATTTCTAAAACTATGATTACATCACATGGTGGTTTTGCTTCAGTACATGCCTTGGGGTCACAGACAGAACTCTCAGTATAATTGGTGCCTTTTATTATACCAAGTATTTTACAGTATACATTTAAAAACATTCTGAGAAGCCTTCATCAGACTGCCATGGGACAAAAAAACAAAACAAGCCAACAAAACGTAAAATAAAACAAAACAAAACACACGTACAAACACCAAATAATTCAATAGGCGAGCACATCTGTATGAGGCTATGTTAGGATACATTTGATGAGGGGGTCACTTTAACATCAGTGATTTTTATTAGAATGTATGTTATAGAAAGTCCTTCTCTGAGCAACTGATTCTTCATTAGCGATGTGAGGAAGGTGGAGGTCTAAGACCTCCTAGTTGCCGGGTTATCTGACTCCTACTGCTCCCTAAGGCTAAGCATGAAAAACCAGCTACTAAAAAACAAACAGGCCGTTCCATTCTCCTCAAACCCCTAACTAAAGTTCATTTTCACAAGCCAAATTTAAAAATCGATTAATAAATTACCACTGCCAAAGAATGTCGAAAGGCACCTAAGAAGAGCTTAGAAGAAACTAAGCATTAAGGTTGAGATAAATGGGTTTGCTGGGTGTTTACTGCGATGTCGACTTAGGATCCCAAAGCAAAAATTCTCTCCCCTCCACTTACCGCTGCTTTGTGTGATAACAGCAGCATTAATTTTAAAATGATCATGAATCAATCATGAAATCTGACTCTCGTTTTCACTGGCAACAAAACACTGTAATTAGCACCTTGAATAAGAGTGCTTTCTACCTGGGTGATGGTGAGGGCAATCTTCTGCCGTTAATTCTTCCCTAACTGTCCAGCGTAAACGAGGGTGAAATCCCCACCCCTCCAAGTTACTCATCCTGTGACATCACCACCTTGAATCTTTCAGGACTGATCAGAGTGGAGTTTCTCAACCTTGGCACGACTGACATTTGGTCCTGGGGGCGCCATCCTGTGCATTGGAGGATGTCTAGCAGCATCCCTGGCCTCGATCTGCTAGATGCCAGTATCTCCCTCCCTCCCTCACTGCAACCCCCACCCCCATGTGACAACCACAGATGTCTCTAGACACTGCCAAAGGTCCCCTGATGGGCAAAACCACCCCAACTGGACAAAAGAATACCTTCTACGTGGGGTTATTATAACAATTAAATGTAATAACAAATATTAGGCTATATCAGGTACACAGTGGGACTAAAAACTCCATAATTAAACACAGTTAAAGCTGATTAATCTAAGGGATCCAAACCAAGCGGGAAGGATGCTTCTGCCACCAGCTTAGAAGGGTGAGTTGAGTCACTGGTCCTCAGGTCCCACAGAGTATTTCATCCCCACCGAGTGGCTTTAAGTCAACTGTGTTGAAGTATAATTTTCACCTAACAGGCCGCATCCGTTCAAAGTATATACACTCTGTGGGTTTCAAGAGACGTTAACACCCGTGTCACACATCCACCTCACCAACAGCGGGAGGGGCTCACGCTTTGATTTGCTTCAAACTCACTTCCAAATAAGAATAGCCACATGCCGTATTCTCAACCAAAAGCTTTTCCGTTAAATTCACAGGCTTGTGACTTGGCCTCTTGGAGGCCATTAGTTGGAAATGTCTGCAAGTTGCACACCATGGGTAAGCTTTCCTGGGATCCAGAGCCAGGGCGGTCCCCAGGGCCCCATGCTCCGGCCCTAATGCTCTGTGGTCGCCATCTCGCAATGCTTAATAATTTTATGTCTGAATTTCTGCTTTGTAAGTGAAGTCCGATGGAACACTGGAGTCTGCAGCCAGCTCTTGTCTGTCTGCCGCGCCCTCATGACCAGCTTCTAGGGACAGCTTCTAGGCCAACTGCTCTCTGCCCACTGCACCGTGGGCCAGGCCAGCCCTTCCCTGCCAGCCCCACCTTGGGACCACTGTCACCCTTATCCCAAGTGTCCCCAGCAGCAGACACCAAACGCCCTGCAGCCCTTCACTCCTGGAGGGAGCCTGGGCTTGGAGGTGGGGATGGCCAGAGGTCATGACCTCAGCCCTGCCCTGTCCTGGGCTGACAGAACCACGCTGTGTTTGGCTGACGACTGGGAAAAGGACCTCTTGCACATGCTAATCCAGGTCCCAAGTATGTTCCAGAGTGGAGGCTGCAATCCTTGGGAGGACACCTGTCCACACAAGGTTGGGATGCTGGGCCCAGGGCAAGGGGAGATTCACTTCCCCGCCCCTGGCTGGAACCTCCCATGTTCATTTTGCACTGGGTCTGGCACATTACACAGTGGTGCTGGGACCTCTCCTATTTCAATGGGTACCTGTGAGGAGTCGCTTGCATTCGACCCCTTGCATTGGTGTCCTTACGACGGTCAGAGGAAGGATGGCTCAGGGCCACCACGCTTCCTGATGTAAGGATCCAGAACGACCAGCACCTTGAAGGCTACCAGGGTAGCAAGGGGGCCTGAAGCGGTGAGAAGCCGCCTCGTTCGGCCCTGCACCCGCCTCCGCTACTGCTCCCTTCTGCCTCCAGCCCCTCCTTCCGCTCTTGGTGGAGTGGGGCCCGCCCCTCCTCCGGGTGCTCTGAGCTCCACCCCTTTGCTCCGGCACAGACCCGGGAAGCATATATGCACACCCAGGGCCATGTGCACAGGCGCCAAAACACTGTCACAGAAGCACTTTTGTCAAAAATCACAAAGGCCAGAAGCGCTTACTGGATGTCAGAGACAGACCTGATGACACATGGGCTCTGTGACTATAAAATATAATGTTCCAATCAAATGATACATCACGCTTATATGATTTTTATATCTCCAGTTAGAAGGAAAAGAATTATACTTTTTCCCTCAGACCTTTTTCTTAAAGCAGTACTCATCTTCCTGAAACTTCTGGTGAGTCTCAAGCCCAGACACCAGAAAGAGGAGTTGGAAGATGTGGCCTTTGTACACCTTGTGATACGTTCCAGGCAGTTAAATGCTCACTGCAGCACACCACTGCCCTTGGCCCTCTTGGGTCCTAGGAGTGAGGAAGACTGCTTAAAAAGAAACAACATATTGTTGGCATTTTCCTCACCACTGTCCCCTGCAAAATGCAGTGGAGGCTGCAAGGCATTGCTACTCACATGTTCGGTCCCTGACTGCAAAGCAAGAACCACGACGACTATTTCTTGCAGGCAAATATTTTCTGTTTGGCTTGATAAGAAAACATAGGTGTTGTCAAAAGAAATTAAGTAATTCGTGTATGTTAACATCCACTAATAGGTATTAAATGTTACTTGTTAAAATGCTAATAATTCACTAAAGGACAAATGTGGAGTCTCTAAACAATTACATGTTACCAATTAAGTGGGATTTTAATAGAGAGAGATTGAGAGGGAAGTGATGGAAAACAGTTTTAAACAACAAAAAACGAGTACCATGTGTGGCTGCATCCCTAACGGCTGTGCCCGGTTCCCATGTCAGGCGTATCATGACAATTTCCCTTAAACACCAGCAATAAAAATGGTAACGTAAGGTAAGGTATTACCTTGGCAATAAAAATGGTGACTTTATAAAGAGAAGGGAGTCAAGCCCAAACGCATCAGAGATTTCCAAAGTGAGGAACGCAGGCTAAAAGACGGTTTGCGTTATTTGATGTCAGCTTGATAATCACACAAATTGGAATGCCACAATTTAACGGAAGTTCCCATGTGATGTACAAGAAACACAAGCCTCAGTGAGCTGGGCTTGAGTACAGTAGCAAATGCTAATAAGATACTCGAGGAAAGAAAAAAAATCCACTGGTATTTCTTAAAATGGTGATATGCTCTTATCTGCAATTTCTTAGCCTAAAAGTCTTGCTCCCGGCTGTAGATTGGGCCTCCCAGGAGGCCTGGCCTCCTGCAGGGAGAGCTTAGGCAGACGTTTTCTGATGGCCCGAGGGTCATGTTCTCGTAAATCAGACACCCCACGCCGGACACCACGTGTGAGGGAAAACGGAACGTCTCTGTACAGGGAAGCCTGACTGATGTGCTGAAATCATTTCCATTTATTGAAGGTTGGTCCCCACTACCTTACGAACAACGAAAAGGCTTTTCACCCAAGATGAAGAAAAATAAATATGGAAGAATAACTCTTTCTCCTCCCATCAGACTGTCCAGTCAGAATGAAAATACCACCACCCGGATACAGAATGCAAACATTTGAAATGCGTCAGGACAGACTACACTTGCTACTAAGCCCGTGACCTTCAGCTCCCCAAACATGTATGATTTGGTAATTACCGGATGGTATTATTACTGCTGGCTAGAGTACTTCCTCTCTTCTCGAACGATTTGAATACAGTAGGGCGAGCGGAATTCTCAGCCTTTGCTGGGTTCCGCAGCGTATCCGGTCTACAGCTGTCCACTTAATAACCCTGAATTTATACATAATGGTGCATATTAAATACTACATGAGTTAACATTTTAGCTCCTTTGCTTTAGACCTGTGGCTTTCAATGAAGGTAGTAATTATTACTGTTGCAATGACTACTGTCAGTAAGTTAAACGGGTAAGCCACCGCTCAGGGCAGGATTTAGTGCTTGACTCCTGTGCACGCCAGTGCTAGATTTTAACCCCACCAGATATTCGCTTCAGACACCGGGCTTTATTATCCCGAGCTCTTCGCTTGTAACCTTGCCCGTGCTTTTTACCAAAGCTAGCAGGGACATCTCATCTGCTCAATTACTTATTAGTGTTGCTATAGAATACCATTTCCTCTTGCAGCTGATAAAATATTAATCAAAAACAGGAACTGAGCGATTTCCCAGTGTAGATGTCTTCTAATGGTAATACAGGGAGTCGAAGAGAGATCTGGAGGTCATATAATAGATTCTGAAGAAGGCAGAGAGGAGTGACATCAGAGACAGAGGAGGAAACTGCAGCCAGAGCCCAGGACTTGGGTGAGTTATCACCATTCGGCACAGAAGGAAACTTCCGGAAGTGTGAATGGAGGTGACTTGTAGGGAAAAGCTAAGTCTAAGAAACACTCAAAGAATAAGGTTTTTTGTTTTTCTTTAATACAGAACAAGCCTTCAATGAACCAGAATGGTGGCCTGATTTAACTGGATTTCTTTTTTTAAATTCTAACCCTCATGTTTCAACTACTTCCAGGTTTCATGAATCTACTTCCCGTCTTAGTGAAGAGAACAACACCCAAGTGAATGAATCTCAGATCGACTTCTGAATTTAAAAGAATGCCTTCTCTCTCCTCCCCGCTCTCCTGCAGTCTTCTATACGCAGAAAAAATGGGGCTTCGGCGTAGACAGCTGTGGGTTTGCAGCCGGCCCTACCACTCCCTGAAAGGTGACTTGCTGGCATATTAATCTCTCTGAACCTCAGATTCCCCCTGATTTGCAAAATTTGTCATGAGCTTCAAATGCTCCCTTTCCCCCTCTCCAGGACCAAAACTATATACACACCATTAAAATCCCACAATCCTCCATACCCTACAAGCTGAACAGTACACACTCTTGTACGTGTGTGCACATACATACACACACACCGATTTCCGTAGATCTAGAGTTTAGGTAGATTGCTTTTTCTTGTGCATTTATTAACACTAAAAAAGGTGTTTTGGGGTTTTTTTTTAAACCATTAGCTAAATACTACTTAACACTTTGAGAAGGACTCTTTGCAAAGACTAGTAAAATAAAAGGACACTTGGAAAGGTAGGCATCTCGACACCACCAACGAACTGGACAGTCTGGAAAGCAATATGATGAATCCCATCTCTTTAGTTAGTATTTATTCAAAATGTACGTAAGTTAGCACAATTAGTTCATTAAGCTGCATGCAGCCCTGTGACTGAAGTAGGACTCTGCCCACGTGTCAAAAGAGGAGGCCTAAACAGTAGGCGACTCACCCAGTTTAACTCAGCTGGAAGATACTGGCATCAGAAGATGCCTTTTAAGTCTCTCTGCCTCTCCCACATTCCACCAACTCTGATACACTCCTGGAATCTTCCCATCACCACTTACTAGCCCCCAGTTAAAAGTAATACCTAAAAGCAGAGGAGATGCACAAAACGTACTTTCCGAGATCCAATGGGATCAAGAATTAGGTTACGGAAGGAAGCTGTCAAACATTTTAAATCAAGGAAATCATTTAATCACTGTGCAGTTAAACAGAGTAACTCAATTCTCCTCCAAGACTAAGGAAGTGTGTTTCTGGAAGGGTCTACAAGCACTCTCTCTCTCGCCCTATAAGGTCAACCCTTCAGCCCGTGCTGCTTGCTCTGATGACCCCCCACGCTATTACTTATTTTGAGCCCTTCTACCTTCTACTTGCTAACACCTTGGTAAAATGCAAACTCATGGCTCACCCATCGGGCACGACCAAGACCCTCCCTGAGCTTCCAAATGCTGGGCTTCTGGAAGCCTTGGACGAAAAGGCAGTCCACGTCACAGACGTTCCGTTATCCGCCTCTGAGATTTGGGAGGGTGAAATGTACACTCTGCTACAGGAGTAGTGAATGCGTGGATGCGTGATGCTTTCCCACACATCGTACCCTTCACGACAAACCAACCAACCAGGGTCCCCTGGTGCCCCAACGCCCCAGCCTGGACTCAGCCTCGGCGTCCTTGTCCACTGCACAGTCCGGACAGCCACTGACCATTGGTGCTTGGCATCCACGATGATACTTATTAGTGATGTGCCTCCTACAAAAACACTAGCAAAGATAAGCTAGCTACTTCCTAATGCTGGTGTGCAAAATCTGTGGGCATAACTGGTGGCGTTTCCACCTGCTTCCCCACCCTCAAATATTGGCATCTAAAAGTCTTCCAGACATTATAATCAATTAATACTGTGATAACGCTGGTCAAATTACTCTTTTTAACTTGTGTGCGCTTAATTACCATCCACTTTTGCGTCTAAAAAGTTCATTCTCGGTTGAGTGTTTCTATCAAGATTTTGGCTCTCGTCAGCACACTCCATTAGATTGATAAAAATCCATTTTAAAAATTTAGAGTCTGGCCCAGCAGTCCCATACCTGGGAATCCATCCCACTGAAATAAAAGCATCAGTCTGGACATAGGAACAAAGATGCTTATCGCATCGTTATTTGTGGCTGGGCCCGAGTGTGCGGAGAAACCTTTGGAAGCTAAACGGATGCCCTTCAACGCGTTCAAGGTGGGGCATGACCGCATAAATCACGGTACGTCCACACCACGGAACATCATGCCTTAGTTGGATGAGAAAAGAAAGATACAGGACAGTATGCATAGAATGATTTCACATTTAACCAAGCAAAACTACCAAAAAGAGGAGAACAAAAACCCTAAATATGTACGTGTATCTGTATATATCCATATGGAGGATTCACATAAATGTATATGGGCATAGAGAAAATTCAGAAAGAAACAGATTAGACTGTTAACATGTTTTACCTTATGTGGAGGGGTTTGATGGGGTGCAGTGAGTGAGAGAGGGTAGAACTAAGCCAAAATGTGTTAAAAAATGTCCCGAAGATGAATATTATCGGAACAATGCATTTACTCATAAGAAGAAGAAGAAGCAAAAGCAAAGAGTTCTGAGGCTCTCATCATGTCCTACGCTTTCCCTGAGCATTTCAATACATAAAGCTTGACATCCTTACAACTCACTGAGGTCTGGGATATTACGATCCCCATTCTACAGGTGATATAACTGAGGCTCAAGGACCACACAGCTAACCAACAGAGCCAAGCAGCCCTGCTTCGAAGACTACATGTGTATCTACAACCTACCTAATTTATCAGATTAAACTAGGAAAAAAGTTAAGCAGAAATCAGACTTAACAACTTTGGTAAGTGCTACGAAATCTAGCACAGAAAACAGGGATTAAAGGAGGTTTCGCCAGACGCCCCACAGGGCGCAAGCCACCTTATCCTACACTGAGGGGCAGCAGAGCTATGAACCACAGGGCCCGTGGGCACCAGTTAGCACAGGTGGCTGCCCCTGGGCAGCGGATGAAATGTCATTCTGTGCACAGTGAAATCAGGGGCAAAGCATTCCTCCAGTCCCGCCTGGAAGCCAAGCCCCCCCGCAGGAAGTGGGCAGCATCCTGGTGGGATGGAGACCTCTCTGAAGGCGGGACATGCTCCTCTTTTCACCAGGATCTCCTTCCCTGAGCAGGTGGGATTTGCGTCCATTCCCCTGGAAGGTGACCTCTGTGCTGGGGCGGCCGCAGGGGGACTGGTCACGTGTGGCCGGCTACTGTTTCCCAGGGTGTAGCGCTCTGCCTCAGTAAATACCTCTTAAATAAATGAAATTGGGGTGTTGCTGACGCTAAAAACGTAAGTTCCCATTGTGTAAAACTGGAAAAAAAACCTACTCCTAAGGGAACTGGGTGTGTTTTGTATAAAGAGAACATTCATGATAATGATAAAAACAGACGAAACAGCCACGTCCACTGCCACATTTTAAGCCATTATTTAACAGGCACCTGCAAGACCCTTAACGTACCTATTGCATGTGAATCTTGTAAGAATATTGGGAAGTACAGAGTATGATTTGCTTGCAAGCAACACGAGGAAACTCAGGCTCAAAGTGTTTAGTCACCTGGCTCCAGGGCACACAGCTAGTAAGGGGAGTGTCAAGTCCAAACTCAGGACCGCCTCTTTTCACTCTGCCTCTGTGCTCTACACATAGGCTCACTCATAAATAAAGACTAAATAATAAGGTATCCTAGTCACTTCATTTAAAGGTAGGCGTCCAGAATAAGAAAGGAAAAAAAAAAAAAAAAAAAAAAAGTCTGTACAGCCTTATTCTTAGTCCAGATTAATGCAAACTCAAAGCCAAGTCAGGCAGCTCCATAATGTGACTAGTGTTTGTTTATTTCACACCTGTCCCGAGGCAGAGCTTTCTCCGGCCGCCCCACCTCTCACTCCCAACAGACGAGACTTGCACAGAGGGCTGAGGACGCTTGACAGATGTGCTAATGCAGGGGGATATGTCAGTTTCCGCCCGTCTCGGACCACAGCATGACAGTTAGAGAATTCAAATCCATTTGTATCCCCTGCTGAATCCCCCATAATTCAGCAGACATCATTAGGATGCCATAATGATATCGCACGGCCATAAATACATATGCTAAGAGTCGAACAAGACATTCATATTTAAACATAGCTGGAAATAATTTCAACTCTGACGACTTTCTATTGCTCATTCTGTTACTTTTCTGTGGATGTTTAAGATGCTAAAACCAAGAATAAAGATGTGTGTGCCTGTGCACAGCTTCGAGCTTAGTAAGGGAAGGAATCTGGGTATCAAGTTACATCTGATATATATTTTGTCTGAGGAAAAGGTAATTTAATAATAGATGAGACGCTCCCCGATATGTCGATTTCAGGAGAATCATTCACGCTGTTACTAATGCAGGCCAAGATTTTAATATTCTGAGATATCTGCTTCATATTTGAAGGACGGTTGCCCTGATTTCATAAATAAGAAACGCCACGTGAGAGTTTTTCATACAACTTTTAAAAATACATAAGGCAAACAAGTAACGCAGTCCAAATTAAAACCACTTCAAATTCTCCATTCCTAGAGAGGAGAAAAAATGATTTCGCAGGAATCAGACCCGTGCCTCCAGAAAGGAGCAGGTAACTCAGATAACATACCACCCGATAATGACAATGTTAATCTTGATCTTTATCTTAGACGTCTCCGCTGCAGACGGAATAACACAGGTTGTCTTCAGCCTCGATGATGTTTCCATTAACAGCTCTCTTCCCCCAGTATTCAGACACCTTGCAACAGCTCTCTGAATTATTTAAATGGAAGTAGCATTAGAAAACCCTCATGTTTAAATTATGCTAAATAAGTATTCTTTCAGCTGGACTTTTGCCCATGCAAAAAAAAAAAAAAAAAAGATATATTCTGCAGGCATTTAGGAAGGGCTCAGAGGAATAAGAGGAGACGGCACGTGTGCAAAACGGAGGCAAATGTTTGGGGAGTAAGAGTGTGCAAACAAGCCACGTGGCAGGGGATTCTAAATATCTGGACGTTCCGGAGGGAATTCGTGTTCGTACGTTTACAGAGATGATGTCAATTTTCTAAAATGCTTCCAAACGTCCAGAAAGCCCTGAACATGAGAATTTAAAATGGATGCAAGTCCAACTGCCATTAAGTCATGGGACATCCATACTACGGGATATCATGCAGCTATCAGAAGAAATGAGTTCGCTCTTCCGTCTACTGACCTGGAGGGATGTCCGTGATGTGTATCGGTCACGGAGGTAAGGCAGCAAGGGACAGCACACCGTGCATACCAAGGGCAGCATTCTTGTAAAAGCACACAGAAAACAAGAGCTGGGAGACAGTGCGAAGGACTCCTGGTGGGCTGTCAGCTGTGGTCCCTGGGTAGCTGGTATGGCTGGAGGGGGCTCCAGAAGGACAGGGGGACGTCATGGACTTTGTGTCATGTTATTCATTGGCGTGGTTTCACTGACTGTGGTGAGCACATGCCACCATCTAATTTGTGGGAAAATATTTTTAAGGGGGGAGGGGTAGGAAGGAGACAGAGGGAGAAAAATAAGAGACTGAAGTGGGAAGGAAGAGAGGAGAATGAAAGCGAAAGAGAGACAGACAGACTGAAAGAACGAACAATGCAAACAGTTCCTGCTGGCCAAAGATGGGTCACCGTCACGAGCCTTTTTACTCTGCCGGGAAGCCGAGCTTAGAGGGTTTTCTTCTTTTCTATGTTCGGTTTCTTCCTACAGTGAATGTGCTGACGTGTTTAGGAGAGGACCCTCTGCCCTCTGCAAAGCCGCCTTTACAGAAGAAACCCGCCGCGGGGCTAAGCATGCAGTCTTGCTGGCCCTGGAGCCCGGCAGGTGTGAAGGGAGGTGCAGAGACAGCTGTAGCGGGGAGGTGGGCAGAGACCAGGATGTGATCAAGCTGATGGAGGCCGGTGTCTCACCGGCCACCACCTGCTCTGGTCAGTGATGGCGACGTGAGCCCGCGTGGTCCCACCAGCGGCCTTCCCGAGGACAAGTCCACTCGGGATGTGCCTGTCACCCACCTCTCCCCTGAGTACCTCCAGGTAAATGAATGATCGCAAAAGGGCAAACAAATCACGAAAACATAAATAAATTCAAAAAGCCAGTGTCTGATCTCAATGTTGCTTTCAAAGGCTAATATAACTGCATTTAACTCAAGAAGTGTGAAGTGTTTATTGAGCCCCTACTACGTGCCTAGCCTTAGCCTTGTTAGGAACTTACAGCATCTTAAACTTTTTTTTTTTCTGATGATAAAAGGGACAAATCCATTCCAGAAGTGGTCAACTCTAGAAAAACAGTTTTTAAAATAACAAAATGCCTTCCATTTCCAAAACACAGACAATCGTCATCTTGTTATATGATATATTCGCAGCACCAGCACAGGGAGTGGCACAGAATCGGTATCTCATCAATATTTCTTGGGAAAAGGAAGGCAGGCTGGCAGCTAACTTACAGTAACATTATTTATGTAAATCCATTTTATATTTTTATATAACAAGGAAACCACTCTGTATTATTTTTTAAACTACGCATTCCACTTAATAATATATAACAAGTCTTTTGCCAACATTAAGTGCGTTTTTCAAATGCATCAGAAACCCCTTGCTCTCTGGCCCCGGGGCAGGCAGTCACCTAGGGAACATGGTAACTGGCAAGGGTGGTGTTATCAGCGCTGAGAGCCCCGAGGGGCAGTGATGACGCTTTCCTCTAAATTTACCAGGGCGGCCAGAGGAAGTTAGGATCATTTCATTTTTGTTCCTTTTGTAGTTCACTGCACTGCCCTTCACCTCCACACGTGAGAAAAAAATAGTGAAAACAAGCCAAGAAGAAACACTTCACAGGTCTAATAGTGAACTCACAAGCTGTTGCCAGGCGGTTGTACACATACACACACACACACCATCAACTGCAGCTGTTGCACGTAATTGATGAGCTAATTATACATAATTATCTAATTACTAAAGGAGGGAGTTATAGCAAGTGCATTAGTAAAGATATTAAAATCGGCTCCTACTAGAATACCATATAGACGATCTTGGTATTTCTGAAAGTCATTCTAACTTTTTGTCTGATAGTTGAGGGCTCTGTAAACAGAGAAAAGTCTTTCTAAATGTTTCAGTGTTATTATGTGTTGGATGATTTTGAGTCATTCCATTAACAGGGTTTTAAAAAGTATCATATGGGGAAAAATTTGTCACATAATTACCCTTTGCAGCGTTGAGTGAATCAGGACTTGTAACAGACTCCTGTGAGTAAAGACAGTGTCCCGAAGAGTGTTCCAGAGAAGGCTGGTCCCACAAAATAATAAAACAGGGGGAAAGTAAGGGCTAAGTGGTAATATAAAACTGGAAAACACTAAGTATCTCTTCCTTGGGTGTTGTATATAATACTGTCCCATAAAATATAAAATAAAATGTGGGGGGAGGATGGTAAGCAGTCATGAGGTAAGTTTGGAAAATACTATTATTCTTTTCCTTTCTTAGGTGTGAGAAATTTGCATGTAGAAGGCTCTGACAGTGGTAAAGAATCTGCCTTCCAATTCACGGGACACAGGTTCAATCCCTGGTCTGCGAACTAACATCCCACAGGCCGCAGGGCAACTGAGCCCGCACGCCACAACTACTGAGCCCATGCGCCCTGGAGCCTGCGGGCCACAACTAGAGAGAAGTCCGCACACCACAACGAAGAGCCCACGCGCCGCAATGAAAGATCCCGCATGCTTCAATGGAGATCCTGCGTCCCGCAACTAAGACCCAACGCAGCCAAAAATAAATTAAATAAATAAATAAATAATAAATAAATAAATCTTTGGAGGAAAAAAAAAGGCTCTGATGTGTACTGCATCTCTGAAATAGTTTTGATCACAGAATTCTTCTTTATCTGCCCTCTCTGTGCATCAATAAGTATCAGTGGAATTCACAGACAATCCGTACCCAAGGCCAGGCTACTATTTCCACCCCCACTAGATCTCTGATTCATCCATCATACAGCGCAGCTTTGTTCTGAACTTGCTCCCTGCCAACAGGAACTACCTTACAATACGGTACTTCAGAATCTGAAACCAACCCTCGGATGAATCTTCAAGGAGCATCGTTTTCTACGGATCACTCCTCTCAGGGCTGTGAATGCACTATCTAGATATTTATTTTCTTTGATCAAGTAATTCAATCTTTTATCGAACGTTGCCCACAGTATTTCCTGAGAATGTTAAAGCTGCCACAAATAAATTTCACATCAAAAAAGAAAAGCCTCCTACTTACAGAGAAGATATAAATTAGCATCTTTGGAGTATAGGTTATTTTATTAATTTGTTAATTCATACACTGTCTCCTTCCAAAAATGATTTGAGGCATCCTTTCTTTTTAATGCTATCATCAAAATTCAATGGGCCTTGACAAGCGGAGGGAATGAAAACACAAACCAGCTGGATCCTCCAAAGGCACATCTTCGTTACTTTTACTATTTAACTTTTAACTTTTAATCTTGGGCCATAAAAACTGTCCTAATAAAAGATCCATAAATATCTCCTGAATGTGCAAAGGAATGACTTTGACGACCCATGAGCATATGCTGGGCTCTTTACACTGATGGGCCTTAGTACCTGTGACTGCCTGAGAAATAACACTGAGCGAGATGCAGAGCTAGATTCTTCCAGGAAATGAAGGGAATCGCTTCTGTTTCCATTGTAAAATTCCATTTCAAAGGAACGAGACTATACCCTTCATTTATTTTTAAGCCGGTCGGGCAGCTTTTGGCATCACTAGTTCAAGCATTTTGGAAAAATGCATCAAGGCCCCACTTATATATAGCGACAGGGTAGCCTGGGCCCTGGGTCTCATTGAAATCCCACCTAGAAATCTCTTCTCATCCAGTTTTGCTTTGCACAGAGTAGGGACGCAATTCTTATTTGCTAAACGAATGAAGGAAGGCACCCCATGTGAGTATTCCTCTTTTCAACTGCTTCTAATCACATGTCGAATCCTAAAGTAAATACAATTAATTGCCCAAGAAACAGTTTCAGATTATAAAGTGGGTTTTCTTGAACACATTTAATTCAACTGAACACATTTTTCAAAGTGCAAACGCTCAAAACTCCACACGATTTTCCCTCAAACCTTTTTCAAATTAAATTCTAAAAACAAATACTTTTAAAATTGTATTATCATGGTAGTGCATTTCTGCATGAACAACAGCACAGGGATAATGGCTTTTGTAACGTGATGCAGAAATGTGAGTTTACAGGAACCAGCAATTTACAATATTAAATACCGGGATTTTTTCCTCCACTTATGTGGCTTTTTTCCTTTTCTGCAATGCACTATTCTGAGGAAACAATATAAGGCTGTGATACTTGATTACACTATCTTGATTACCATTATTTTTCTAGCTTTCTTAAATTAGATCCAAGGAGCATTTCTAAGTTTAGAATATTGGATAGAATATCCTGTGTTTGAAGCCAGCGTTTCTAAAACTCTTTATTTCTTATGCCCAGAGAGTTTTATACAACTTCTTTTCATATGTAAAATGGATCTGTGCGATCCTATCTTACACATTCAATGGAGAAGACTGTGTAAAGAGAAGTAGCTGCGTGCTTTAGCACTAAAGGAATAATCTGTCATAAACAGTGCGCTGTATTTAACATTCAGATCGAGACAGCTCTGTCTCATTCTAGCAGACCCTCCCGATGAAAGCCGTCCCATGGCTGCCAGGCCTATCGAGTCCAGCTGAGGACAAATTTCAAGATGAACCTGAAATCAATTTGCCATCAAATTTTCACGCCTCTCCCAGACTATCTGTGGCATTTTAATTACAGGCACCCCAGGCGAGGGGTACAACAGATATTGACACACGGCTCCTACAATAAACTTTATTGGCAACCTCTGTCTGAATGCAGTACTCAACTAGAATAACAAGAAACACAGGCGGATACGGGAGCCAGGAGGTACTGTGAAATCACTCTGAAACCGTTCTGTCCCACAAGGCTGGGCCGGTCTTCGGCAACAGGCCTAGGACACAGGATGCCGGGCTCTCAGAAGTGAAAGGGACCTACAAATTAGCCGTTCCCGCGATGTCTAAGAGCTCTGCAAGGCCCCGGGATCCTTTTCCACAGGACGGCCAGGGGTCACCTTGTTCCCTTTTCGTTTCCAGGTGGATATTTCAGGTTCGCATCATTTCAGAGCTCTCAAAAGATTTCAAACCCTTCTTGAAAGGTCAGGGCCTCTGGGCAGAAGGGGTACCTGTAAACCATGCTGAAAGACTTGACGTAAGGAGACGGAAATGGATGGTCCCTGATTGTACCTGGAGACCAGGTGTGTGCTGGGGAGAGATGGGCCGCCTTTACATGAACGATAACTGCCCCCTGCTTCTTCCTGATTTCTGTACAGTCTGTAGGAAGGGCCGTGAATATGAAGAGAAAGGGGGAGACGTGAAATTTGCCAGCCACAGTAGCTTTTTGTCCTGGGAAATTGAACACCCTGGGACCACAGGCACGCAGTCTCGCCCAGGTGCACCGGGCAGCGCATCGCGTTGGGTGAGTTTGCTCTTGGACACGCTGTGCCGGCACTTGTCATCTTGCTCCCTCCGATGGTGACAGGGATGGAGACGGTATTTATGACCACGGCTGTCCTTGTGGTTTTGCACCAGTCACTGCAGCAGGCCCGTCTGCACACGCCGTCTCAAGGAACCCTCCAACGTTTTCGCAAGCGAGCAGCTGACTGAATCCAGTGTGTCTGGTCTCCAAGAAGGGAAGCATGCCTATAAATATATATACAGCCGTACCTCGGATCCTCCTGGGATTGGCTGCAGGACGCCCGTGGACACCCACATCCGAGGATACTCATGTTCCTCATATAAAATGGCACCGTATTTGCATATAACCTAAGCACACCCTCTCCTATACTTTAATCTCCAGATTACTTGTAATACCTAATACAATGTAAATGGTATAGAAACAGCTGTAAATGCAATACAAAAGCTATATAAGTAGTTGCCAGCATGGGGCCAATTCAAGCTTTGCTTTTTGGGTATCTCTGGAATTTTTCTTCCCGAATATTTATGATCGAAGGTTGGTTGAATCTGGGGACGCGGGACCCCTGGATATGGAGGGCCAACTCTATACAGGTCCATTATAAGATTTACTGATATAAAAGATGTTGGCACACAACTTATGAGTGAAAATATGCAACATTCTTCATTATAAATTCCACAGAGCCAGCTGACTCTCACCCAGTGCTTTCAATGATTTTTGCCTAATTCTTGCATCCACTGCCAAGAAGCAGTTGGTGAGTGCTGGTTGATGCTTTTAAGTTCACCAGTAAGAATTTTTTTTACTTAACCAGTAAGATGAAAGTGAAACAGTCAGAACAGTCATATTTTGAAATGTCACCCATTCTTCAATGGCACAAGCAGCTTCTTTGCTGAGGCAGATCACAGGTTTTCTTTCCTGTGCTAAGGGAATATTTCCTCTTTTTTATAATATTCATAAGGTAATGACTAGAGTCATGATACCCTTACATTTAATCTGCATGATTAACGCTGTAATGACTTCCCTAAGCCAAGACAATATAAACAAAACAATCAACCAAGGCCTGGTGTAGTTTTTGCCCATTTCCGTGGTGTAAATACTCCCAGCAAGGGCTGCTTCAAGCTAGCAAGGTCATGTCAGTGGTCGCAGGGCTGGAGCATTTCTGCCATCCAGACCCAGACAACCCCAGGAGCACAGACAAAAACAGGCAGAGGTCGTTAAATGGCTAGGAGGCAAGGAGCTTTAATAACTTCGTTTTGAATACAATCTGTTTAAAGGTAAGTTTATGTAATTTAAGTTTTCGTAGTGACTGTGTTTAACAACTCGGTCACAAAATTTCTGCCAGCTCCAGCTCACTGCCAGGTCCCAGGTCCACAGGAGGGGAGGACTTTACTGCTCGCTGGAAACAGTGCCAACGGTGCACAAGCATGTACACACGGATGTGCACATGCATGGGCACACACACACACGCTAACAGGAGATCCTGCTGGCACAATGCCCTTGTTTTCCTTGAGAGGGAGGTAGTTTTGAACACAGCCTGGGGATCCAGGATCGAGATGTAACAGTAGCAGATAATGAAATATCTGTGTTCCTGGAATGAGTTGGTAGGTTTGACAAAGACAAAGGAGGTGGAGGGACCAGCATTATTCGCCCTTCCGCCCGGGGAACCACAGCACGGAGACGGCCCCGCGGAGGAAGACCCGCCACAGTTACGGCACAGCGACACCTGTGCAGATGGGTTCCTGTCCAGCACCCCTGCTCCAATTTCTCCCTCCATCCCTGGGACCACCAGCTTTTCTTCCGTTCATTTGACACGGAGGGCACGGCCCGCCTTCCATAACGTGTGAGAGACAAGCCACGTCCTTACGCTCTGAATCTTGTTTCCAAGGCAAAAACTGATTTGAGAAATAAAAGAGCGGGAATCCGGGTGGGCATGAGTCTAGAAAACACAGGGATGCCCTGATGTCAAGGCAAGGTGAGCCAACCCTGTTCCGCAGAGCAGTTGGCTGCGTCCTGTGGTTAGAGGGCCGTGTCATCTTGTTTAGTGCAAGGTGGTGAGAACCCCGAGGCTCCTCCACACCTTGTTAAGGGGGGACACAGGAAGCGGCACGGGCACGGAACGGAACAGCCAGACGGCGTTTCCCCTGCTACATACCGAAATTCAGATGTGTTCCCAAACAGTCCAGCGCGCGGATCAAGAAGCTCAGGGCTGACCTGGCTAGAGACAGCCCCAAGACATTTCTCAAAGGATGCTGGGGGCGGGGACGGTACGTGGGTGTCACTGATGCTGCCTACTGTTTCCATAAGACACCTAATGTGACATGTTGTGGGCTTCTCTGCATGTGTTTTCAAAGCATAAAAACACAGACGGTTTTTCATGGATGAACCGGACCAGAAGTATTCCGAAGCGTTCCCTAGAAATGCCAGAGCTGGAAAATAGCTGCGAGATAGAAAACAGAAGATCCTACCTCTTGTCAGTCACGCTTGTTTGTTTCCCTTTTCCTTTTCATTTTTATCCCTGAGGGTCGGTTGCTTAAAATAAACATGGGTGTTTCCTAGGCACGATTTACATTTCGAATGTGAAATCTAATCTATGGTGGTTGGCCGGAAAGAAATATTTATATGTATGTATTTCTGTTCATCTTGTCTTTCGAAAAGGAGACAACACACAGAGATCGTTCATACTCTTTCTACTCCTGGTTGACTCTTTCCCTTCTCTGCTCTCTATTGGCTGAATGTAAGAGCAGTCTCAGGGTCTATCCTTTTAGGCGAGATAATGTTGCCCTTGCTAGAAAGATCTCCCTTCCCCCGTATTTACGGCAACGGCACAGATGAGGAGGGACCTGGCCTGAAGGAACTGGGGCATAGCGTAAAACAGGCCCTGGGTAAGAAACAGTCATCACAGAACCTCCAAAGGGGGTCTACCCCGTAACACCCTTCCCACCCGGCAGTGCAGCACCCCTGGATCCAGGCATCAGGCAGGTGTGGGAAAGGCGACCAGGGTCTCAAACCTGCCCGTCAACATGTGGGTGGGTGGATGCATTTTTGCAGATTCTTGGCTAGACTTTCTGGGGGTGGAGGGAATCAAGAAGGAGAGGGCTCAGGCTCTCTTTCCTTTTATCTTCTCTTACGTTAAAATAAAATGTTATGGGTGCCCGAGTACTACTCTTCATTTCAGAGAGTGGCCAATTCGCCGGCCAGATTCGTTTCTGGGGCGGGAGTGATACAGAAAGTCTGCGCGTGCCAAGAACGCGTGCAGGCACCGGGCCAAGAGAGCGCGGCCTTTCTGTCTGCAGGGAGAGCGGGAGGACGAGTTATGTTTGGAGGGATGCCTCCTGCCTCTGATGTTGTTTTTTTCACGTCCACGGAAGCCACTCCCCCCAGTCCTGAAGCCCGAGGCCTCCCTCTCTCGGCAGACCCTGCTTAGCAGAGCCACCCTCTTTGGGGCACCAACCAACCCGATGCCCAGCAGAGGGTCCGGGAGCCTGGGGGGTCTG
Organism: Phocoena sinus; assembly: GCF_008692025.1. Classification (NCBI taxonomy): domain Eukaryota; kingdom Metazoa; phylum Chordata; class Mammalia; order Artiodactyla; family Phocoenidae; genus Phocoena; species Phocoena sinus. The sequence continues at coordinate 49,852,594 of NC_045781.1, read as the reverse complement.
CGAGAGGCTAACCGGACACAGCGTTGCCCGTGCCTTCCCTCTGGATCCTTTCTCCCCTCTGGAGCTCGGCCAAGGAAATGCAGTTTGCCGAGCCAAGCCCCCGCTTCCCTCTCCAAATCACATCGCTCATGATTAGGGGGAGAGAGGCCTGAATCTTCCTCCCCAGCCCTGGAGTCCTCTCCACCCACTCCCGATACAAAATCAGTTCATCTGGGTAATTTTTAAAGCGCAGCGCTCGGGCCAGCTGGAACCAGCTGCCTCTTCCTGGCCAAATGCTTCGAGTTTCTTCCAGCCTCAAGCCGACGTGCTCCGGGTACCAGGAGAGCCCGAGATACGGCCAGGCCTGAAATGAGGCACTGGCTAGAGAGACTGCCCAGCAGCTAGCTGCCCAGGTTGGGAGCAAGCAGAAAGCCTCAGTTTTTGGTGCAGTCCCTCAGCCCTGAGAGGCAGGTCATTGAGATTCCAGGGCTCTGAAACCCCGGACAAGCTGGGTATCCGGTGTTGGCCGAGGCCCTCTGGCTTCCAGGGCCAAATCCGTGGCCTAGCCCAGAAAAAAAGTAAGATGATTTTCCTGGAGAAACAGATTCGCTTTATTTGCTTTGGTCTCTTCCAGCTCATGAGTGACCTGAGTGCCACTGAGAGGGCCCCAGGGGACCCTGACTTTATTCTAGAAATAGGCTAGTTAAATAAGGCATTGTCAAGCCAGAAGCTGCCTCGGACTCTTGGCAAGTGTGTTGACTCAGTATGAAATAATATAAACAGAAAAGAACAATATTCCCTGTTTTCTCACTCCAGGCATTTTCGAGGCTGGGAATCGGTATTCAGTTGGAATGGGCCAAGAGCTTGCAAAAATAAGTTCTGTGTATTTAAAAGATCTTTAGATTTGAAGTTCTGAAGCATGGGGGGCTGCCAGGTGTGCAGGTTCCAAAGGGTACCTATTGTGCTTTGGGGACTCAGAAAAGCTCAAGGAGAGCCCTGTGTGGAGAGAAGGGATTGTGTAAAATACACCCTTTGTCTCCTTTCAGGCCCAAACACACATGCATAAGCATATACAAAAACATGCACATTTATACATTCTTCTTCTGGGGCCCCCCCCCGCAATTCTTCTTAGTCATTATTCATGTTAATTAATGTGTGTTTGGTCTCTAAACTGGTCAGATGTTCTAGAAAGTAAATAATCCAGCTGTGCCTACCACAGAGGGCCCCAGGCATGAACCTGCAGACCCTCCGACGTGGGGTGGCTCAGAGGGAGAATTCAGAGTCCGGGCCAAGCCTGCAAGCCCCTGACAAGCCTCACTTTTGCTGTTTGGAACCTAGAATTAATTCTTCTATCCTCCCCGATTCACAGAGATGCTTTGAGGAAGAACCGAGTCATATTTCATCAGTTTTGGGTGCAGAGGGAATTAAAAAAGATAGTATTACTAAAACCCCGTCACCACTCTTCCCCACTTCGGGGTCCCAGGCAGTCCTCTGAGCATTTCTAAAACAGCAAAGCAACACGGCACTTTCCATGCCCGATGAGCCCGGGAAGAAAACTGTGACAAGAAATTCTGAGAAATACTTGAAATTTTGTACAGAGATGCTTAAAAACCCACCATGGATAAATGCATTCCAAGAGAACAACTGCCTTGCTGATAAACACTGGTTCAGAAAATAATTTATTTACATTTGTGAATCTTAGAGAGTACCTTTCTCAAAGGATTTTCTTTAAGAAAGACAATCTTCTTGAATTCACTGTCCTTCAACTTTTCCCCCCCTTCGGGGATATTTGACTCTCTTCACTTGCCAAAGATCTGTTTCCTGATACATCCTAGAGAATATATGAGTTCATTTTTCCACAGATGCATTTCTATACACCTGGTATTTCAGTTATTTATTAACCATGCCTAGTTTTGTGGTTTCTAGCTTTATATCTTTAAAGTCATTAAAACTTAATAGGAGAATTAATCATAAAAGAAATCTATCAAACACAGTTGCCAAGCACTTTTTTTCCCCCCTGACTGACATCTTTAAAATGTATTTCAATGTTATTTATTTCATCACACACAGGGAATAAAAAAAAAAAAAAAAAAAAACTTGCAGCTTCCAAGTTCAGGGAAAGCATAAAAATGTGATTTACTATTTATTGTACAGTCAGCCACATGCATAGTATATACTGCATGTTAATCTTCAACTGCTAGGTTTAGCAAATTTGACAACACTAACCGTTTGCTAGTGAGGAGAAAGAATCAACATCTGTTCTCTTCCAGATACGAGTCCTTCTTGGGAGGAAGCAGAAATACACCCAGGCCTCCCCTTTTCTGGGTAAACTGATAGAATGCAGGCTGTTTAAACGGACGGTCAAACCACAATGCCCCCTGGTGGTGAGATAATGCATAAACATTTGTTAGTGTTTCTGCACACTGAATATTTGCAAGAGAAACTTAATTTTTAACGATGTGGAAAGTTTTAGTTTTAAAAATGCAAACGCCAAAAAGCATGGCACACTGACGGTGTTTTAAGTGGAAAATAGTCACTTTACTGTTAGTTAAATTAGAGGCATATGTAGTTTAAACCATCTTGATCAAAGTGTTTATGTTTTATTTTATTTTTTTTTTACAATAAGGGATTATATTTTAATCCATACTAAAGACTTAGAGTATGGGGACGAAAATCAGAATTGCAGCTTATGTAGTTTTTAAACTAAATTTACAAGAGTGGAACTGTCGGCAGATACTTACAGGTAGGACCATGGGTCTGTTAGCTTACTGTTACCACAGTTAAAATGGAATGAGAGCAGATTCCAGATTTTACCACGGGACGGAAGGCTCCATCTTCCCATCATGCTCTCAGCATGCACCTCCTATAAGCAGCTTACAGGGAATTTCCCAGGGTCAGGCATAAATAGTGATTCTCAGGTTCCCTTAATCCAGACAGACATTGCTTGTGAGTTAGGCCTCGTCAATCTCAAAACAGTCAGCAACACATGAAAGATGAGGCTGTGAGAAGGCACAAGTACATTCAGTGGGAACATGTGAGACGTGGACACATGAATCACACAAACGATACTGACGTCTCGTAGGAATCGAGGAACACGGCACCTTCCTTTCTCAGAAAGCAGTTCGTCTGCTATCTCTGGAAGTGGGAGTTGGTGGGGGGGAGGAAGATGGGGGTTTATGGTGGGGAGAGGAGTAATTGGGACTGTTTTCCTTCTTCTGCCGAGAAGCTGAGCCATTCACAGTTCCAGGTCACACAGCAGGTGCAGAGTGAGAGGCCCCCAGGTACCCTGGCCCCCGGTCCGGAGCTGCCCACTTCACTGATAATGACTTGTTTCGGATGCAAAGCATTTCGAGACACTTCCCTGACGGCTGAGGTGATACTGCCAAGACATGCCATAGAAGGATGTTGCAATGAAAATATAATCCACGCTAAAACCTGTACATGGATGTTCATAGCAGCATTATTCATAAGAGCCAGAAAGTGGAAACAATGCGAATGTTCAACTGATGAATGGATCCATGACATGTGGTGTACCCGCACGATGGAGTATCGTGCAGTCTTAAAAAGAAACGAAGTAGTGACATACGCTACAACACAGATGAGCCTTGAAAACATGATGCTAAGTCAAAGAAGCCATACACAAGACTACGGATTACATAACTCCACTTATAGGAAATGTCAGGGGCAAATCCACTGAGACAGGAAGCAGGTTAGTGGTTGCCTAGGGCTGGGAGAAGGGGCATTGGGGTGATGCCTAAGGAGTGTGGATCTTCTTGGGCTAATAAAAATGTTCTAGAATTGATGGTGGTGATGGATGCACCATTCTGTGAACATAAACACTGAATTGTACACTTTAAATGAATGACTTGTACAGTTGGTGCCTTACGTGTGAATAAAGGCTTTTTTTTTTTTTTTTAAAAGATATCGGAGGGCTAAGGACAGGCAGACCCTGTACAGTTCCAATGGACCTAAAAGTGACCCAGGGAGAAGGAAAACAAGGAAAGGGTAACAGCCTCCAGGGAAGCACACTACAACCCTGGGTCGAGCTGAAAGCCCAACCGCATTTCTTCAAAGGGGATGTGACCCAGCTCCACGCCCCCAGAAACCTGCCACCTAAAACTCCAGGAGGACATTATCTCTCTCTCCAGATCCCGAAATCTAAGGATGGAGCGCTCTGGGGTTTTCAGCCCTCACTGCCACCCTGCACGCCCATCCAATAAAAGCCATCCTCCTCCCCCACGAGAGATCTGGATTCAATTAGTCTGGAGCATCACTATTTTTCACGAATTTCCCAGGCGATCCTAGCGCACAGCCGAAGCTAAGGACCACCGTTTGGGAGACAGCCAGCTAAAAAGCTGGAGTACAGTGAGAAGGGAAGCTGGGAGAAATGGGTGGCAGCATTCCATTTTGCATGAAGCCTCTACTTCTGATTTCTTCCCATCTCCCAAGTTCGTATCAAAAACACTGTGCATGGCTGCAGCAGGCGGGCCGTGGTCATCCTGGGCCCTCCTGTCCGACGCTTTTTGCCAATAATGCCAGAAATGTTTACACAAACACAGATACCCGAACTGACCTGTCTGATTTTTTACAATAGGCAGGCACTCTTCCAAGAATGGTTTCATTATACAAAAAAAAAAAAAAAAAAAAAAAATCCCTGCAGAGGGGGAGGGCGCTTATGTGCCAAGTTCAGACTTCTGTGGATACTGACTAAGAACTTCAACTGCTGGCTCCTGGCCGACCCTCTATCCTGCCTGCCATTCTTCACTGCTGAACGTTTGGGGATAAAAGCCTCCCCGCCCCCCGCCAGCAGGGCTGCGTGTATTTCCCCGGCTGGGTTTTAATCCAAGCCAAATATCAGCGAACCTGAGTGTGGTACCTGCATCACTTACTGCCCAGAGAAGGAAGCACACTAGCTCAGAATCCTCTCTTTGGCAACTTCTTTGAGCCAGAAAATACCAACTCCTCGCAGGCCCGGTGCAGGCGTGGTTATACGCGCTCTCTCTGGGTCTGTACTTATTGATGACAATTCTGGAAAACATTGCCTGAATAATTCATGATAGGAAAAAAAAAAAAAAAAAGCTCTGGAATTAAATGACATGACTGGAGCTTCCAGCACAAACATCCACGTGTTCCCAAAAAAGCCAGTCCAGCTGGAAGGCGGCTGGGAAATAAACAGGAGGACCCCCAAAACGAGCTGTTGTAAATGGTCATGAGGCATCCACCCACCCCCGTCACACAAATGCTCAGGTGTCTCGGCCAGGTGCTCTGGCAGCATGGGCCTGGAACATCTCGCCGGGGTTTTACTCGATGTGGTGAATGGTACCCACTCAGTGAGAAATGTGCGGTATGTTTAAAAAAAAAAAAAAAGACAGACGGAGAAAGAAAGGAATCAAAGAAGGAGAGGAGAGAGGGAGAAAGAAGTATAAGAATGGTGGCTATGTTCTGTGCACAGTGAAACTGAACGGCCATGGGGATGATTCAATTTAATCTTGGCAACCGGGATGGAGATTTAACACCCTCAGTAAATGCCAAGCAATCCATACGGTGTTTTTAAAGGCCCATCTTCTCCCCTCCGCACACGTACTCACACACACAATCAGTACCGCGCTGACTGTAAACAGCAGCTCACCCAGGCTGGCAAAACCCTCCACTGGAACTGCAAGGGCACCACACACCAAAACCCTCAACGGGCACTGACAAACCATTCTTGCCTGCTCTTCTGTTTCACGGTGTTTTTTTTGCTTGTTTTTCTTTCTCCTTGCGCTAAATCAAACTCTCAACCCACTTCCTCCCCATCTGCCTCTCTTACCTCCTTCTTAAAAGACTCAAAGCAGTGAGGCCTCAAAACGGCAAGGATCTGGTACCACTGAATCCTAGGCAGCCAAAAGCAGGAATGGCTGTTTATAGCCTGGAAACGGGAAACGGGAAACGGGAAACGTGAGGGCAGAGCCCAGCCCCGTGGCATGAAATCCAAGCTCTCAACATCCAGAGAAAATGGCACCTACATCGCCTTGACCTTATTCTTTTCCCGAGTCCATTCCATGGATATAGTTTACCCTGGCTGCTGTCAAATCCTGTGCTGGATACGGGTGCTAGAGATAAACAAATAAAACCCAGTCCTCATTCGTGAAGAGGCCAGGCCTGGTGGGGAAGACGGTGAAGAGAGCAAGCAGTGACTACACAGTACGAGCAATGGTCTAAGAGGAGGTGGCGAGAAGCTCTGAGTGGCAATGCAGGGAGCCCTTCCATAACCCAGCACGTGGACCCAAAGACAGCTGCTGAGTGACCCGACTCTCTGCCAGTGGCCGACGGACAGGAAATCCCCACGAGTCTCACCTGGTCCTCTAGGAGGGTTAACCACGGTGAAAAGCAGAGATGTGGAACAGGGGCCAAGATAAATAAAGATAGAAGGGGCTGGTAGACAGCCACGGGTTCCCCATGGGCCAGTCAGAGAGACGGTGCAGTGTCCGTGCTGCCCCCCCTGCAGGAGCAAGGCCAGGTGGAAAGGAATAGCTTGTTGCCTCCCCCAAGCAAGGCCATTACGATGAAGCCAGGGCCCTGAGCCTCACCCCAAGGCTGGATGCCTGGAACTGATCAGAGACAAGAACTCACCATTTTTCATATGGAAGGAGAGAGGCCCAGATGGTTTCTACACTTAGTAAAATCCAGTTTTAATCAAACTCCGTTAATTATTGACTCAGCGAGGATGAAACCAGAATAAAATCATTTTTGCCTTAAGCCAAACTATTAAGAAGCCTCATATAGTTAATAGACTAAAAGTCCTCAGAATTATTCCTTTCGACTCTGTGATATTCAACCTTAACTCAATCATTACTGCGCTTATCTCTCAATGACAATGAAGGAGAGACCACTGAAGACTTTGAATTTGTATTTAAGAAAAAAAGAGTCCCGAATAATCCTATCAAACGCCACCACGCTCTTTCGCTGAATCAATAAGACAACATAAGGTCCCTTCTGAATTCTTCTTAGCGTGGAAAGCTCCCGATCTCTGCATGCCACCAATTTCCCATGAAGCCCAGTGGATGCAGCCTTGCCTGTCTCTGAATCATTCACACTCCCAGCAATACCATTATATGTGGGTCGTGATTCTCAGTAGGAAGACGTGGGTTTTTTTGTTTTTTGTTTTGTTTTAACGTTCTTGTTGGAGTATAATTGCTTGACAATGGTGTGTTTGTTTCTGCTTTAGGACGAAGTCAATCAGTTATACATATACAGGAAGAGTTTTTATTTTATCATCAACTTTGTGAGCAGGGCATGTGAAGTTTGGAAAAATGGTCCCTCCCGCTATCCTTGCCCTGAGGTGGGCGGAGACGTGCCCCCCCCAACCCCCAATCCTATAAGCTCTGAAAGGACTAGAGTGAGTCCCACCGATGATGGGGTGAAATTTACAAAGCAACAGGAACAACCCTCAGAGGAAGGGATAGGAAGTCTAACAAAGTTCCTTCTATTCCCTTTATGTTGATGACCTTGATGATTTCCTAAAAATAACATATTCCCTTAAGACGTGTTTTCCCCAAGTCTCAGTACTTCCAGTATATAATTAGTCTACCTTTTAATTTTTTTTTTCTTTTTTGAGACATAACAGCACAGCCTCTGATGAAAAACAGTCAAGGGTGACGCCTCCGGACCCAGCCACTGCCCCTGCGATGCAAGTGCCAAGCATCCATGCCATGAGGACTCTGTAATCACGAAGGCTGCTTGGATTCAATCAAGTTAGTACCTTAAGTATGCAATAAGGTGTTGATGGAGGACATTACGCACACACTATCTCTGCTCACAAACCAATTATCCTAATGCCCATTCACTATTTCAATAATTATTGTCATTGGTATAGCCCCCAAACAGACCCATAGCTTAAAATTATTTGGCCTCATGAACATAAAGCACACAAACTGCGAACCCGCTGCCTTAGTCTCAGGTCTCTCCTGATGGCCAGCAGTCAGTAAGACGTTACCAGCGGAGGAGTCCAGCTTCAGTTATTAGCAAACGGCCAGACTCCTCACAGACGCGCTGGATTCAGGGGTAAAGAAGCTCCTCCACCCATCTCAGATTCTTATATTCATGTGGTGGAAAAAATTACAATTAAAAACAAATCTTGATAAAACAAGAAGGTGCCACCGCGCTGCTACCATGACAACAATCCAGGACACTGGCAGCACCAAATGCTGGCAGGGCTGTGGAGCCACAGGAACCCTCGTTCACGGCTGGGGGGAGCAGAACGGGGCAGCCCGGGTCAAAGACAGTCCTGACACTTTCTTACAAAACTAAACATACTCTTAGCACATAATCCAGCCATTGTGCTCTTCAGTGTTTACACAGATGAGCTGAAAACTTATGTCTAGACAAAAACCTACACGGGGATGTTTATAGCAATTTTATTCTTAATCGCCCAAATGTGAAAGGAACCAAAATGTCCTTTAGTAGGTGAATGGATGAATAAGCTGGGGTACGTCCAGACAATGGCATACGATTCAGCGCTAAAAAGAAATGAGCTATGAAGCCATGAAAAAGACATGGAGGACCCTTAAATGCCTATTTCTAAGGGCAAGAAGCCCATGGGAAAAGGCTTCTAGCTATAGTTGTATGACTCCAACTATATGACAATCTGGAAAAGGCAAAACTGTGGATACAGTCAAAAGGGCAGTGGTTGCCAGAGGTCAGAGGTGAGGGAGGGTGCACAGGTGGAGTGCTGAGGGTTCTCAGGGCACTGAAACTATCCCATGCAGTATTATAGTGGTGGATACATGTCATCGTACATTGGTCCAGATGCATGGAACGTACAACACCAAGAGTGAACCCTAATGTAAACTATGGCCTTCGGGTGACAATGATGTGTCACTGTAGGTTCATCGATTGTAACAAATGTACCCCTCGGTTGGCAGGGGTGCCCACAGGGAGGGAGACTGTGCAAATGTGGAGCAGGAAGTATATGGGAAATCTCTGTACCTCCCACTCGATCTTGTCGTGGACTGAAAACAGCTCTAAAAGAATAATAGGGTTATTCTTAGGAATAGGGTTTCCCTGGTGGCGCAGTCGTTGAGAGTCCGCCTGCCGATGCAGGGGACACGGGTTCGTGCCCCGGTCCAGGAAGATCCTACATGCCACGGAGCAGCTAGGCCCATGAGCCATGGCCGCTGAGCCTGTGTGTCCGGAGCCTGTGCTCCGCAACGGGAGAGGGCACAACAGTGAGAGGCCCGCGTGCCACAACAACAAAAAAAAGAACAAAGTCTAAAAAGAAATGAAAATATCTTGGAAAGGAACAAATTCTGAATGATATTGAAAGAAAACCTGCTAGCGGTGCAAAAGGCGGGTCTTTTGTGTGGATCCGTACGGTTATGGAATCGTTTGGTCCAGTTTCCCAGTATGCATATGCCTCCACCACCACCCTGCCCCCCTGCAGCTACAGGCCTGAGTAGAAACATATCTATCAGAGGGTTACCAGTTATTTTACGCCGAGGCCAAAGGCGTACACAGAGGGTTTCGGGCCTCAGCATCTGATACCCCCGTGGCTCCCCGGAGAAACATTCCTGACCGTGCCTCCTTCCAGAGTTTGCTACTGACATCATTCTTGGCAAAAGTTAACTTCCTTGGTTTCTGAGCGTTTCATTCTCCTTCTGGAAGGTTTGACAGAGGTTGACGAGAGAGAACAGATGAGTGATGGCCTGTGTCTTCAGCAGCGACCTCTCTCCTTCCGTGCAGGTGGCCTGGGGAAACGTGTCACAGGGAGGCTGGAGTGACCTGTCCACGTCTCGAGCCCTGGCCCTCACCGAGCTTCCCACCCCCCAGGCTGCAGCAATCACAAACTCATAACAACAAAGCTAGTTGTCGGCGATACGGTCCAAACGGGCCTCCGTTAGAAGCAGACCAGCAGCTTGGGGTGTGCAAAGCACATCCTTACCTTCCGCGACTGCGTGCACGAAAGCAAGCGGGCTGGAGCAGCCCATTTACCACCACACACCCGGGGACATGCAAGGGTCCTGGAGCGGCACGGACACCTCTTACAGTGGCTGAGTTAGCTGGACAGACCCACAGGACGTGGGTTCCTCCCTTAAATCCCACCTTCGGGTCATCATAGACACGGAATTCTCCCCTCGGGCTACATTCCACAAGGACATCTTCTCCATTTGTTTAGAGCTTTAAGAAGGCAGAACACCGGCGATGACTACAAACATGTGCTTGACTTTTTTAAGCCACAGGGAGATGAAGAATGAATGGGGGGAGGCAGGGTTCCTCCCTCCGGAGGAGAGAGATGGCGCTTCAAGCTCACAGAAGGCGTGACAGGGACGGGGGACAAGCCTGGGGACTCAGGGAAGCGGAAGAAAACCAGAGGGGGCTGCGGGACAAGGGCGGCCAGTGAAGCAAAGTTAACACCAGGTGGAAAAACAGTCCAAAAGAGGGATGAGCTCTACTTGGACCAAAATTCCAAGAGCAAAAATGAAAAGCAGATTCAGGCACCCCATCAAGGGTTCCGAAGACTTCACGGTGTTCCATCTAAAACCTTCCTGTCTTTGACGGAGCTGGCGTCTGAACCAACATGGATGGGTTCATCACAATCCTACAACATCAGGATCACAGATAATCCTCTAAAAATAACCGTAAAAAATCATAAATCTTGAAAAAAGAACTAATGACTTAAATCTGAAAAAGATCCAAACTTATACTGTTTTGTTTTGTTTTAACATTTTCAGAACTCAGTTTTCTTACTTATAAGAATGGACACGTAATACTGCGTGATCAGTATGTCGTAGGGAAATGAAATGAATTAATAATTAGAATAATAACCAGAAACAGGTACTCAATAAATACAACGTGGTATTGAAATAAACTATATATGTCTTTTAAAAAAATTAAAAAATAAAATGTTCCTGTCTTAGGGAATTTCTGATAATTAGAAATAAGTTTATTGACTGTGATTCTTTGATGACACAGTCATTTGAAATAGTAAGAGTAATTTATGGTTATTGAAAAATAAAGAGAAAGACAATCAAGTACAGGTTGGTCTAAGCTAAAACATGATTCTTTTCCCATAGCTTCCTACCCAAACCTACCCCGCCGCCGGCGGGGGGAATGCCTGATAAACTGTCTGCCACACATCTTCCTAGATCTTTTCCTATGTGTACACAGATGCATATTTTAAAAAGGATTCTTAATTAAAAACAAGACAAATCAATGAAACATCTCTACTTTGCAGTATGTCATGTCTGAGAGCCCTGACCCCCAGGCTCAGCCACGGAATAAGAGGCCTCCGTCCAGACAATGGTGGCAAACGGGGTGGGGTAAAGCAGCTAGGGAGGAAATAACAAGCCTCTCAGAGGACAGGCCTAAAGCCCTCAGAACCAGCTGTCACCCTGCAATGGACATCAGCCTCTTACTCCACTGACAGGCCTTCCTCCGGCTACAGGATCTGGACTGTAATTACAGGAAAGGCCATACCGTAAAGATGGGGGGAGGAGCTAATTGACCAAAAGTTCAGTGTGCTGACTCAGGGACAGATGGCCAAGCCTTAAATTTCTTTTCCTCCAAAAGCCACTGATGTGCAGTCCATTAAGTGGCAACCATGCAGACGCAGGAGATGGGGTGCTTCCCACAAAAACACATGCGTGAGTCTCCACCAGAGACGCCTGGCCTTTGCATCAGACAGGTCTTTGGAGTGCTGCCGGACAAGAGGATTTTCAAGAGGCACGAAACTGATTTTTGCTGGTTTTATGTTCTTTTGTGTGTTTGTTGCTTTGTGTTTGTTTCATGTCTGTTTATCGACCTGCCCAAGATGAAAAAGCAAAGACACCGCCTTGAGAGCCAGACCTCCTCTAAGGCTCTGGTTCCCAACTCCGTTACCTTCCAATCATCATAAAAGACTGGAATCCTTGCCCTGCTTAGGAAAGAAGTGTTAGCATTAATCAATCCGAATGGAGAGAAATTTTCAGATGATCCCATATCATGCAGTGGGTAAGAACACAGACTTCAGAGGTTCAGACAACTATTTCAGCTCTATGCACCTGGCCTGGTTACTTATCTTCTATGTGTCTCGGTTTTCTCACATCTGAAATGAGGATAAGGGGCTTCCCTGGTGGCACAGTGGTTAAGAATTCACCTGCCAATGCAGGGGACACGGGTTCAATCCCTGGTCCGGGAAGATCCCACACGCCATGGAGCAACTAGGCCCGTGAGCCACAACTACTAAGCCCACACTCTAGAGCCTGCAAGTCACAGCTACTGAGTCTGCGTGCCTAGAGACCGTGCTCCGCAGCAAGAGAAGCCACCGCAGTGAGAAGCCCGCGCACCGCAACAAAGAGTAGCCCCCGCTCGCCGCAACTAGAGAAAGCCCACGTGCAGCAACAAAGACCCAACTCGGCCAAAAATAAATAAATTTTAAAAATATTTTAAATGAGGATAAGATTGTGTTGAGGTGTTTATGTAAAGTACGCAGAAAGAGTGCCATGGTTATATATACATATAAGTGCACGCCAAGTGCTATTCTATATAGGTATTAGCTATATTTATTACGTTGTTTTCACTGTTATGTCATCAATCAGAACTTGTAAAGAATGACTCTCTTTAAACACCCTGAAGATATTACAAATAACCCACCTGACACTCTAGGGGCCTAGAATGACCACATGCAATTGTTCCTCTCTGCTGTAAGAGGGACTAACAGAAGCACATTAATTACTCACACAAGTGGACACAGCTTGATGCAACAGCTATGTTCCTGAAACTGTGTACGCACAAGTCCAATCATATATGCAATCAACTTCGGTCAAACTGCCACCGCAATGGACCTTGCGAGGAATCCTCTCTGTTCCGGGAAATGCTTCTAGACCACAACAATGCTAACCACCTGTCTTAATACCCAAATTCTTAACGGAGGACATTTTCTTATGCAGCTCCAGCTTACCGTTGGAGAATGAGGGTAAGGCCCGAGCAGACAATGGAACTCGGAAACACAGATCACTCCTTTAGGTAACGGCTCGAAGTTTTCCCAGCCATCTGCCAGGAGGAGGGCCCAGCTGTGACAGCAAAACATTACTAAGATTCCCAAAGGTGTGACTGCTACGCAAGAGGCCAGTCTGACTCTGCAGGAAGGACTATGATGCTTCTATCAAAATATCACTTTGTGAGGATGGCAGATAAAGAGTATCTCCCACACTGACCCCAGGTGATTAGTCAGAGCCACTTGGAGTCGTGGGCCGAGCATGATTCTGATTGATTAGTGATGTCTGTCACGGTCAAAGGACTTGGGAGTAGATGCACGCATGCCGGTACTCACCACTCCCATACTTATGGTGCACAAGTAAACAGTATAACAGGGATAAAGCTCCTGGTAGTTTGTCAAAAGGCTACAGATTAAGGGAAAACACGCATCTGGATATGGTGTTGCACATTCTCTCGGAGCCACTTATTCCCTGAATTATAACTCTAGGCTGCTGCAAATTATTCAGGGCACAGAAGCACCCCAATAAAACTTCCCTTAGCCCAAAATACATATAGAAAATTTCCGCACAAACCCAGTCCCCCTTGGGAGGGAAGGGAAACATGGACTCTGTAAATACCTCCCCGTGGCAGGCCCTGGGCTCTCTTCCCAAGGTCAGAGATCATGTCTTGGTCACTGCCAAGGTTCCAGACAGACGTAGCAAAGTGTCTGACGTGATACACAATCCAGTCAATATGGGTTGGATGTTGAAATGTTTGATTCCAACACAGCGTGCGGTGGGCTTTACATATGATGATAAAAGTGCGGCTATGAAGTCAGAGGAATGGGCTTAACTGCTAAAGGGTCACTGAGGTGGACCCTCCAGTGGACCGTGTCATGGGTCAACATGCCCACCATCTAGAGAGGAAACATAAGTAACTCAGTTTGGAGACACACACAGGTGCGCATGCACACCTTCAGAAGACACGTGTCCTTCGTGATTGTGGGGCTGATAACACAGCCCTCATTCAATCTCTACTGGCCTTTGGCTCAAGCCTCCCCCTCACTCCCTATCAGCTGTACACACATCACTGTCACCTGATGGGACCATCTGCTGTACTCGCTGTGGAAATGCCACCTATCTTCTGGCTGTTCATCTAATCGCGACATGAAAGCAGCCAGCCAGGGACCTTCAGGGGAGAAGGACAAGTTTCAGAAATCTCGAGAACGACCACCAAGTGCACCCCCCACGTCCTACTCTGCATTCTTAGAGGGGTGTCCCCCACTCTGCTTGAGACATTTCAGTAGCTAGGAGAAAGCCAGGTGAAGATATAGATGAGCAGCCCCGTGGGCTACAGAATCTCGATGCAGGTAACTGAGGGAGGAGGGGGATGGAAAGGAGGTGCAATGGTGGCAGGTGACACTGGGTCCCCAGAGGCACCTGTTACCCGCCACCCCCCAGCCTCACGTGACTGTTACTCAGAACAGCTTCTTAGGCTCGGGTTTTCCAGCGGTTTCAAGCTCAGCTCACATCCTCCAGCTTGCAAACAAAGAAACTTCAGGTGCGCGTCAGCGATTTGCAGTGTGACTGGATTTTGTAATCTCTCCCACACACATGCAATGTACCCTCTCATACTTCATCCAAAAGCAAGACACTGAATGCCGTTAGATGTTAAATACAGGCCAGCAAGAGGAGAGGGGGAGAATTACATGCAACCACTGTTCACCTATTAGGTGCCAGGCCTGGGTTAGAAATGGAATAAAACTGGGTTCTTTTCCCCAAGAAGCATGCCATCCAATGGGAACAATGGCTGTGTAACTGAACAATCATGATACAGAAGCACCCGTGGCATCAAGGGAGGAGGTGACGTTGTCTAGGTGAGTAGAGGTCTAGGAAGGCTTCATGGAAGAGGTGACGCCAAGAACTGGGTTTTGAGGGATGAAGAGCAGTTTGCCGACAGACCGGTACGCCCAGGACGGGAGGGGGAGCTCGGGGAGATGGCACAGCTGGCACCGAGGGTTCAGCCCGGTGAGCTCAGTTCGGGTTGGCTGAAGGACGAAGTTGCTCCAGGAGGGGAAGTGGGAGGGAAGGAGGCCAGAGCGGTCGACCGGGCCAGGCCGGGGGCCTGTGAGCCAAGCCGAGGAGCTCACTGCGACCCTTCCACAGGAGCTCATTGCTAGTTATATTTGAATAGCTCCCCTGCTCATGGGTCCTGTTTTGCAGTAGAGCAAATGGCAATGCGTAAGGTTCTCAGAGCCATTTTGTTCGCTAACTGGGCGCTTAGTCTGGAGGAGAGAAGGAGAGGAGCGTTGCATGGCAAGGGAATCCCCACATTGGAAGAGGCACCAAGGGGAAGACAGGAGTGGACTTGGTTTGCTGCAGGATACAGAACGGAGGGCAAGATGGCTGGATGGTCAAGTGGGCGTGCTCTGCAATTGAAAGACGGGCATTTCAGCGATGAGAGGGACCCACGTTTCACTTGGCCTCTGCGCGAGGTCAAAAGTCCCTGGCTTCCCTATCCTCTGTCCTACGACAAACCAGAAGTCAGAAATCAGCCCAACGCTGGAAACAAATGAGCGTTCCTGTTCTTCTTGGGCAGACTGTAAATCCGCTTACAGGGCCTAAGACAAGGAACACAGGAGAATGCCACCAATGGTGAGGGCCAAAAGGAGCCTTGTGCAGTGACAGAAGACAGAGGGGACCACGTAAATACAAGCGCACGCACATCAGTAACTGATTATGTCACTGTAAAAGCAGCTAATCATACCCGAAAGTTAGTACAATGCCAAATTACTCCCAGGTCAAACAATTTCGAGCCCTTCCAGGACGCCTCTATTGCTTCATGATGGATGATCAGTCATGACCCTATACTATCACCTATTCACCTTGTGTGTCCTTGATTAGGAAAAGTCGAGCAACCCTAAAAAAAACACGAACCCACCCCGCAACTACAAAAAAAATTTTCCCCCCGATCTGAACAAATCGTTTAGTGTAAAAATAAACAGAACTAGAAATTGTCTCTAATAAACTAATATTAGTCTCCCCAGAGGGTTAATTATGTCGCTCCGTATTTTAAGAAGAACATAAATTGTCAGTTTCAACAGATGTTCTTTTAAAGGAGTTGGTTCTCTGGGAAATGACGGGTCTTTGTTAGAGCTCACCCCAGTGGAATATAAACACTGAAATCATCCGACTATCTGCCGCCCCCCTCCTCCGACAACTGTTACCCACACCAGTGATACACCCTTTGGTTATCAGCAGCTTTACGGACAAGTGTTCCAACCAGAACCGTGGTCTCAGATACCAGACAACCGGGTCTGAGGATTTCCAAACTCCCCTTCGACCACTGCCGAGACCCCAAAATGGCACCTGCCCAACATTACAAACCATGGCTTGGATGTTCAGCCCAAGGTCATTTTCATCCTATGGAGAGCAAAGACTAGGAGATCACAAAGAACCAGAGTTAGAACGTTCTGGAAATACAAGGCCTGTCCAAATTCAAATGGCGACATTCCAACATGTATAATACACATTAAACACAAGCATACATACATATGTGAAAACTTCTTCTAAGGAAGGAATGAGAATTTAAGTCGCACTGTGAAAAAGTCATTAGAAAAAAAAAAGAGATCACGAATATTCCTATGGTTTTGTCTCCAAGGGCATTTTGTAGACACTGAAAGGTATGTTATCAGGGACACAGAGTGAGAGCTTCAGCCGAGTAAGGAGAGAGCAAGTCCTCCATGTCGTCAGTTAGTTATTCCAAGTCGAACGTGAACCTGGCCTGCGGGTATGGAGAGAATGTGGGATCTTGGTGTCTGACCGACCACTTCACTTGACCTAACGCTTCGTTATCACCCTGCTTAGACTCACTTCGAAGACAGGGAAACTGAGGCTGGGGGAGATTAATGACGCCTACATAAAATTTCACAGAATGTGCCTTCACTATTGATCTGCTGGTAAGGAGCGTGAAATCTCGGCTCGGCCAGAACGGTAAGCAGATAACGACTGATCTCCTTAGCCGTTTCTAAAAGGGCCCACTCCTGTAGGATCAGGCACTTTGGGGAGACTGGGCACTTTCATGTCCTCCAGGCAGGAGGGGACAAGGCAGCCGAGGGCCATTATTTGAGCGGATGACCTCAATGGCATTAAGATAAGAGGACAGTAAGCACAGACGGAGCTTACTGGAGGCCTGCTCTGCCACTGAGCTAAGAAAGACGCTCAGTGGTCATTATTTAATCCGAACAGCCCGCAACTCTGCCATGGAGATACCACTACGTCCCTTCAGCAGGCAAGGAAACTAAGGTTCAGAGAGGTGAAGTCAACTGTCCCAGGGTCACACAGTCCCTAGGTGGCCCAGAAAGAACATTCCGGTTCTGCCTGACTCACAGCCCACCTCCTTCCACCTCACTTGCTGTCTCAGCTGATGCCACCTCACTTGCTCTCAGAGAACACCGACATCGCCCACTGCAGCAGCTCTGAAGGCCCTGGGATCAGCTGTCTTAGGGCCCGGGGGCAAGGTGAGGCCAGCAGGGGATCGATCTGATCACGCGCGGAGGCCACAAAGCCAGACCCGGCTGAAAAGTCAGAGAGCCCCATGACTGTAGAGGAAAACTCAGGAAAAGCTCCCTCTCAGCCCTCTTGGGCCTGAGGAAAAAAAAAAAAAAAGGGCTCAGGTGTAGGGCTGTGCAGGTTCAACATGATACACATTCCAGGGGGTGCCCTTCACCTACACTGGATACAAAGGGCCCTAGAGGTGAGCTGGGCAAAACGTGCTTCATTGATGGGAGGGACCGTGGAACGTCCACGGAGCGATCCTGAAATTCATCCTGCACTATCTGCTCCGACTACGTCACCTTAAAGGCCATCAGGATAAAGAACTTCCTCCGAATAAAGAACCATCTCTCACATCGCCTCCATCCCCAGCCAAGGGTAGCAGGAACCTTTCAAGTCTTCCACAAGGCACGCTGCCCAGGCCCCAGTGAGATACCCACCTGCCCTACAGGTAAGAAACGAGCCTGTGACCACAGCAAGCAACAGTCAGAGAAAGAAGAAAAGGCCCAGCCCCACCCACTCTAGAGACCCCGTTTCTGATGCGTTACTTCCTCAGGAGCCCAGCAGATGTGGGAGAGTGGTCCTTGGGTAAAAATACTGCTCCACTCCGTCCTGGCTAGGTCCCCTCGGCAGAAATTGATCTGGTGACATAAGGATGCCTTATTCCCAATTCCAGTGTTTTGGGGGACTGGATGTCCCTAGAAGCCAGGTAAAGAGAGGGTTAAATACAACAAGAGGACCTCTATTTTTCCTTTCCTGTACTTTTAAGTGGTTAAGAACTGTGGCTCTAGAATGCTGGTTCTCAACCCCGAGGCAATTTTGCCCCTCCAAGGGCATCTAACAGTATTTGGATACTTTTTTTTTCATTATCCCCTCTTGGGTATAGGGGTTGCTACTCCATCCAATGGATCTAGGCCAGGGATGCTGCTAAACATCCTATGTCCAACACACAGGACAGAGCCTCACAACAAAGAATGATCCAGCACCAAATGCCAACAGTTCCTGGGTTAAGAAACCCCAGACTAGAAGGAATACCTACAATAAGTCCCAAACAGACAACCAGGGGGCCATGACTTCAGAGTGTTCAAAACCCTCAGCATATGACGGTCCTGAAGATATAATGACATGCAAAAGTGTCACTTCAGTGAGTGACTCACTTCAAAAGTGGGGGCAGATCCTAACAGATCTCATTAGTCCGTATTAGTAGATGGGATGCGGGGCTGTGGAAACAATTCCCAGAAGCTCAACTCTGCCGATGCATCTTCTTTCTTTTCAGTGGTGGCGGAAATAACCAAATCCTTGCTTTAGTCATTCAGGAAAACCTAGCACCTGTCTATATCAACATGCTGGAGATGAAAAAAAAAAAAAAAAAAAAACTGAAAAAAAGATAAATTATTTATCCAGCATAAATATTAAAGAAAATTGCAAAACAGAGTCTGGTGTCACCATGCTGTTGTTACAGAATCATCTCGTTATAGCTTCTGGCAAAACACTGTCATCCTTATCCCAGCCAGGGTACATGTGTCTGCTTGCTGTCGAGGACACTTAGCGGCCTGCCAACAGGCTCATCACACCCCAGTGGGAAATTGCGCAGGGATGTCCTGTTAGGAATAAGACTGAATTGGGAATAGACCATGGTCTTCATCTGAACACAGGATGCAATCTGAAACTGGCAGGCAATCAGACACACACAGTGGTGCGGCCGCACCCTGCTGTGACCGACTCAAGGGAGCTACATTTCCAAGAATCCTATGAGCTGGCTGCTGGACACACCCACTGTTCAACATTAAATTATATCAGCTCATGATTAAATAAGCTATAGGAAAAAAACACAAAGGTAAGAGAGACTCAAAATCTAATACCTCTGAATAATTTTAGTATGTTTATAATACTAAAATTTTTACTAAATTTTTACTACAATCTTTAGTACGCTAAAAAGTTTAGCATATTATCTATGCTCGAGGTCATTTACATGTCTATTCATAATGTGTCTGTGTAGTGGAAGTATTATATATACAGGTACTATATGATATAGACATATAATATATATGTAGTTTTAATATATATTAAATGGTATGGGCTTGTACATCCCATTTTTCGCTGAAAGTTTTATAATAAATTTACTAAAATTTTCATACAATTTTTAGTATGCTAATAATTTTAGCAGATTATCCGTGTTCTCAAGGTCATTTATGTGTATTTCCACTGTGTACAGTGGAGATATGACATACATTCCACTTGAAGAAATACCCAGTATTTATCTAGGATACATTGGATTGGCCCAAAAGTTCGTTCAGTTTTCAGTAACAGTAAAAGACATTTTTCATTTTCACAAAGAACTTTATTGAACAATGTATTCACTAACCAAATGAACTTTTGAGCCAACCCCATAAACAGATACTGATAAATATATTTTCAATATATATAGAATGGTATGGGACTGCACATCCCATCCCAACTCCATGTTTCCTAACTTCCTGCTGGCCATGGTGTGAGCATGGATACTGCAATAATCAGGAAACACCATGAATCGGAACCTGTTGCCCTCCCCGAGAGCTGGTAGTTAACCATCCAGCAGCATATCACCCTCCGCAACACACACACACACACACACACACACGAAGGCACCACTGGGACTGCAGTGGCAGGCACAAAGGGATTTTGTTTTCCAACAAAACATCTATTGTTCCAAGTTTAGCAAACTCTTTGCGTCAGCTACGTGGACTCCTAGGTAACCAAGAAGTTTAATAAATCTGTATGGTGAAAATTAAACACTGTAAATAACGTATCCGCTGAGGCTTCCTGGCCGGCCCGTTGGGCCTCTGTGGAAAAATGATCCATGCTGACATTCTGAAGAAGGTTGGCAAAAGAAGCTCGGGAAGGAACAGCGGAGAAAAGTAGGTTTCATCTCAGTAATGGATGGAGCTGCACGCTGGGGAGAGGGAGCCTCGGAGACGGGGCCCGGCAACCTGCTCTTCTATGTGGAGCCAGCATCCCAGCACCCCAACCAAGCTGCAGCCCCAGATCAGCAGTGCAACTGCTCACCTGTGAGCAGATGTCCTTCCCGCGATGGGCAGCGCGCTTTCAGGGCAGGTGAACAAACACACGCTCCACCCCGCCCCGTCACCCCAGAACACAGGGTAGGTGAATTTAGCAGGCTGTCAAATGGTTGGGGGGGTTTATGTTGTAGAAAAATGACTTTCCACTTTTCCAGGCGGGGGGGGGGGGGTGGGGGGTGGGGGGTGGGAAGGGGCTTTGGATCCCAGGGAGGATGAAGCGGAAAGAGCCTGGGTTCCCCACCTCCAGGAAGAAACTTGAAAAGGCACTTCCCGAGGAGTGCAAAATCGCCGCATTGGGCAGGACCCACGCAAAGCCGTCATTTGACATCCACCACCAGAAAGACTGTTTTAACTGAAACACAGTTTGACTGTAAGTGCGGAGCTGAGGGAGGCTGCGTGTGCGTGGGGACTAGGCGATAAGGAACTCTGTACTTTCTGCTCAGTTTTGCTGTCAGCCTAAAACTGCCCTTAAAAAGAGTTTACTAATGAAAAAAAGTGCACGTAGCCCTCAGAGCCCTGTATGCAGCTCAGCTGTTTCCTTTCCGCATGGGAGTCCGCATGGAAGGTCTTTCCACAGTGGTCCCAGGGTGTTTCGTGGGGCAGGCCGGGTTCCCAGGCAGCCTCACCACGCTGTTGCTTCGCACATCTGTACTGGGTGTGTCGGCCTCACTGGAGGTCAGAGCGGGAGTGTCTTCCCAGGTGTATAAGCTTCACAATGTGTGTACACCCTGAAAACCCAGTGGAAAGATCCCCAGGCCTCCCATGAGGTAGCTTTTAGAGAAATGGCGGCAGAGGCATCATCCCTCCCGATTCTCCTCCCTCCACACCCATCCATGTTCCAGAACCGTGATGCCAGGACAGCTTCGGCAAACTCCATCACTTCTTTGAGGCTGACAGAATTTGGTCCACTTCCTATATTTCATTCCGGCGGGGGACGCAGGGGGAAGAACTATCTATTTTACCTAGGAAATGTAAAAGTAACAATCTGCTCAGTGAGCCCAACCTCTAAAGCCCTGCATCCACTCAACTGCTACATGCAAATACTCCTGCTTTCCACCTCAATAATTATTAAGTTCTAATGTAAAGCCCAATTTCTGCTTAAGTATGCGTGATTATTAGACTACAAGTCAATTGTGGATAACACGCAGATATAAATGCAGCTAATAAGTCTTACTGTAATGATTAATCAATTTATGAATACATTATTTAAACTAATAGCTCAGGTAGGGTATCTTAAACAACTTACAGAGCACATCGACCAATTCAAATACCAGCTGCTGGATCAATAGGAAACTGTAAGTAAACTCTGGGGAATAGGTATACTTGCAAAAAAAAAAAAAAATCTGGGAACAAAAGGGACATGGATGAAGGAAATCTACAACAATTTCCATTTTTAAGACAAATGTAGAGACCTGTAATATATGCCAAAGCTTAAAGGGAAATGTTAAAAAAGAAAAAAAAGTACACTGCTACAAACTGTGCTCTTTTCCCATCCTATGCAGTAATAATAAGTAAGGGCAGGTCATACAAACATATGTTTACACACTTTTGCAAACAGACTGTATATTAAAGTTAATTTTGATTCCTTAAAAAATGATTCATTGGGTTCATTTCACTGCAAGGTACCACATTATCTACGTATCTATAAATGCCCCTTTAACATAAAAGAATAAAGGTGAGATTAGCAATTTTCCTGAAAGGGGGCTCATGTTGCAACTAAGACACCAGGGGACACCTGCCCTGTTAGAGCCACAGAGGTCCCCCCACTGTTAACCACAAGGGGGGGGGGGTAGAGTTGTGAGCCAAGCAAACCCTCAAGTTTCAGCTCTCTCCTTTCCCAGCTTTTTTTAATGAAGGCTAATTAATGTGAGTTTAATAAATAAACCAAAAGGACCCTGATTTCCAAAGGTATGATATTTCATCACAGCTTCAAGTGATGCTGCATTTTAAAATTTTAATTAGTATCTTGCGAGATCGGTCACACGTTATTGAGTAAGTAACAGCAGCTAAGTGAAGCAGATGAAATATTGGTAAGCAATGCAGCCCACAGTATAAGTATGTGAAGGGGGTCAGAGGTTAATCCCTATTGATTTTCTGAGTCTGCATACAGCACCGCTGGGAGAGGCCAGTTCTGTTGGCAATCAGCTACCACAAATACATTATAAATCTTACTGTCCACCTTCACTGATCAGTGTCACTTACTTCCTTTGCTAAAGACCATTAAGAAACTACTGGAAAAAAAAAAAAAATCTACCCAGATGCGGGCAGAAAGGAAAGCATTTTCAAAGTCTCCCGTGTCAGAGCGTGCTTTTGGGGATGGAGGACTTGCCTGGAAGCAGAGGCACACTTCCGGGGGCTGGCTTCACTCACTGAAGGCGACATGCATAAACACAGAGTGTTTTTCAAATGACTTCAAGGCCAAATCAAAAATGGTAGAAGGAGCTTTCATACTGCAGTACGTGGGAAAAGAAAAAAACAACAGTAAAATGAAGGAGTCAAACACAATCACTGACATGGATGAGAGGCCATCTCCAACTTGGTGCTGTGAAATTTCGGCCTTGGTGCAACCGTGAAGAGCAACCTTCAGAGCCCCTCGTGACCAGGGGCTCCTTCCAAGATTATGCACCAAACGTTTTACTCTCTCCTAAAGCTGGCCCCCAGTACGTAGAAGCCTCAGCCCTCTCAAACCTGGGTGCCCACCTCCAGTGCACACCGAGAAACATTTGTGAATGACTGTTTCTTTTTCATGCCTTTCTTTCTTTTAACAGATTGTATAATATGTCTCCTGTATGCCTGGCACTCTCGCTAGGCATGAAGAACACATGAATAAGACAGTGTCCTTCCTAGAAAAATGAAACACGTGTCCTTCGACGTACCATCGACTCACATACAACACAGTCCTGGGAAAGTCATGGTGCTACTAAGTACTCTGTCAATGACTGGCTGTGTGACACTCCACCAACTACTTAACCTCTCTGAGCCTCAGTTTCTTCACCATTATAAAGGTGGTGGATAATAATAGTGAGGGTAATAATAGTGGTTGGGAGATTAGAAGTCACATGAAAAGCACTTAGCACAAGGCCCAGTGAGCATTCAATTAATGTTGCTTAATTTTTTTAAAAAACTGTGGAGCTATTTGACATTGAGAAAAACAAGTGATCCCTTTCAACTTCTGCTTCTCTAGTGGGGATTATGAAATTATGATATAAAAAGATACAGAGCCGTCAGATCTACCATTCCATCCAAACACATGTATCATATCCACAACTTCTCAAAGCAGGCATGACAATAACAAGCAGGTTCTAAGTTGTTATTGTTTAGAAATAGATAAAAAAAAAAAAAAAGCCCTCAAAAGGCACATGAAAGCAAAACCTACCAGAAATCCAGATGTTGGGTAGCTCAGCATTAACTAGGGATACACAGAAAGTTAAGGAATCTTTGGGCAAGGAAGAGTCCCCTTCCTGCACAGAAATCATACATTTTATTTTAAAAGGCCAGCCCCAGAAAGATGAATAGAAAAGCTTTGCAGAAATGTGTCATTCCGGTACAGTTTTCACAAACACAACTCTCCTATCATCTCCACAACACACACACACACACACACACACACACACACACACACACACACACACACTCCCCCCGCCCTAAACAAAAGACTTGGCAAGCTTAGAAAAAGTTCTAGAGAATATGTCCAGAATGTTGGGGAAACATTCTCAATCTCTGCAATTTTTCAGCGTAGCCATGTGCTGATATCAGGTTATATCTGGAAAAAATTTAAGGAGTGGAAGGTGAGGACAGCTCTTCCACGGTTAATGATAAACAAAGGCACACCCCACACAGTCCCCATCAGAGTTCAGTCTCTGTGCCATAACTCTTTGTTTCAATCAATGGCGTTTTTTCCCCCCTTACAAAATACTTTTCATTTCAGGATTTTCAACTCTGCTGAAAGGATGTTCTTCTAGCAGCCAAATGATGATGAACAGGGCAGGATCCCAAACGAACAGTGAAAACCAAGACAGGCAGCAGCCACAGAGTCTCTTTAAAACCTTAGAGGCTCCAGACTATTTTAACTGTGCACCTTTGTTGGTTAGAAAAATGCAGGGCATATACCTGATGCATATCTACTTGTTCATTTATAAATTATAAACGTGGATCACTCTATTAGCTACTATCTCAAGGTGTGGCATAGGACTAGAAGGATGCAATTTCACCTCGTTTTGCCAACTTAGATTTCTGCTTTTTAAAGGACTTCTAAGATCTGCTCAAATTGTCACTGCGTTTACCTTGGAACGGACGAAGGGCTCATATTAGGAGTAACTGAAGTGCCAATGCTGCCATTTCCTTCCTGAGCTCAATGGTGTTTGTGTTGTAAGTATTATCCTCAAATGCTGGTCTCTTTGGCAGAAATCTTTTTAAGCCTTTTGTTCATTTCGTGAGGGATGCTTCAGTTCAAACCAGATAATCTAACATCTCAATCCATTCGACTGGGCACACATGCAAAACTACAGTGCATTTTCCGGGGCTGAAAGGCCACAAGGAGCAGAGGCTGCACAGTGGACCCTCGGCTTGAAGAAATAGCCAGTCTCACTCCAGAAAGTCTTACAAATCATACAATGCTCGTGACCCTGTGAGGTCTGGAGAGGGTACCCACATCAGTGCCTCTGTGTAACACTGGGAAAGATCAATGTTTCTTAACTGAGAGTGAACACCACGTAGCAGTTAAGAGCGCGGACCCAGAAGCCAGATGGTGCGAGCTGGAATCCACCTCCTTGCTCATCTGGACCATTTGGATAACAACAGTACTACCACACAGGGCACTGGAAAGGATGATATGTGTAGGTTCATGTAAAGCACTTAAAAGCGTAGCACCTGCCTCCCAATAAATGTGTTGAGATATTTAACAATGAACAGAAGAGTTTAATGGACAAGAGGAGAAGTTGTGATGTTTTCTTTGGGAACACCCGCGGGTCATCCTCCACGCTTGGAGACTTCTGCTCTGGAGCAGTGCTGTCCAATGGCACACTCTGCTGTGATGGAAATGCTCTACGTCAACACAACCCAAGAGGGGCGCCACTAACCACAGGTGGCCATCAAGCACTTGACGTGCAGCGAGGGTGACTGAGCAACTGTATTTTTTATTTTAATTCATTTAAATTTAAAGAGCCACACGTGCCCAGCGGCTACCATCCTCAACAGTGACATTCCAGAAGCTTAACTAGTTCTCTGCAAATGAACTGTCCTCTACAAGATGGAGATCGATTCCGTAATCCATCAACTTGCCTCAGAGAAGACAAGGCTGCTTAGATGAGCTCAAGCCACCCTGTTTCTGGGTTCTGAAGCCAAGAGAATCATCCCCTTTAGCCCCTAGGTTCTCCCGTCTCTTAGATGCTCCATTTTATTTGCCATTGGGTGTACTGTCCTCAGGAAGGGGCAGTGATGGGGGGCACCATTGGGTCAGCATTACTAGAGGCCTCTAATTTGTGCTGGCTGGGCTTCTCCTAGCTCAGCTTGGCTTTTACCCCTGGTATGGGTCTTGAGTCTTGGCTCAGGGAGCTCTAAATCCTGCCTCTGACCCCTGCCGAAGCTCCCAGGCCAAATACTTACACTGCTTTATTTGTTGCCCTAGCCTCTGTCCTCACCTTGTAAAGGACTGCCCACGCTCTACAGATGGACCTCTGTGTCAACTCTCCCTAAGACAATGGCCACACGATTTTTGGGGGGCCGCCAGACCAATGCCAAACTATTCTAGAGACTGGGATGCATCTTATCTCCATTTTCACTACATAAAGTATCTCCTTTTATGTGACAAGGCCACAACGAGACTTCATTCTAAAAACATATTCTTCACAGTATTCAGAAACATGGTATTTACCACCAGGAGTACTAGTTTTATAAAGTCCAGATAAACTACAGTCATAAGTAAAAAAAGCTTTTTTCAACATTATAACGAACATTAGAACCCACGGTTGAGTTAACCCAAGAATGAGTTAGGTCTCTAACCCAAGGTTGAGTTAGGTCTCTGTTTCCACTTGTTAAAGTCATCTGCAAATGTCTTTGACTTCCCCCCTAGACAGTGAGCTTCTTGAGGGCAATGGCTGATGCAAATTCAGATGCACATCCCTAAGGTCTGCAGTACTGCCTGACATACAGTAGGTACACAGCACATACCGGATGGATGGCTGCGTGGGTTGATGGATGGATGGATGGATGGAGTTCTACAGTACTGGACTGTTTGCTAATCCAAACTGAGAGAAAGGAAACAATTCCAAAATCTGCCCTCTTATCAAGGTATTTTTTCCTTTCTTTTCCAAACACTCTTACCATATGGGAAACAAACAGAGCATTGCTAAACCCTACTTATGTTTTAGGGAGGCTGGATATCCAAGATTGTGACCCCGACAGCCAAGGAACGACGCTCCATCGATCCTAACAGACAAGTTCGTGACGTCTATAGAACGATAACATGAAAGGTAGAAAGAGGCCGCGATGGCAACATCAAAACCAAACGAAATACTGGAAATAAGTTAATGAAATTACATTACAGATTCAGCTTACTCAGAAAGGGCTTGTCCAAGGGAAGGAGAGAGGAAAAAAAGAATGGCTCACCACCAGAACCAGCTGTCTAGTTTGAACTGCTAGACTGCTCAGCACACACCGTATGCATATTCATAGGTACCACAGGAAATTAAGCGCCATTGGAACCGGCGTTAAAACTCTCTCCCACCAGCTAGTGCAGTGAACTGGCCACTCAACAGCCCCCTTGTGGCCTGGAAGAATTAATGCAGCTTCCCCAGGTGTGAAGGTTCTTCCTGGGGTGAGGTGGGATATGGGGGGCATGCATGGAGCCCTGTGGGCGGGGGAGAGTGGGGGGCTGGGGGGACACTGCTGAACCACATGTAAAGGTGTTAGATGTGGCCCTGCTTCGTGGATGGAGGGCAACGCAACATTATCGACACTTCTTTTCCTTTCCAGGATCCAGAAAGGAACCTGGGCGTGCACGCCTAATCAAACTAGCACATGCTTACAGAAGAAACAGATCAAATGAGCTCAGTATTTCCATTTAAAAATATCATTTAAGGAAATTTTAAGCTGTCTGAAAAGATGGATACACTGTGTTTGTTTTCTACATTAATGAGCTATAAAAAGAATGGAATGGGCCATAAATACAGTATTTTGTAACAGCCTTTACTAAAAACACTACTACTTGTGTTTATCATTTATATGCTTGTATACAACCTCAAAATTGATTACGTTTTAAACCGTACATAACTTGCTGTGTTTTTCATTTTGTGCTGTACTGCGAACATTTTTATAACTCAGTTAATATATTCCATATTTTGTGTTCTTATTGATTATGAATATTTCTTCAGGGGATTTTATTGCTTTTAAAATAACAAATGTTGGGTATTAAAAAATAGAAAAACCTATTGCAGCTTTTATATTTTTCTTTCCCCTGGTAATTCTAATACGTACATTTGAGCATGAACATATAACCAGAATATCTTTCTGTATCTTTACAGGTATTTGTATCTTTACAGGTGTCTGTATCTTTTATACTTCCTCACATTAAAATTAAAAATCGACTCATATAGGGCATAGTAAAAGAATCAGATTTTGCAAAGGAAACCCACCATTTAATGTGTTTGACTTGAATTCAGAATCCGTTCCTTCAACAATCAAAAAATTAAAGTGCCAAAAGATTATCCGCACGTAACACGATGGTTTTACATCAAGTATATATTACCTTTCCTAACTGCCATTTCAGTTTATAGGCTACAGTATGATTTATATATATGATATGATTTCACTATTAATTATCAAATTGAAAAAAATAAAATCTCACATTATAAATTCTCCCCTGGAAATTAGTTTTATTATTTTTTCCATAATCCTATCACACAAGCTGTAAGTGCACTGTGGCATGAAGCCTTTAACTTTTCCAGTTAGTTTTAAGCAAGCCCAGAGGTGACGTTTAATAAGGATCAATGGCACTTTATCTGGGACAGGGCCTCTTCACAGCATGCAAATTACACAGTAACGCTTAAAAAAAGAAATAGATTTAATTAAAAAAAAAAGTAGAACCACAGGCTCTGGAAATTCAATTAAAGGATTTATGCAAAGGTTTGCTAGGTTTTTATATGCAGTTACTGCTTACATAATGAGCTTTTCATATTAAAAATCAATAGGTAATCTAGACTAGAAGATCATCCCCTTAAATACATTTTTGAAATCAATTTGAAAAACAGTCCATCAACTGCTGTGACTACCCTTGCTGCTTCGATTACACTAAAAGCAATATTTAGATTGTAAGACGTGCTATGGAATACCTATGCTTGGATATTGCTTTCAAGGGCTCTCATACTTTTGAGTGCCTAAGATGATCCCTAGTAATTCTAGATTGTGTTAAATGTATAAATTATTTAATTACGAACAAAAAGCCCACAGACACAACCCCATTGTATTTACAAGGGTTAAATGAAAGGAGGAGAAAGACAAAAGGAGCAGCTGAAGGAGGAAGGGAGGAAAGAAGAAAGAAAAAGAAAGAGAAGGAAGGAAAGAAGGAAAGGAGGGAGAGAGAGAGAGGCGAGAACAAAAAAAAGAAAAAGAAAAAGAACAGGACAACCTTTTCTAAATTAGTCTTTGCTATCTCAATGGCCTATTGTGTGTTGGCTACTTAGCACTGGGGAGATATGCATTTCACTTTAAAACTCATTTACGTCTTCAATCAAGAAAGCAATTAGCTAGCTCTAACTTAAGCCGACTTGCCATCCTCTGTGATAATGGGGGACAGGTCTTGAAACCGAAAGCCGATGCTCCAACTCTATCCAATGAGTGCACCATTGGTCTCACGGCCAAGATCGGCCGGGATGTGCTAACAACTAGAACACTGAACAGGCTTCCATGGACAAACTGGAAAATGACCCTCATATAAGGGGAAGCACTGGGAAGGGTGTAGGAAAGGGGAAGAACCCACGTAGGTCCAAATCTGAACTCTTCTTGTTTGTACGATAAATTAATAAGAGAACCGCTCTTTCTTTTGTTTTAAAAGTTCTTGTTTCTAAAAGGTATGGTCAGCACTCGGCATCCATCAAGATGAAAACTGGGCCTCAAGTTATCTTCAATTCAAGTCAGCCTCGTAAAAGCAGGCCTAAACTTTATAAAGGACTCACTTATAACAAAGCAGCGCCTTCCTCTTCTTCTGCACAACTTGGGGAAGAAATAAGCAAAAATACTGACAGACCCAAATTTATCCATCTACCCAAAGGTCCTATTCCCTGCAAAGGTTAATACTTTCAGAAGATGCTGAGCCAGCCAGCCTGGGTAACCGAGGAGAGCCCAAGGCAGCATGAGGAGGTCCCTGCTCTCAATATACAGAGTGGAGAAGAGGAGGACAAGAGGGAGAGTAAGATGAAGAGGCACCTTCTACTGTCTGAGATACTGGAGGCGTTCACACTGTGTTTCCTAAAGCAGGATCCTGGACGTAATCCTATCCTATCATGCGCTGGCCTTTCTTTGGGATGTGCCTACCGGTGAGCTGAAGGAGGTTTTCAGGGCCGAGGCACCAGCACTCGCTCTATTAGCCATGCACGTGTGTACTTGGCGAGCACTGCAGAGCACCTAGGACGCGGTTGGCACGGCCAGGTGCGGCGGTGACGACAAAGATGAATCCAGGAGAGCCAGCGTGCTCAAATAGGTTAAATGTGACTGTAGGCACATGTATTCTGTCTCTAAAATCTTATATGTAGCAGAAAGAAATAACAAGCAACAGGCTGATGAACAAGGAGGCGCGGGACCTGGAAACCGTGATGCTCAACGGAAGAAGCCAGTCATAAAGGACCACGTGCTGTTCGATCCCATTTATATGCAAGGTCCAGGAGAGGCCAATCGGTGGAAACAGAAAGTAGATCCATGGTTGCCAGAGGCTGGCGGGGTGATGGGGGTGTTGGGAGGTGATGGCTGGGGGCTGTAGGCTTTCTTTCAGTGTAATAATATGCCCTAAAATTGACTGTGATGGTGGGTGTACAACCACGTGAATGGTCATTAGGTTGTGCAGTTTAAATGAGTGAATTGCATGGTGTGTGAATTTTATCTCAATGAAGTTGTTATAAAAAAATGAGGGGCTTCCCTGGTGGCGCAGTGGTTGAGAGTCTGCCTGCCGATGCAGGGGACACGGGTTCGTGCCCCGGTCTGGGAGGATCCCACATGCCGCGGAGCGGCTGGGCCCGTGAGCCATGGCCGCTGGGCCTGCGCGTCCGGAGCCTGTCCTCCGCAACGGGAGGGGCCACAGCAGTGAGAGGCCCGCGTAACGCATAAAAAAAAAAAAAAAAAAAAAAAAAAAAAAATGAGGTGTGGCTATGGACTGTAGTCTGAATAGCAGTAGCGTTAAGAAAAAGCAAAACGAAATCTGCAAAGGAAGGAATGAGGTTGGGGGAAAAAAAAAAAAGACTTCGTTTTCCACCTGTGCCAATCTGGCAAATAAAACATTTCAGCTTTCTCCTTCTCCACAACATACTTTCTGTGACAATCAGTTTACAGACGTGCAAACATAAACAACTGGCTTCCTATAGCAAGGTACTGAAATCAAAATAAGTAGAACCTTCTGTCACTTGGAAGGAGTGCTTCCCGCGTCAAATGTCCCTGGTTAGTATGATCAAAATGTCAAATACGAAGCCGTTTTGTAACAATGTGAGAGGTGGTAGTAACGGAAGTTTGAACAATGTTAACACTTAAAATGTCAGCAAAACCATTTCAATCCATAAACGTGTAAGTCATTTTACGGTGTGCTTAACAGCCAAGACCAAGAGCTGCTATAAAAGAAGACACACTCAATGTCACTTCCTTTTCTTTTATTCTTATTATCACATGTAAATCTCTCTGTAAAAGTGGTCTTGATAGGTAACTTTATTACACATTTCAAGACTATTCATTCTGAACAGAACTCCTCCTCCAAGAAACTAACAGCTAAAGAGAGCCCACTTTCCCCTCATCATCCCTAAATTATACCCTAACCACAGAGCGGCAGAATGGCAGCGTGCGTGTGACAAGGACGTGGTCTGCTGCGCCACGCGATGGCTCAATAAACGTAGAGGTGACTGTTTTGGTTGGCTGCAACGGTCCTTAGCTAACACCTTACTGTTTAGCTTGCAAAGACGTGGGAGTAAAGAGTAGGGTAGACAGGGAAAGTCAGAGTCAGGACTTAGTGAAGAGAAAGAATTCCAGAAAGTAGGCATGAGATCTGTATCCACATAGAGGGCAAGAGCACAGTCTGATCTTTTCTCATTTCTCTGGAAGAAGAGGGGCAACCATCTCCCGTCCATCACCTCTGCTCACAGGTAAGGACATCTCCTGAAATGGGGTTAGCCAACTTGTCTGTAAAGGGGCAGTAAGTAAATATTTTCAGCTTCACAAGCTGTATCCCATCTGTTGCAATTACTCAACTCTGCCAGGGTCATGCTATAGCAGAGCCACAGACAACACACACATGGATGAGTAAGGCCATCTTTCAATAAAACTTTATTTAAGGACAACTGAACTTAAATTTCATATAGTTTTCATATATCGTGAAACTTTTTCTTTTGATATCTTTCCAGACGTTTAAAAATGTAAAACCGGGATGCACAAAAACAGGTAGCGGTTCAGATTTAGTCCAAAGACCATGGTTTGCTGTCTCCTGCGCTAAACCACAGACCAGCCAGCAAGGAGGAAGACCAGTAATCCTATCTTGACTTGGCACTCATTTGGCAGATACCCTATCTGGTAACAAAATGGTGTAATATTCTTCAAGGAAACAATTATAAAGGCCTCAAAGTTTTCTAGTATTTAAAAATGAACAGAGGCTTCGAGAACTAACAGCTTTGGAATACTCAGCTGTGGAGACACAATGGCCTTGGCTCATGAGAAATGAGGATGACTAAGTCGTGCTTAGGAATTCCACCATTAAAGGCCCAGGTTATGAAACGCAACATGCAGCCAGTTCTTTGCATTGATGCTTCTACCTGGTTGGGGTTTAATCTGAAACATAAACAGGGACTGATATTTACAGTGTTACTTTTCCCTCATTTGACTTTGATTTTTCACCAACCTTTTGACCACTGCAAGCACAGGTGTCTAAGAAGAATATATGCGCAAATTGGCATCATAGTAACTAACTGGAACAATCGAAGGAATGACTTGACTGAATCAAATGAAAACTCTAAACTGTGTTGTATTTCTAAAGAAGCCTGTCTGTAGTATTCCAAGTACATGTAGAGTCAGAAACTTAGTAACTATTATCTGGAATAGTTTTTTGGGTTTTTTTTTTTTTTGCGGTACACGGGCCTCTCACTGTTGTGGCCTCTCCCGTTGTTGAGCGCAGGCTCAGCGGCCATGGCTCACGGGCGCAGCCGCTCCGCGGCACGTGGGATCCTCGTGGACCGGGGCACGAACCCGCGTCCCCTGCATCGGCAGGCGGACTCTCAACCACTGCGCCACCAGGGAAGCCCTATCTGGAACACTTTTGGAGAATAGGGGAAAAAAAATGAAAACTGATACATTAAAAAGCTTTTAAAGTTCATTTAATAAGTCACACACCTACCTCATGCTGATATTTACACTATTCCTTCACAGGGAAAAATCCTTAGCATTAACGTTATTATTATTTTGATTAAGAGTGATAGAAACTGTAGCCTAGTACAGGTCAAATGATGTTGAGGTACTAGTGTTTATATATTTTTATCTTCTAACCAATGTGGCCCAAAGAAAAAAATTTTTGAAAACATGAGGCAATAACCATAATGTACACGGGTCTGAGGACAAAGTCAAAGTGGCAACAGTATAGGAAAGGTCAGAGGTTCAGATACCACTTCATAGGTTTCACGCATGATGCCAAGTTCAGAGGTCATCATATCCCACCCACATCACCGCAACAAAAATGTGCTGCTGGGACTTCCCTGGTGATGCAGTAGTTAAGAATCTGCCTGCCAGTGCAGGGGATGCGGGTTCGAGCCCTGGTCTGGGAAGATCCCACATGCCACAGAGCAACTAAGCCGGTGCACCGCAACTACTGAGTCTGCACTCTAGAGCCTATGAGCCACAACTACTGAGCCTGCGCTCTAGAGCCCGTGAGCCACAACTACTGAACCCACGTGCCACAACTATTGAGGCTGCGCTCTAGAGCCCGCGAGTCACAACTACTGAGCCCACGTACCACAACTACTGAGCCTGTGCTCTAGAGCCCACAAGCCACAACTACTGAGCCCACGTGCCACAACTACTGAAGCCCGCACACGGCAACAAAGAGCAGCCCCGGCTCGCCGCAACTAGAGAAAGCTCGCACGCAGCAACAAAGACCCAACGCAGCCAAAAAGAAAAAATTAAAATGAATTAATTAATTAAAATGTGCTGCTGAGAAATACCGGAATGGTGAAGAAAGGCTTCCTATGGTAAAACTGGTAACTTTCTAGAAACACTGCATTGGAGTGGTTCTCATATGAAGCAAAACATAGTTATTATTTTCAAAGAGACAAATGGGGTAAATGATGACTGTTACACTCTCGCCCCAGAGGATTATCCAGAATCCCTCTAAAAACTGTATTCCGTATTTGCATCCATATGTTTATTGGTGGTTCATTAACGGGAAGGAAAAGGAAAAGCAGATCTAGGATGAAGAAACATGCCTGACTGTCATGCAGCTGCAAACTCTAGTCAGTGGTCCCATGACGGGAGGGCCATTCTCTCTGCCATTCGTTTGACTCCCCCGCCCCGCTCTGCTGTTTCATGATGGCAAGAAGGTGGCTGTAGCTGTTGGCATCACATCTGCATTCGGAACAGGAGGAGGAGGGAGGGAAATCAGCAGCAACACCTTGCCTTTTCCTCTGAAAGCAAAACGTCCCCAAGAAGGTCTACTGCAGATTTCTGCTTTGACTTGCTGGCCAGAACTGTCACGTGGCCACCCTCAGCTCCTACAGCAAAGCCGTGAAGGTGACAGAACCACCATCCTCTCCGGCCTCTAGAGTAGAAGGTAGACATGGCGCCTGGCACACCAGATGCTAAGAATGGAGTCTTGCTTCCCCAGGAGGCTGAGACTGTGCAGGGCAGGGGGTTGAGATCGGGGAGGGCTTATTTATTTCTGGCTCTCTCCAGAGTCAAACACGGGAAGAATTCTGGCATATAAGGAACTGAGAATCCAAAGTGATTTAAAACGAACAGGCAATAGGACGTCATGCAGGGCAAAGGCACGCTATTGGTTCCTTTTCTTCTTGGGCGCACAGCTGGGCTGCATTTCCTGGCCTCTTACGTTCCATAGATAGGTGCTACTCCCAGGTCTGGGTCTTAAAAACACCACCACACGTGGTACCCCACGCTCTTGCCTCTTCCACCAGCTTGAATGCGGACAACCAAGGTGGCCTTGGAAGCCAGATGCAGAAGACGGATGAACCATGGCATGGAAAGAGGCTGGGTCCCTGAGAAGCCACTGGTAGGAAAGCTGCCTGCTAACCCAAATGGCCACTTTGGACCTTACATACTCAAGAAATACACTTGACCGTGTCTGAGCTACTGTACCCATGTGGGCTTATTTTTTATAGCAGCTGGTGTTACCTTTATAATACAACAATCTCAAACTGAGATGTCTGTTAACGAGTCTCTGAGAACTTTATTGACATCTTTGGGGGATACTGGTTTGTTTTGGAGTATCTCTTGGTGTCACCCAGCATCACCTCACCCTGGCTTCTGGGGCTCACTCTTCCTGGAGTTTGATCTTCTCAGGAAAAGCATGCCTGATGACACTTCTGCCAACCAGGAGAGGGAGAGCACAAGCCCTTAGATCCAGCCTGGATGTCCACGTGTGAGCTGAATCCACAGACTGTGTGTGCGAAGTCTTCAGAGACGTCTTAACAGCCTGCTATTCTTGTAAGGTTCAGTTTTTCATATCTCTTAACTAGGCCCTTTTTATCAAGAATCCCTTCTGCACACTCCGTGGTATGCTGCCAGGGGAAGTCTAGCTTAGTACTGAATGGGTGATTTATAACTCCATCACCATGCGGCATTGTGGAGCCCGGCCATCTCAATTTCAGAACCCTGGTCCCTTTTCCGTCTGCTTCTTGTTTGCCTTCAGCCCTCCTCCAGGTGCTACTCTGAAGAGATGTATTTTGTAATGTACCTTCAGAGTTTGGCGTTTGATAAGTTTACTCTGAGCCCTATTTTCCTTGTTCGCCTGCTCCTAGATGGGAAACGAACTGCATAAGGAAAATGGCTTTATAGCACCAATCCTTAAATATTTTACAGGCAGAGATCTTGGTGGGTGGCTTGGAGGCTCAATTACTCTCCTCAGTAGAGGGTATAAATATCCCTGAGGGTTTACATGACAGAACCTCAGGGACTCCGAGCTACCGAACACTCTCAGCATTGACATCGGCCTCTGAAGCCTAAGACTCGATAGCATCTGAAACTGGAGAAAGCATGAGGGCAGCAGGTCTGCATAGGTGTTAAAGCACCATCTATCCATCTATCCATCCACCCATCCACTGAAAGACACGATAAAGAGTCGTCCAGAACTATTAGGTGTAAGACGTCATGGTACTGAAAGTTGCCCTCTTGAATATGCTTTTTGGGGGAAAGTACAGGGGGAAAGGGAAGTCGTTTCAAGCGTTAGCTACTTAAAAAGATAGAGCCAGAGCAGATATGCTGTAATGCAGCGTTAGGTGGCTATGGGTGTCGCGAAAACTGGAATATGGATTATAACGGCACGCCACCCTACCTCCCTTGATCCATCCACAACTTTCTGAAGTAAATGCTATTATCCCCATATTACAGATAAGGAAACTGAGGCTCAGGTTCGGCAACCTATCGCAGGTCAGTGAGCTGGTATATATAGCAGACACAGGATTTATACCTGTTTTATCCCGAGCCCTGTGCTTTTTCCACTTCACCATGCTGTGTCCTCTATCAGGCCACAGGATGACTGGTGAATACAGGGAAGAAAGGGCTCAGCATCCCTTCTGAGACGAGCCGAGAACGCACCAGGAACTGCATTCCGTGGAACATGTGGAAGCAAAAGTGGGAACTTGGTTTGAACTTGGATGGGTGGTGCTCCAACACACAATTCTCCCTTTTGCTATTAATATGAAAAAAAAGAGTAAGGGAGCTGGTATGATCAGCAGACTTTCTGAAAGAGATGAGTTGTGACCGGTGGCTTAGGAAGGATCGGGGAGAGGGTGGACTTTAAGGAGACAGAAAAACAGATCAATAGATGCCCCTCCCCCCAATCCTCAATTTCTAAACCAGTATCGGAAACAAACAAACAAAAAAAAAAGAAAATGACGTCAAAGGCAGAGCCAGGGTGACTGGTGTCACTGGGTCTGGAGTCATTTTATATCCAGAAAGACAGGGGGCTTAGAATATTCCAATACTGTTCATAAAGTTATATGAAATATATTCTTCTACATTCAAAGAAAGGGAGGAAATAACTTTCAGTGCTATGCCTATTTCAAGCTTTTATCAGCACTCATTCCAGCCCCCTTTTTCCTTATAATTCTGAACGGAGGGAAAAGAGACATTAATTAAGCAAAGCTTTATCTCTTTCTACTCTAATGAAAGCCAAGTTACAATGATATTTTTCCCCAAGATTTTTCTCCACTTAATGAAGACATTATCCCCGAGTTCTCAAAGTCACTTTACAAAAGAGCATTCTAGAGACATTAGAGTCAGTTTAAACTAAAAAGTCTTTTGGAAGTCAATAAACAATTAAAGAACAATGAAAAGAGAGCCTTTGAAGCCTCAGTCTAAAATCTTTAATTTCTGTTTTAATCTACGAGGTAAGTCCTGTATTCAAATATTCCTCACCTCTAGAACACAGTAAGCTTGAAACAAATGTTGGCTTTATAATTCTCTCCTTAAAATACATATGTATGTGTGTGTGTGTATGTGTATATATATATGGGTGTATATATTTGCATATGTATATACATCACACACAAGCACATACATACACACCATATTAACACAGAGGTCTCCACTAGAAAGAGGAGAGAAAAGTTTCCGAATTATTTCCATTCTCCCTCTTTGAAAATTAAAAAAGAAAAAGAAAATGGAATCTTTGGCTTTGAAATTCATGACCAGATCAAAGACGATAATGCACATAGATTTTTCAACGTATACATTATTAATAACACAGGCAAACACTGATCAATAGCGTGGTCGAGAAATGATAAGGTAGGCACGTGTCCCCAGTGCTCTGCACGTGACACCGCACGGAGCGCGGCTGGGTTCCCTGAGCTCTGTCTACCTGGGCATTACACACGGCCTGATCATTTCCTCCCTCCTATAAAGGTGGCACTGTTCATCACAGACGGAAGTAAAGAAAAAAGGAAACAAAAACAGCTTAATCCGCCCCATTTGGCAAAATGTCTTTCTTATCTTGTCTTATCTTATCTTATCTTATCTTGTTCCTTATTCAGGTGAAATTCACCTACCATAAAATTAATCATGTTCCAGTGTATAATGCAGTGGCACTTAGCACATTCACAGTGTGTACAGCCACCCCCTCTATTTAGTTCTAAAACATCATCACCTCAGCAGGAAACCTCACACCCATTAGCAGCCCTTCCCTAATCCCTTTCCCCACCAGCCCCTGGCAACCACAAATCTGCAAAATCGGCCTCTATGGTTGTGCCTGTTTGGATATTTTACACACATGGAATCACATGTGATCATCTGTGCTTGATGTGTTAGCCTTTTTTATTTTAAAAATAAATTAAGCCTATCTGAATGCAACTTGATTCTAAAGATCAGTTCTTCGAAAAGAAAAAAAATCCATGAAATATAGGCCACTTTAAAAAACACACTGATGACACTACTGGTGCCCACTGATGATGGGTATTATTTAAGAAGGAGCATTTATATGCATAAAATAGATAAGCAACAAGGATTTACTGTGTAACACAGGGAACAATATTCAATATCATGTAATAACCTATAATGGAAAATAATCTGAAAAAAATATATATATATAACGGAATTACTTTTCTATACACTTAAAACTCACAGTGTTGTAAATGAACTTCAATAAAAAATTATTTAATAAATATATGGGGAGTTTATTACCAATACAGGTTACGTAAGTGGAAAATACTAACGCATTCCTGGAAAGCATGGTAAACTAAGAAATTATGAGTCCATGTGGTTACTAGAGAAAAGGTGCATTACCCAGGGACATGGCCCCAATCTTTGAGCTTCGGGTCATGGGATAAAACACATAGTTCTTTAACAAGTCTCTCCTCAGGGCCACTTAGGGAAACGGTACAGTAGCCTGAGTGGTTTATAGGTCTAAATCAGTATGATTTCCAACCCAGATTATTCATCAATTTAAGAAACAGGAATTTTTATAATTCTATTTCTCCTTTCCCTGATTTTCCTTACTGATGGTCCAAACACTTGTCCCCAAATCAGAATGGAGACTGCAGTGTCCATCTGTCCAACAAGGGGACTGAATGGGAGCCTGCCCTGAAACGAAAGGGGGAGGGGGACAGCCACTGTCAGACCTTTAGAGAA
Source organism: Phocoena sinus (assembly GCF_008692025.1). Taxonomy (NCBI): domain Eukaryota; kingdom Metazoa; phylum Chordata; class Mammalia; order Artiodactyla; family Phocoenidae; genus Phocoena; species Phocoena sinus. Next base: position 49,813,542 of record NC_045781.1, on the reverse strand, counting down.
ATGACGCCTCCCCAGGAAGAAAAGGGCAGGACCCCCTGAAATGAGGCGGTGCTTCTGTATTCACAGATAGAGGGGACGTGCAGACTGACCGGGCTTCAGATCCTGGCTTTGCTGTTGACATGGCTTCTGAACTACAGCTGTATCACCCAGAGAATGGGGACTGACACTGAGAAAAGGGCAGGACCCCCTGAAATGAGGCGGTGCTTCTGTATTCACAGATAGAGGGGACGTGCAGACTGACCGGGCTTCAGATCCTGGCTTTGCTGTTGACATGGCTTCTGAACTACAGCTGTATCACCCAGAGAATGGGGACTGACACTGAGATTAAGTGAGAAAGGAGCACACAGTGAGCACGCAAGACATTCCAGATTCCAGGGACTCTGGGCTATGCTCTCAATGAACTCTCTTCCTCCCTCCCTTTCCAGCTCGCACCCTTGCTCCCCTCATCCCTCCCCACCACCTCCTCTCCCTCTCTCCCTTACTCTTCAACTCTGTTTCGTACTAGACACGCCAGTGTACCCCTCCGCCACAATGCTCAGCAATGAGCCTTACCTGTGAGCACTCTGTACGCCACATCTGTCTGCAATAGAGGAGCCAGAGCCCTGGCCAGGCTTCTGCTGGCATGGCTGTGCTCTGCTCAGCTTCCTCGACTCCACGACAGGTCACTGCCTGTGTGTCCTAGGCTGTGATCTCCAGACCAAAAAGCTGATGAAAATGGCAGCTCGACCACCATTACAAACTGAACACGACTGGCCTGAGGCCCAAAGGTCCATACTGGGAAACTGGGAAGTTTGGCTCACTCTTTTTAATCATCCCAATGATCAACTGCAAACAGAAGCCCATTATAATAAAACGCTCCTTCAAACTCTTCATTCGACCATAAGTGACCAACCTAACACATATCAGCCTGGGGGTGAAGTAAGCATTAGAAATGCCAAGTTTCAGGGGTCAGGGTAAGAACCCAATGGTAAGACTTCACCCAACAGATTCTAGGACCGCAGAATCAAAATTGAGTTGAGGGGCTTCCCTGGTGGCGCAGTGGTTGAGAGTCCGCCTGCCGATGCAGGGGACACGGGTTTGTGCCCCGGTCCGGGAGGATCCCACATGCCGCGGAGCGGCTGGGCCCGTGAGCCATGGCCGCTGAGCCTGCGCATCTGGAGCCTGTGCTCTGCAACGGGAGAGGCCGCAACAGTCAGAGTCCCGCGTACCAAAAAAAAAAAAAAATAGAGTTGAGGACCTACTATGCGCCAGGTGTGAACCTTGTCCGCACACACTGTCCCATTATCGCCTCTCACTTTTCGCTTCTAGGCATCCTGCCCGGTCTGACCCCACGTGACACAAAACAAATGACCAGTCACCTATACTTATCAATAATGACAGCTACTCGGCACGTCTGGACAATGCTAGAGAGCGTCCTCTTTTACGAATTTAAACAATAATTGTGCTGCACGGCATAGAAAAGTCTCCAGCCAGGTATACATTTGCAGTTGGACACCTTGCTCTTTCAGGGGTGTCCTTTCAGCCAGCCTGACATTTCACGAAGCATTGTAAAGAATTTCTTCAGGAGCCTTTCCCACGGATGGACACCACCTACGCGTACCTGGGAGGGCACCTCAACCAGGTGCACTGCACACGTCCTAAAAACGTCAAATTCTCAAACGCAAAGTGCCTTGGCGCCACGCCTTTATCTTCCTTCCTGTTCTCCTCCTGGCACTGCAAGACCAGATCTGTTCCAGTGAACACAGGATTGCAGTGGGGTATGGATGTGACACCAGGCAAATACCTCCCCTTAGCAAAGGCAAATACAACAAAAGTTTGACAAGCCTCCAAGCCAGTGTGTATAAATGTCACTGCACCTGGGAAGAGGGGACATCCAAGGCCACTTATGGAATCCCGGTTCTCCCAGGGCGGTGGGTAAAGGTTGCCGTGGTGCCTTCCAAGGGGGACAAGCGCTGGGGCCCGACAGAAAACGGCTGAGACGGGGCGAGACTCGGGGCTGCAGCCACAGTTTGGGTGCTCTCGGTGTGGCCTCTGCCTGGATCCTCAGAGCTAATCAAGGGGAAACATAACTGGTCCAGGCGGCGGGGTGAGTTTACAACAACTGACAGTAACTATAACATACGCCAGTTTGTATTGAGATGTTATTGCACCTTTCCAGTTCTAATCACCAATTATGACTCTATTACTCCTGCCTGGCAGTTCATCTGCTCCTGTCTCCGCTCAGGGCGACTTGCAGACGGACCTCTGATCTCCCGGTTCCACTCCAGTGAGCGCTCCGCACGGAGGCTGTCATCTGCAGACACTGAAGACGGGAGGCCTTGCCTGGGCTGAGATAACTGTACCTGACCTTACAACAATTTACTAAGGAAATACCTGCTTAATAGCGGTGCGAGCGCAGCTTCCTCTATGCTCACCAAGGCCCTGCAAATTAGTGACAACGGGATAAATCTATGGCCGGCTCACCAGACACTTCATTAAATCACTGTTCTCTTGCCTTGTAGCGCGCTAATAGAATCACAGCCCTCGTTAGCTACTGAATAAAAGATCAATCACAGACTTTGAAAGCTCCTGCTACCAGCTTCCAGAGGAAACAAGCAGAAAGGAAAAAAAAAAAAAGGAGAGCGAGCACTGAGAGAGAGAGATTCAGGATCGTCGCTGAGATTCTGAATGGTCTCGCTGCAAGTCGCTTCAATTACCTTTTCCACAACTGGCTCCAAGTGCAATACTCAGAGGAACTTGTTAAGCCTGCTTTCAAGAACGGCACTCTAATATATGACTGTTAGACCCTGGTCAGAAGTTCATGACGTGCATATGTAGAAAGGTACTAAATTGCCTGAGGGCTAAAAGCAGAGGAGTTTAATTGTAGCAAAATGCTAAAAGTGGTCTGTTGAGGGTCCTTCTGTGGGGATGCTGCTGGCTCTGGCCGACTGAAGCACAGAACATAAAAGCCTTACGACGATATTTCCTTAAACGCTGGGCCAACTGCCAGCAGTTGCTATGGCATGAAGGTTGCGGTTAAAGGAAAACATTTTCCTCCCCTGAAATAAACAGAGCTCCAGCCCGTAATTCTAAGGCGTGATGGGAAAAGGGAGGGCTCCATGATAATAAATAAGGGATCAGTCATAGGGCATGTCCAATCTCCTCGAGGTGTGTTTTTACACGGGGCACATGGAAGGGATTCAGGCGGAGCCAGGAAGGGTCTGGGGACTGTAAGGGGCTCTGATTTTGCAAACAGCTTTGCGCTGAAATGACAGCTGCTCCTGGCTGCCTTGCCCGTCACCGGGTGACGTGTACTCATGTGGGGATCCTCGCAAAGAGCCCTGTTTGGCTTGTCTTTATTTCGTCTTTGGTAACATGAGATCAAGTCCCAACGACACACAGCTGGCTTACTTGGATGGGTTTCTCCTGCCCAGAATTCTCTACCTTCTCAAAACATACTAATTAGCACCTCATTTGGATAAATGACGATACAAGAGCAGGGCATGGTGACTCAGAATGCTAGGAGGGCCTGTGTTAAATATAGGACACTCAGGGGAAACTAGGATTTGGTAGGTAGGCTTTCTGATTTGAAAGAATCATTTGTGAAAGTTAAGGTCGGCTTTCCATGGGTAGTGAATTCTTTAATCAAGTTTTACATATATATATATGTGTGTGTGTGTATATATGTGTGTGTGTATATATATATATATATATATATACACACACACACACACATATATATATGTATATGTATACATACACACACACACATCTCTCAGACATGAAATTCTACACATTTCTTGTAGCACCAAACTCACACAGAAGACAACACAGCAATAACCAGATGGTTTGACAACCACCAACGCTGGGCTGGATGCCTACTAGTGAAGTATGAAACTCGGGCTGCAGTGCTGGTTAAATATGTGGCGAGAATTTGGTAAACAAGATGAGCAACACCCATATCCCTACAGTTATCTGGGGGCCCAATTTCCTCCACATTATTCCCCAAGGAAAACATTTCCAAACTTGCAGTGACGTACCAGTGATGCTTCCTAATAGAGGAAATTCACAATTCAACTGGAATAAAGCATCCATTTAGTATTTCCTGTCACCTGAATTGCTCAAGGATCCCTCCACCTTGAAGGTCCAATCCTTGCTACGTCACCTGGATTGGTTCGGAATACATTGCAGTTCATATTTTAAGACGGATCAAGTCTACTCTTTAGTTCTTGAAAAGGTCATTGGACAAGTCTGCCCTATACCATGCCAGTTTTCTCTCTGACAAATTGCAAACCTGAGTTATTCAGGCCAATGTTCTACAGAAGGAACAGGCAACTTCAGAATGCCTAGTTCAGTTTGATCTCTGTTCTATTCTCCAGCAGGTTTGGAGAAACCCACGCACTTGAAGCACTAGTATTCCAAGAGGAAAGGGCAGAAGAGGCCCAGAAAGAGTACACTGAAAGACGGCTTGTTAAATTGACAGCAACTGAGGAAAAGACAAAGCACAAAGTGCCCCCACTGCCATCAGCAACGGCAGCTCACTAATCCCCTCCATCCCTCGACTCCTCCCAGGCCGCGGGTCACACAGGTCAAAGGGCAGGACGGAACCCATCCTTACAATGTGTCTCTGCCCTACTCCTGTCCACAGATGGTCCCAAAGGACAGAGGAGCAGGCCAGCTCCTTGGCAATATGTCACGCTTGACCCATAGGACCAAACCCACAAAATCAAGCTCAGCCCTGGGGTTAGGGATGGATCCCACAGAAGCCTTGGCATGCACGGGGAGCTCGTGCTTCCAGAAGCACTAAGACGCAAAGGGCAGGGCACACGTGTTTGGGTCAGACGCTCAGCTCTGCAGCTTACTTGCAGTAGGACTGAGGCCAGTCACTCAAGGCTTCCATTTCCTCATCTGTAAAACGGGTATAATAATTCACAACCCAATAGCTTCCTGTGAAAGTAAAGTAAGTGCAAGAACACATAAGAAATACCTGGCCCATTGCCTGACACTGAACAAATGTTTCTTCTCTGCCCTCCCTCGCCACTGTGTAACTCAGAAAACAACCTAAAGGATACTCAAATGAGAACACTCCAGACAGGACCGTCCTAAAATATGCTTGCCATTTTCAATATGATTTCAACAGAAAGCCATGTGGAGACTCTGGGGAACAGAGTATTCTAGGAATGACTTCACCTATCTAATAGTGTCACCCACACTTAAGCGTCAATTTAAATACGGGAACGAAGGAGACTGATTATAAGCTAAGAGTGTGCATTCAGGTGCAAGTTTCAAGCTGGTTACCCAGAACCCATTGAAAAGCATGGCAATGATACTGGTGACTCACTGCTTCCATTCTAAGCCAGCGTCTTAAAGACAAACAGAAGACTCCAAAGGCTACCTTGAGAATTCATGGGCAGCTTTTACTGTCTCGGGTTACCAAGCGACACCTCACCTGTGCTGTATGGATTTCCATTCCTACTTTGCTGCAAGTACATCCCACCCCCACCCCAGCTCCCCACGTGAAACCTTAGAATGAACTCACACCAGAAGTCACAGTGAATGTGCTAAGGGACGGCGGAGAGGCCCAAGTCAAGAGGGTAAAGTGACATCCGGAGAAATGAGGTGAATTCCTGCCGAAAATGCGACAGTCTAACACCATGCGTAAAAGGATATCCTAACCACAATAATAATAAACCAGCTCTGATTTTTCAAACCATCAGCAAAATGCCTATCACCCACGGATCAGGCCGCTGCGTGGATCTGGGTTTATGGGCACTAGAGAAACACCGCCTGCTGCAGGGTTACCTTGCAGGGAAGTGCACAGCCTGACATTATGAGAATTCTGTGTCACCTCCATACTCGGGGGTCCCTGTGTTTAACTCTCTGCACACCGCATAAGCCTGGAGTCCCGGGAGTTGCTGGTTTGCAGCTGAGCAAGTTCAGGCACGAGCCATGCTTGATTAATTCCCAGAGAGAGGAGGGAGCCAGCGTGGATATCTGGTCCCTCGCTGCAAGAAAATGACTTGGGACTTACATAAAGAGAAACAACCAGGTATTTCTCTATGTCTTGAAGTATCAATACTTTCTTAAATGCCACTTTCTTGAACTTCGCCTACTGTGTCTGTCAATAAAATATGTGTATGGGGCAGGCAGACGTCTGGAATGATGGGAAATCTGCCTATGGGATGCCTATACCATCCTACCTGCAACACACTACCTCCCCACCCCCACCCCGAACTTCAGTACCAACCCTGACAGAGGTCCCGGAGTTGTGTACTTCTGTCCTGGATGGACAGAAATTGCTGAAACTGACAGGTAAAACTTTCCAAAAGAGAACGGCTTCTAGAACTGAACAGTGAAGATCTCTTGGGTATCAGAGCAACACCCAAGCTCCTATGCGGCTAAACTTTGGGTAATTCATTAACAAAAAAAGGCAAAATAAGAGCAAGTTAATCAAAGGTGGTTCTGAGATGGTCCAAAATCAGTCTAGAGGAGCTCTGTCACGCACCAATGGGTTTCATTAGTCCATTATACACAACTTCTTGAGTTTCTAAAACTGAATCTGGTCATGTTTCATCTGTAACATCAAGCAGGCCTTCAGGCTGACTGAGAATGTAAACAAGCTACCGATACGACTGTAAAATACTTAACTGCATTTAAACGAGAAGAATATCTGGGCAAACCTCAGCAGCCTTTAATAATGGCACATGCAAGTGCAGGAAGTAAAATGTGCCCCATAAAAAGCCACCGGAGATGGTTCAGGATGCCTCGGTTCACCCCACCATGCAAGCTGCTGGCGGATCAGTTCTTCCAAGGTCATCCGCTGGCCTCCATTTAAAAATACTATAATCTGTTCGTTTACTCATATTATCCCTCCAGGTTATAATTAACAGGGGTAACTAACCTGGGAAAACTTCAAGTAGTCATGTAAGTGAAGTAAATTAAATACCGAGGTGACATGGGGAACGGAAATTGTTGGAAATGAAGTTTTTTCTAATCCGCTCAAGGCCCAGTAAGGATGTACTAATCAGTCCGTCGTTCTTTCCCCCACGTTCTACAAGCTAATTCCACCCCAGCCCACACACGGGCGAAACAGAACGCCACCTACTGGCATCCGCCGGTACTCACGTAAGCTTACATATATGTATTTCTGTGTGCATATACATACATAAACACACATACATTTTAAATATCAGACTGTCTTTCTTACTACTAATGCTAAAAATTAGTTGATTTATATTCTGTTTATTTTTTTAATGCTGCATAATGATATAATTTAAAATGACCACATATGCTCTAGATGTGGGATAAGAAAATAAGTAAACGTTTAAGTCAAATAATGCTATACCAATGAAACAAAACAACTGATTGGCAGGGAATGGGAGAGGGTGGAATAAATACTGTAATGGAATCTGTAGACCACGATGGACCAGATCAAGCTGTGCACAGTTCATCTCTGGGGGAGTCCTCACTTTCCTCATCGAGAAACAAGGGACACTCAGGAAAGTTCCCGAGTCCAGCGAAAGCTGCTCAGTTCATGTTGTGTTTATACGTCCCCCTCTGTGCTCCCCGTGAATGCTGTCAAAGCAAAGACTCTCATAAGAAGGGCTATTAAGATTTCCCAAAAGAAAGCTTAGCGTTTAGGGAATAAAAATTTGTGAATTTTTTAAAACGTCAAGAAAAAGAGTTTTTGTATTTCCATCCACTACCTTTAGTGGAATTCACCCTCAGTCGATGAGGACAAACGTGTAAGTCACAAAGCAACACTTACATAGTAAAGCTCTGTACCCCAAGACCTGTAATTACTCATTACCTTGAAAGGACCAAGAGAACAAGCAGCAGATCTGGGCCAAATGAAAAAGCTTTGCATCGTTTTATTCAAGGTGGAGGAAATGGTATATTTGCAGAAGAACTTTTGCTGCAAAAAAGCGGGATAACCCTGCTTCAGAAGAGCCATGATCTGAGACCGGAGGAAGGGCCTGGAAAGGCCTTTAATGAGGCCCACAGTAACAAAACGAACAAAAAGGGGACAGACACACACAGGCAGAACACTACCAGTCGGTGTGAACATATGCCAATTCCGCTAAGCACAGAGCAGATTAAAATCATAGGATGGGCACACATCATGTGGCATTCCAACAACAGATACACCAACCTTCCAGGGGCATAGTTTCAGACAGCGCTTGCAGAAATGCTGCCAGCCCACGAGAGGATGTGCATCTTTGCTGTTCACAATGCAAACGGCTCTTTACAAGGATGATCAGTCACTGCTATGGGTGCTAACTCGATAGTTCCGTCATCAGATGGCATTGCAAATTGCATTACATATTTTAAACCGTGTTAACATGGTTTGTTAATGTTGGTACTCACTAACAGGCCACAGCTATTTAAATCATGAATAGGCATGATAATTTTTATACAAAGTACGGGGAAGTGACACACGTGGATATTCTAAAGGTTCTCTTCCTAAAATCTGTCTTACATCATTCGTTAATTGTCATCACCGAAAAGACAGAGCTAGATGTTCCGAGGACCGCAGGCTCACGATTCTAGTGATTATTTATTGAAATAAACAATGGACCTATTTGAAGGAAAAATATTTTATGTTAAAATACAGTCCCATATTGACTTCCCTGGTGGCGCAGTGGTTAAGAATCTGCCTGCCAATGCAGGGGACATGGGTTCGATCCCTGGTCCAGGAAGATTCCACAGGCCGCGGAGCAACGAAGCCCGTGCGCCACGACTACTGAGCCTGCGCTCTAGAGCCCGTGAACCACAACGACTGAGCCAGTGTGCCACAACTACCGAAACCCACGCGCCTAGAGCCTGTGCTCTGCAACAAAGACAAGCCACAGCAATGAGAAGCCCACGCACCGCAATGAAGAGTGGCCCCCGCTCACCGCAACCAGAGAAAGCCCGTGTGCGGCAACGAAGACCCAACGCAGCCAAAAATAGATAAAGAAAGAAAATCAAGAAAGAAAAATATGTATATAGTCCCATACTACCTCTATCAGATATCCTCAAGCAAGAATTCAATACAACTGCTTTAAAAAAGACAAAACAGACAAGAAAGGATAATGTTTTGTTACGCCTCAAATAAAACTTAACCAGCAGATAGTTTACTGTCCTTATTTGTTTATGCTTGCACGCATACATGGGCATTTCAACAAATTCACACACAGATGTGCATATCCCACAGGTAGTCTTGCCCATTTATCTCCCACATCAAAAGCTGTGTATCCTAATCGTCATCATCTTACCACCATCATCCATCGGTTTTAATATGAGATCGTGCAATCCCAAATCCGTAGGCTGGACCGCACTCGAGCCTCTGCTGTAACACTGATCCTGCCTCGATTTCAAATTTGAAACTTTGTTCATCATGATTTTTTCACACTGATTTTGATTTTTTGGCAACACTGCACTAAAATGTTGCTTATCTTGATTACTGAGGTTTTTTTTTTTAGCACCCCCTTAAATTCTGTCCCTAGTCCTAGACTCGGCACTACCATTGCTGCAGTCTTTTCTCCTTTTTGTGTTTACATGCTTGGTAAAGATGTCCATTCTACAACTTCATCTGACGACTCTCATGTCTGCCCCCAAGGCAGAAAAGCACTGTGTGTCCAGTGGTGCCCATCTCCTTTCACCCTAACGTTCTTTACATCTCCAGCCCTTTCAACATAAGCACCCAGAGGCCAAGGAAAACGACTTGCTCTCTTTTGAATTTTCTACCCCTTAAGTCAACACACGCAGCACTCAATGAACGTTTATCAGATGAGACCAGACTGAACAATTTTAGAGCAGAAATTTTCAGAGGGCAGATTTTGATAGAGTGCATGGTGAAACCAATAGTGGCTGGTAAAAATGGGTCACAGTGAGCACTTTAAAAAATGAAATACAACAAAAAGAACAGCAGAGGACACTGCCCATAGCTGGAGTACTATTTGGTAAAATTTCTGTTTCAGATACAGGCATATTATACACAGACAGACTTACATGGATATGCGTAAGTGTGTATGTACCGGTTTGCAACATAAAAAACCTGGGGAATAACCAAAGAAGTGTTTGAAAGACACTGTTCTGAAACAGCAGCAGGATCCCCTGATCTGTCATCTACCGCTCGCCCTGCCACGGCACAGAAAAGGCAGGAGTCCCAAAGTCATCAAAGTCTTTGGAAGTTTCAGAAAGAATCATATTATCAACATGTTCAGAGACCAGTCCTGAATAACTGAGAAACCCTACAGTGGACTCCACTGGAGTGGAATTGCTGCAGAATTTCTTAGGCATTAGCTAAGAAATGAATATTGGCCTTTTATCAAATGAATAACATTTTTCTGGTTGAAAGAACCATTACAAATATATATGAAAAAAATAGGTCCTGGTGAAAAGGATTTCGTGAAAATAAAAATTTTTTTAAAACCAACCGCCTAACTCTCATTTGTACTGTTTAAAAACTCGATCAAGGTATTTAATTGACTTAATGGAATTCACCTTGTATTGGACCCCCATGGAAAAAAACTGGTCTGATTAAAATGTTTTATTCATCAACAAAGAATTTTTTTTAAGCCTCAGGATCAAAATAGTATGCTGAAGTTGCTGGCTTTCGCTTCCTCTCCCCACTAGCAGACTGTCTAAGTGTACATGCCGATCTGCACGATGTAACAAACAAGCCCACTTACTGAGTCTTTACTGTCTGCTAGCACCCACGCGCATCGTCATCACTAGCTCCTCTTGTCTTAATAAACCATCTTCAGGTAACTGAATACTATATACATAAGCTCCTCACAAAGATATATTTTAAGACATAAACAGCTTACTGGAAAACAGCAGTGGGCAAAGGGGAAAGAGAAAAGTCGAGAAATAAAAAGACCAAAAAAGCAATAAATAAATATTTATTAGGACCTTGGAGAACTGTGATTAGATATAAACACGTACACAAACACATCCACATCGGATTAAAAGCTTATCATCCGGGCAGCTGGCATACTGCTGGATGGCTATCAATAACTAGTATTATGTAAATCGTATGGGAAAAAAAGGTAAAAAGAAAAAGGTGAAAACTTTCCGAAGTTCTGAAGACAGGCTGCTTTAATTTTACTTTTTTCAAAGGGTGTTGCGAAATCTCTTTCCCTGAGCACAGACAATACAGACATGTGTCCAAAAGTACAGACCAAGATAAAGTTGCTTTTGGTCTGGTGTTATGAAGAGATTCAATGGAATATGCCTGTGCTTTGAAATAAATCACTTTATTAATTCCTATCTGACCTGCTCCAAAGAAAGGATTTAAGGTGACTTGGGGAAAGAACAAGCACAGAAGAAGGTGAACAAAATGTATCAGAGTCATTAAAGACCAGAGGAAGTTGATATGCTACCATCAGCATTAATATGATCTGATAAAGCACAGAATTGGAATAGAAGCTCCGACAATACACGATGTTATAATTGCGTTATCAAGAGGAAGGCATTATGGTAGCTCCGGGGTCTTGCTTGGAGTTCAGACTTAAAGGGCATTTCTCGGGAGCAGCAGCTTGATATGTTTTGAGGCCGAATGAGAGCAAAATCTTTGACAACAGCTTCCTATGAGTCCTTGGAAATCATTAAATTTCAGGAAAGTTCACATTAACCAGAAGGATACAAAGAAAACTAGACTGTGCCCCAGGGTTGAGCTGTGCCTTAATCTTCCAACGATCCTTTAAAGATGTGGGAACTATGTCCCCCTTTTACAGAGAAAAAGAGAACCCGAGGCCCAGAGAGGTAGTGTGACTTGCCCGTGATGACGAGGGTCACCAGGAGGAAGGGCTGGGATTCAAAGCCTAGTTTCTTCAACTTGGAAGCCCACGCATGGCCTTTCTGCTACAAGGCAAGGCATTCCTGTTTCACCAAACAGGTCAACATGCTCTTCTCAGCTCTTCCCACCTCGTTCTGTTGGGAGTGGGCTGTGGGAACGGAATGAGTGGGCCGTGTCATGTGTTGACACGTGAGAGGTGCTCAGAACAGGGCTCTCGGCACAGGTGAGTCCTACTCGGTGTGACCTGCTGCTGCTCTTGTTCTCAGCTGCCCTGGTCCTCGAGGCCTACAGAACATACGCTTATTCAGGGAAAACTCACAGTCAATCCCCCATCCTGCACACAAGACAGGTCAAATCTGCACATCACAGCCCAACAAGGAGGCATGCCAGGTAGACTTGGCGAAGATAAGCTAAATTTTTAATTTTGTTTTTGACTTTGGCTTTGGCTGGAAAAGACCTTCGCTCTGGGTTCAAGTACAAAGCCGACAGAGACGAAGCAACGTTGGAAGATGTTATGCACAAGCTTGAGTTTAAGCGGAAAGCAAACTGCAGCAGAGAAAAGACCGTTCCAGGTTCAGGATAAAGAAATCTGGTGTGTTCCCCTACTTTTCATCCACAAGAAATATGCCAGCTCATTTCTTTTTTTTTGTTTTTTTTTTTGTTTTTTTATTTTTGCGTTACGCGGGCCTCTCACCGTTGCGGCCTCTCCCGTTGCGGAGCACGGGCTCCGGACGCGCAGGCTCAGCGGCCACGGCTCACGGGCCCAGCCGCTCCGCGGCATGTGGGATCTTCCCGGACCGGGGCACGAACCTGTGTCCCCTGCATCGGCAGGCAGACTCTCAACCACTGCGCCACCAGGGAAGCCCCTGCCAGCTCATTTCTAATGGTTGTAACAGAGGGAATAAAAAGAGAGGAAATCTATATTATTTTCACGACTGGATATACTTCTTTGAAATAAGTTGCATTTTTTTTTTTTTTTTTTTTTTACTTCTAAACCTCTTCTCAATGCCTTCTTTATAGGAAATGCGCCCAGGGTTAATGCTGAGATTTCAGCCATTCTACCCATTACTTGGTCTTTGATGGTTCTAAAGAGTCAACAAAGAGACAAATGGCACATAGCACACACCCAAGGCAGCCAGGGAAGTTATGTTCTAAGAAGGAAGAACAGACTGACTGCATTCACCTGCCTAGGAATATTAAACTATCGCCCAAAATTCTAAAGTTCCCAGATCTTACAGGTTTTTTTTTTTTCTCTTCTGAAGAGTGAGAATACTAAGAAAACATTAGGAAGGTCTCAGTAGTTGATATACAGTATTTTTTTTGGATCTCGCAAATAGACTTTTTATAACTTTTCTGTGAAAGGAGGGCCTCCCTGGCTCAGATTACTTGGACACTCGTACTGTTTATTCTTCCCTTTTTTGAGCAGTCAGAAGAGATTTCTCTCAGTACTTCAAATAAATAAGATATCCAGCTGAACAAACACCATGCACTCCTGTGGATTACTTTGGCTTCATAAAGAATATTTCACTTTCTTTTTTTTCAAACATGTAAATGATTAAAGAGACCCCATCATATGAAACCCAAGGAAAAAATGTATCAAGTGATGTAGATTCTATACATGGTAGGAGATGGAGAAGCAAAAAGCCCCAGCTGGGGAAAAGGGCATGATCTTTCACAGGGGAAATTAGAATATTACTAAATAAGATATTTTACATATTGTACATCTTAACAGGAGTGGCTTTGTAACGTGAAAACCAAACTGCGGTGTTCAAAATCAATCTCTTTTTTTCCGAAAACAGCAAAATACTAGTTGTTTTTCTTTCTTTCTTAGATTCCTACTTAAAAACAGATCCCAAAACTACAACAACGACAAAAATACAGAGTCTGGAATAAGAATAATATTCCACGTGGGATGTGAAATGATTGGTGAGCCTTATCTACCTTTATGGCTTAAAAAAAAAAAAAAAAGTCCAGGATCTCTGGACAATTTTTGAAACTCAAAATTCAGCAATAGGTGTTTCTTTAGAGAGAAAATTTGGGCCACTCATGAACATGGCCCCCTCTCAATACTTGACTTGAGGAAACACAATCCATACGTTTCTTTATTCTTTTCATGAGACAAAAATGCATAAACAGCCATGTATTTTTTTTAAATGGTTGCATCTGGTACCTCTCAGCCCAGAAAGAGGAAAGACAAGAATGCAGAAAGGATGAAACAGGAGAACAACAAGGCAAAGACACAGGCATCAGTAACGAATGCTATGGCTTAAGGCCAAGAACCAGCAAGACCTATGCATAAATCTGCCACCAGACAGCTTACCGAAAGGCGCACACACACACACACACACGCACGCACGCACACAAAAGACTAAATAAAACCGAATTTGAAAAGTGTGGTAGGCAGCCTCTGAGCCGCTATGCTCCCATGTTTCCTAGTACTGACACCACTGTGAGATCCTCTCCCTGTGAATGTGGATCACACCCACTGATTTCCTTCTACCAAACAGAATGGACTGAAGTTATGAGATATCCCTTCTGGGGTTTGGTTACACAGGGCTGTGACTCCAAAGAACCGAGAGAGAGGCCCACGGCTAAAAGGCAGAGAGGAAACAAAGTCCTCAGTATTCCAGGCCATAAAGAACTGAACCCTGCCAACAGGCCCACAAGCTTGGAAGTGGGCCCTTCCCCAGCTGAGCCTTGAAACGGCGACAGCTGGGCTGACACCTTGACTGCAACTCACAAGTTGACCCTAAAGCAGAGAGGCCGGGTTCCAGACCCACAGAAACTGGGAGATAAGCAGAAAGGGTGTCACAAAAGGGCACAGGCTGAAATAGCCGCTTATGAGGAAAAGCACTCCGATGTGTTGGATCAGCGTCCGCCCTGATTCGACCCTCTACTGCTTCACTCTCCTTCTCCCGACTCTGGTGAGGCTGGATAGGTCTACATTTCACAAACCGTATCCCCGCATGCTCCATGCTCACAAGTCAACTGCGATGCAGTAAGAGTTGCTGAAAGTTTGGAACCTGGGATCTGAAAGAGGCACAGAAGAATTCTGCAGCTGAAACAGTACCTTTGGAATCTTCTAGGCTGGTCATTCCCAAGTGTAAGCCCAACATTTTCAATACTGAGAACAATGGCCAAGGGAGCAATGAAATGGTTTTCCCTGAAGTCGAATGTACTCAACTGAAAGGGCTGCTTTCTGTCCCACCATCATGTCCTGCCTCCAGTTTCTGGCATTTAAATGTCTATTCTTTTACAAAATTATGGAGACAGTCTATGGTGGTGGGTTTGTCTTTCATCCAGAGTTTTCAGAATAAAGCATATGAGCCTGCACTAGTCTCCTTTTTGAAAAATTTCCTTTCAAATTACACTGTAAAATCCAAAACCCATGGGACAACTAATACTTGGTTAAATGACTCATTTTACAGATAACAACAGGGAGGCCCAGAAAGGGGATATGACTTGCTCAGAGACACACAACTGCTTGATTACAGCAAACTCTAAAACTACATTCAGAAAGACAAGATACAAAGATGTAAACCCACGAGCGTGGAGCCTGGCACTTAGTAGGTCCTCAGGGAAGATGAGAATACATCTTCCACTGATGTTCAACGTATTCGTCCATCTCAGTGTAGTAAGAAGGGGAGGGTGTGGATTTCAGCTTCTGAACAATTCGGAACCCCAGATTCGAGTTCTCCTCATTGCCGCTGGAAAAACACTACCTTCCGCCTCACGAGGAAAAATCAACATGTCCGGTGAGTTATAAGAAAATCAACGTTCACAGAAGAAACGTCTCAGAAACATCATCGCAGGGCAACACCAACTCCTGGCATGTGTTTAACCGTGCTGGCCTCCGATATCGAAACTGTGCGGCAGCCAAAAATCGTTGGAAAGAAGTATGAAATTGGAGAAAAGGAAACTGGAGGGGGAGGATCAAAGAAGCCTCCACCAACTTAAAAGTAATAAAAGAGCTAGGAAGAGAGTTAAAAAGAGGCAATGCATTACCCAAGAGCCAACGGGGACGCAGAAGAAAAGGAAACGAGGAAGATAAAACTAGGGGAATTTCAAATCTTGGTTAAGTGTTCATTAAAAAATTTGTCACACGTATTAAGGCCAGATAGTCATTTCTTTCCCCCTCTCAGGCACTCATTCGGGAACAAAGGCCCAACCAGACTTAAAACACAGAAAGGCAAGGCAGAGAAAAATACAGCCATGAAGAGCCCTGGCCTCACAAAGCCAAACATACTTTCCTCCTCCTCTTTGTTTCCAACAAGAAAGGGGCAAGGACAAGGCAGCCAGAGAATTCAACCCTCACTCAGGAGTCTCAAAATATTTAGATCAGTGAAGAATATGCTGAAATTTCCACTTTGAAAATTCTATTTCCTCCTCCCCACGCAGAAAAAGGCCCCCGCTTTTCTACTCCAATGTAACAATAAAGATTCAGACAGGGAGTTTTGTCCTTGATAGTATCCAGAGTGTAGTCAGCTGCAGGTATTTAATGGGGAGGGGTGGGGGGGAGTATTTTTCTAAAATACTAATTTAAAGAACAAATCAACATCTATTATCTCCTTCATTATGTTTTAAATTGTACAACTATAAATCACCCCGCAGCGGGTTATTCAAGGGCAGAATTACCGGGCTTGGCTTTCCCGAAGGTTAGAAGAACGACACCGTGTGCTTTTTCTAGCTATAATTTATAACTTTGCAACAGAAGCAGCATTGCAGGCCCATCCATTAGCAGGGTAGCTGCGCATCTGTTAAAACTCAGCACAACGACTGGCTTTGCGCGGCCCCAGGAAACGTAATCCAATCGTTTCAGAAGTTCGACAAACTTGAGCTGTCGTTATTTTTTTTCTTCTGTCAAACGATTTGAAAACGCGGTTCCCTAAAACATCTGCTAAGCTCTTGCTACCCTAACACATGATACTCTTTCTACCGTTACCTGCCATCGCAAACATCTGGTTGCACAGAACACGCTAAGAGGCACGTGAGGGGGCTCAGCTTCAAATTTACATACTGACGGCAAAAGGCTGGAGTGGACCTAGGAACTTGAGCTAAGACGTTGTTTACCAGCACTGCAAGTGTCTGCGGGGGAGAAAACGGGGAGAGGGTTCATTTCATGAAGGTGCTTTCAAACATTTTAAAAAGGAGACACAACCACAGGACTGGATCAGTGTGGCAGCGGCGGTGGTATATTTGACAGAGAAAATGAACTTGGACAAGTAGCTGGCAGAGGGTCTGCCAGCTGATATTTCATTTTCTTGAACAAGTTGGCTAAGTTCCCTATGCCTTTTAACTGCAAAATAAGGGGAGTGATTCTAACGTCAAACCTGCTATAAGCAATAAATGAAGACATATATGCTGATACATAAAGCACCACAATGCCTGGCCTTACCTGCCAAGCTGCATCTTACTTGGGTGCATGGCAACAACAGCAAATAGACAGGCCCGCCTTTAAAAATCTCCCAGATCACCAGATAATACAGTATGTCTGATTTTGTGAAATAAGCCCCAGAGAGTAATACGTATGTATGAATACACTACGTACGCTAACATACAATATATATTAGTTCATCAGTATGCAAAATGTAATTTTAGAGTATTTAAATAAAAAGCAAGCTAGAGAGATGGGAAAATAAGCAAATGACACACATAAGATGGATGTCACTTCATAACTAGAAAGCTTCCAGCAAAGTTTAGTTTCCTTGAAGATGTTACACAAGCAGCTAAGGAACCCTGCGTCATTTTTAAAACAATACTTAAGACAATCCTATTCCCATTTTTATCTATTACTTTAATTTTATTATAAATTGGAGGGAAGAGGGAAAAACGCTTTTCCCTCCGAAACCCCCATATACCTGTCCTGACCTCTGTACCACAAGAGGAAGAAGTGTCAGAGACACAGCTCCACCAGTAGGGGTCACTGTGCTGAGAATTAATCCCTAAGAGTTTCTCATTAGTGACTATTATACTGCAGGCGGGCAAAATGGAAAAATTAATTAATTTCAAAGTGATAATGCATTTACAGCAGCAATTAGAAATGTATAACTGTAAAAGGGCAACATTTAAAAGATTACATTTAATAAAGTTGCACAAGAATATCCAATTGTAAAATTACTGATCTGCCACAATATTCCTTAAAGAGGCACTTAAAATAGCCTGACTCCACGAAGGGTGACCTAATTACTGTAACTAAAATCACCGCAGTCACAGCGAGTCACAGCGAATAAAAAAGGGACGTTTGTATTAGAATACTGCCGTTGAATACTTCAGGGAGTCGGCTACAGTGGAGAAGGCAGGCAGGGCTCCCGGGCACAAGGCTGGCTGTGTGTCTTATTTCCTTGACCTTGCGTAATGGAATGCACACCCCAGCAACCCTCAGGTCAAAAGGAAAATGCTTTGTCTGAAGTGCAAGGCAGAAAGGGCAAAGATGAAGCACAAACAGAACACTAGCCACTGGGAGACGGGAAACCCTGAATCTATGCTCAGGTTCTCCATGAGCATTTAGGATCCAACTCCTACACGGGGTGGGAATGGGGATGCAACCACGTGGCTTAGGTCCAAAAACATGTTTGCATTAAAATGGCAGAAGTGCGCCCTTCATCCACAAAACAATGTCTTGTCACGATGGAAGCAATGCCAAGCCCTGTATGGAAGGACAGAACATGAGGTTGGATCTGTAGTTCAGTCTGTCCTACCAGTGAAACAGCAGATCCCAGGTCTATACTGGTACAGAGTTCTGTCCCACATACAGAGTCCTACATTTTCGTCAAAGAGAAGTGACTGGCTGTGAGTTTGACAAGTCCAGGGCTCCCGTTCCATCTCTTTACGAACCTCAGTCGTATGGAACTCTGGGGTCTAAGAAACCCCACCAAATACCTAAATGTATAAAGATATGACAGACCGTGAATCCATTACTGTCAATCCTCATGCCAACCTTTATCGCCATTTTGGTTACGAGGGAACAAGCCCAGAAGGGTCAAGTGTCTTGCCCAAGCTCTCCCAATTCCAAGGGTAAGGGCTGGGGCTTGACCATGAGGATCCTAAGCAAGAGAGTCAGTAGGTCCACTGTCCCAGGCAGCAGCTTTCTCACACTTGCCACCACCAGGAAGTCATGTCAAATCCCTTTTCTAACACAGGCTAAGGGTTTACGTCCCCTGCCCTTTTACGGAACATTCCACCATTGCCAATACAACTTAACCAAATCTGGGGGGTCTTTTGGTGACGTCTCCACTTTTCTCCAAACCTTCTCAAGGGTTATCTGCTCATTTCCCCAAACCCCCCTCTCACCCAGGGCCACAGACACCAGTTCTTGTTTTATATGTTGCCCAAGACTGCTCCCAGCGGGCACTTTCCCGCTGCGAGCACTGGGGACCAGGCTCGGGGGGTGGCCGAAGCCTCTGTACACTGGCTGGTGAAGGAGGAGGAAAGAGCCGCTTAGGCTGGGCGTCGGGCATCACTGAGACCAGATCCCGGTGTGGTGCGCATTCAGTGGGGAGCTTCTCCTAACTCCCTGTGCTGCCCAGCTGTATGGTGACACTCCCGTCTCAGTTTCCAACTCCACGCTCTTGTTTCCCCGTTGGCCTGAGTCCCGACTAGAGTTACCAGCCAAACAACAATATTCTGTGATCCCAACACGGCTGCCTGCCTGACTTAATTTGCTGGCGCTTTCAGAAATCCTCGTTACGTCCAAGGAGCAGACAATCCAGCCTGACTCGGCTAAACTCGTTTATGTGTTGTGTTCCTGTTAACTATTAGACAATGATCCCCTCCCCAAGAAACAAAACCATTCACTCCACCTTTTATTTTCCCAGAACTAGTCTTCTTCTTCCTCCCACCTGCCCTTGTGCAGGGTTTTTAAGCCCTGTGGTCCCATCACAGAGTAAGAGTGGCTACCATTTTCCATCAACAAGCCTTCATCCACTGGAGACCACACCCAATGGGGACATGGTTTCACCACCCGCCATCACAGTCCTTGTAGTCACAGCCCCACCTCAGTTCTTTCCCACCACGTTCCTGTGATTAGAGAAATTCCAGAAGAAGAAAAAGCAAGACTCTGATGTCACATGAAGGAGTTCCTTGGCTCCCACCAATGATCAATCACAAGGGAGAAAATTCAAGAGCCAGAGATTACAAATCACATGCGATGATTGGGCTGTTGGTCTTGAAGGTACAGGGCCAGCAGAAAATGAGAAAGGATGCTGTCCACTCCTCACCCCCTGCATAAACTTGAACAACAACTCATCCATGGTACTGTCAATGGCACTGACACCAGTCCAGGCCCATATTCTCCCTTATCATCTCTACTGAAGGACCTAACTTAAGACAACGAACGGAAATCACGGTCAAAGATATCCTCGTGGAGAAGCTACTCTCACGCAATCACGGACAGCCTGCCGATGGGGAAGCTTCAGAATCCTGGGACACACACGCTTTCTCGTTTTCCACCGGCCTTGGCCTTGGAGAACTGCTCTCCAGAGACTCTCCCACTTCTCCTGTTCTTTAAGTATTCACCTCTTGGATTAAGCCTATTTGCTTTGCATAAGAACCATCTGGATGATGAAGATTAAAAAAGCACTTACTTACTTTCTCCTAGGCAGGTCAAAAGATTTTCCTTGCAGTTCTAAAAGCCATCCACAAACATTAAGCTCAATGAGGGTGGGTGGGAAGGGCTGCAGGAGAAGGCAGCAGACTGTATTCAGAGGCTATGGGATCATTTGCCCAGAACATTGGAGGTTAATGACTTGACTTTTGTTACTCCTAAAAGCCAAGGTGTTTCTGAGGATTACGTGGTAGGTTTGGTTAACTGGAATACTGGTGTCCACTAAATAGGAAAACATTTTTTTAAAGGCCTGTGTTTTAGAAAAGTACCATACCAAATATGTGTGTAAAAATGTGCATTCTTCATTCAAATGACTTCCTCCTCAAACTTCTTTCAGGGAAGAAGTTTCCAGATACAGTTGTTATAGGAGCATCAAAAACAGAAAGAACTTCACACTTACCTTTGCGAACATGTCCAAATCTAACCACAGTCGTGTGCTTCACCCAAAAGGACTTACCTTTGGAGAAGTAAAGAATAAAGTGCACCTGTAGCCCAACAAAAGGATTCTCCAGGAAAGGTTTACACCCATTAAAAGAAGAATTTAGAACAACAGATACAGATTCTCAATGGAAACAAAGGAATCACATCTGCTAATAATTCAAAAGGCATGAATCCATGTCATTCACCTACTAACACAAAACACAGTTTTGAAGGACTGTGCTTACTGAAACAAGAAAAATTACATCGAAAGCAAACAAATCATCTCCATGAAGATGTTCAGCCACATATTAACACAATACTGAAAGAGCACATCTTCTCTCTGGCCCTCCAAGACACCTCTAGAGAAACAGATGCAATCTAAAGCCCACTGAAATGTGTCCAAGAGCCCTAATAAGCCTGATGCTGTGATGATCAAAACCAGACTCATCTTCACAAGAGGTGAGAGGCGCAGAAAGCACGTGTGCCTGGGTTTCTCTAGGACCCTTTCCGTAAAGGCGCACTGGAGGTGTCTGCGGCGACGGCGGCAGTTCACTTACCATGGACTTGGTGAAGGGTCTGGCCAAGGTGAAGAGCAGCGTGTACACCCACCAGCCTCGATGCAGGGAGGAGTACATCATGTTCCCGGGGTGCACCGCATTCGACGTGACCCCACGCGGGGACAGGCGGCGGTGGAGTTCGCTGGAGAAGAGGATGTTACAGAGTTTGGACCGGTTGTAAGCCAGCATGGCCCAGTAGTCATTTTTCGATGGAGAAAGGCGGCTAAAGTCTAGTTTTCCAGAGGAATCATTAATATCTGTAAATCTTAAACAAACAAACAAAAAAAAGATATGAAACAGCCAGTCTCTGACTTCTTATATAGTGTTGTGTTTTTATTAGAAATCTGGGAAGAACTATGCAGAGATGATTGAAAACTCAATTGGGCAAACATCGAAACAAAGTCTCCTTAAAAATAGACAATGGGGATTTCACAATATAAACCATCGGGGTCCAAAGGCACACTTAATAAAGGGCCAAACTCATAAATACAGCGGTCTTCACATGCTGAAGTCCCACTCCACCACCCCTGCCTCTGACATGTATTTTTCAAAACCTTCAACAGGAAGTTCAAGGATAATTAAATTAAATGGAAAAACATCTTAAATAAAGGGCTGCTGCTTTTGGAAGCAGAAAGATATCGCATTCCCAACCTTTGACAGGGCTTCCCTGGGTTGTTTTAGCCAATGCTCGCGTCCTGTATTATTTTCATTTGAGCATCCAAGTAAATACAGATGAGCCTTGCTGCCTCTAAGACTCTTTTACAGATTAAAAATTAATGATTATAAAGGGGTTATAACCTTGGTGAGGTGCCACCAACAGTCTTATACGTTTAAAAGATAAATGTAAACAAAGCCAAAATAAGTTCTGGCAGAGTCGAATGTTTTTAAGTATATCCATGCCACGGATACACACAAATCAAAGTAAGTAGTTGATGTTTTATAATTGGGTCTGACGGAGTCGTTAAACACCAGCTGTTTGTTTCTTTCGTTCTTATTTATTTTTTTTTTTTAAATAACAACAAAGTAGTGACTTCCCTAAAAAGCAAAAAAAAAAAAAGATAACAGAAGGGATTTTCTAGACGACAGTCTCATCTTCATTAAGGACCCCTTGGAGTTTGCTTCATTAACTCCGGGCATTTGCCCCGAGTAATAAGGGAGCACAACAAGGGCACTGGAGACAACCACTGTGGAAAAGGAAAGCAAAAGGTAAAACGAAAATGATGGAATAATCTGGTTGTTCCTTAAAGGAGCAGTTCAGATGGAGCTATGACCAAGGAGAGAATCCCAGGGGCAGACGAAATTCATGTCTTAACGGAAATTAAATACCCCTTCTCCAGGACTCAGTCAGTGACATCCCATTTCCGGTGTTAAATCAGCTTGCCGAGCCGAAGTCGTCAACAAAGATCATGGCCAGAGACGCTGGCGTGGATAAGGCAGTGAGACTCTAAAAGGAATCACCGCTGCCTGCTTCCAAGTCCCCAGACCACAGGAAGAGCCCAGACTTCCGAGCTTAATCCTCTGAGGCAGTGAAATTTAGCGGGAAATTTGAAATTTTATGGGAGCCTTTTTCTGGTTGTCATAACGACTGCCGGCGGGGGCCGCGGACAGGAGATGTCCTGCCACGCACTCGGAGCCTTGCTCAAGGAAGATGGCCCCACTGGACATTCAGGCAGATGAAAGCCTGTCTGTAATTATCTGAGCCTAGAGCCGAGCTGTGCTTTACACAGACGCACAGTTGTAACAGCCGCTGAATTTCCAGGAGCAGCATGCCACAACCATGTAAATGAGGAATGAGCGCGCTTTGGGATTTTATGGGATTGGGTGGCGGGGAGGTGAGGCTTGACCCGAGGCTGGTGGCATTTGAGGCTGCCATGGCGCACACCTCTTAACAATCCACGTGTGCGAGGATCCCAATGGAGGGCTGGGCTCTCTGATAACTTACCTCCCCTGAAGTCCCGCCCAAGCACTGACATGTTGGAACACATGCTCTTTTGCTTCACATTCATTTTTTTCCTTACATTACAGGTAAGCTAGCACACTGAATTACAACATATGTACGCAGGGAAGTTATATTATTCATATTTCTTAATTTTATTTCAAAACAGTAATAAGGTGTTACAGAAGAGTTGTCACCAAAAAAAAAAAAAAAAAAAAAAAAAAAAAATAGGACTGTTGAGTTGAGGATGCAATGATCTAAGGTATGGCCCAGAAGTTCTACCTGCTCTGAGTAGAAAAGAGCATCCAGGATTCAGACAACATCTAACAGGTACGGGACGAAGGTAGCATCCTTCACTCACTCTCCGTTCCGCTTTCATCGGCTTTCTTGGCATCCTTTGTTTAGCCCAATCCAGCTCACGTGTCACTTCTTCCAGGAAGCTCTCCCTAACTAACTCTTCCACTGCTTGCTGTCACAGTGATTTCTGGGGTGGCAGTGAGGGACAGACTGAAAGAAGCCACGCAGGGTAGATGGAAATTAAGTATCCACTTTCCGGGACCTGGTCCATGCTATTCCTGTTGTTCAAGGACCTGCCACCCTGCAACGTTAGCAACAAAGCAAGTCAGGCCACCTTCGTACCTTGTGCCTCTGTCCTTACCATACAGACTGCAAGCCATTTGTTCATTTGCTTCCAACCCTAGACTGTGCGTTCTCGGGAGGTGAGCTCCTTCAATGTTGCCTATGACACACGGTAGGGCCTAAATACGGGACTAGAGAACTGAGGTTTGATCACGGGTTTGGAATTCCAAACTAAGAGCCAAGTTTCCTTTATTACAAAAAGCTTTGTTTTGAGCTTTGCTCAAAAGGCAAATTTTCCCATTCTGTTCAGAGGCTTTATGCCCTTCATGAACATCTGCACGCAGCACTTTCTCATGTTTAGAAGGATTTCCCTGCTTCGGCTTTTAAGGACAATGCAGAAGTATCTCATGCCCTGGGGAACACTGGGTAGACTCAACCCCTAAGAGAAGGTATTCATTCCTAGTCCCCAACCGAGAAACAAGGCGAAAACAACAACAAAATCCACCATGATGAGAAATTAGATGGAACCAGGTTGAAAGCAGGTTTCGAGATGGAGAAAGAGCTACTAAACAGTAGGCCTGCCCTCTGCAGACAGCCCTCCCCCATAAGTAGACCCCTGAGTTCCTGACCTGCTGATCTCCTGAGCAGCACACTCATTTTTAAGGCCTGATTAGCTTGTATTGACAGTCCTCCAGGGAGGAGAGAGGGTGGGCGAGCTTTCTGATTCCTCTGAGCCGGGGCCCGCTTCCTGAAAAATGACCGCGTTCACCTCTCACAGCTCAAGAGACAGCAAAACAAATCTACAAAAGCTGCCTACCCTGTTTTCAAGTTGAAAAATTGACAAAGCTAAACAATAACGTCTTAATAGAGTTATCCTCCTACCAGGACACTCGAATGTTAACATTTGCTCTCTGGACGTTAACATCTGCTGTTTGAGAGGACCTCTATCTTGTATTTCTCTATATACTGCTCCTTTATTTATTTTTTTTTAAACTGAGGATTTTTAAATAACCCAACTAAAATAATTAGGCTGGATTCTATGTAGACAAAAGCTAGTATGTTCAAAGAATAGGACTGAATTTGCATCAGAGGCTGTGTGTGTGTGTGTGTGTGTGTGTGTGCCAACTTGGCACTCAACACAGCTGCAGCCATTTACAGCCCTTCAGCCAGCACTCCACTCTTTTCATTCCATTTTAATTGTTATCTGAAAACTTTTTTCACAGCAAGGAAGTTCTCATTTTCATATGATGGATTTCAATTCACTTGCTCCGGTTCCAGATAAGTAACTAAAATACAGGGAAGACTCGGGGAGGCTAATAAATATTTTGCCTTGGGGCAGTCTGGTATAATATTTTCTGCAAACATCGGACTTCATTTTTCCCCTAACAGGGGGTCCTGACTCCAACGAAGAGATTCCGCCAAGGTTTATGGAGGTAATTAGATATCAACCCTTCCGTTTTACGACATGGCTTAGGGCTCTGGGTCCTTGAGCAGCAAGTGAGTGCTTTCCCAGGACTGCCCGCCCAGTATTCACACTGGCTCTGGGGTGCTACACAAGTGTAATAAACAAACCAGCTTGGGAGAATTAACGTTTTGTAAAAACACCCTTTAATAAGGGCAAGAGGTCATCGGGAAGTAGAAAACCAGTGCCCGTCGCCAGACAGGAGCGGGCCTGATAACACACACTTCAGGAAGACCTGGTCTGGAAACTACAATGGATCGAATCCAAGACACCAGGGCCCTGCCTTCCGATCCATCTTTTAAATGAAATCAAGATTCAGATCTCCAAGGTAAGTGCGAATTACACTGCAGTTAAGGAGAGAACAAAGACGTCCCATCAAATACTTATTTGAGATCCAGATTTACAAAGGGAAGAAAGCAGCTGACAATTCCACAGAATCTCCCATTAAATACCAGCTCATTTAAACGTATCCCGTGGCGCCCTCCACATCTGGCAAATGACTGGGGCTGGCAGATTTATTTCCGGAGCTCTCTCCCCATCGCCCCCGCAGTAGCCTCCCTCACGCCTGAACAACGCCACTCCACTTTCACGAACCCGGTGTGATTTGCAAAGATAAGGATGTCCCGATTTTGTTACCCCCTAATTACGAGATGTTTCATGTCTTTTAACGCAGGGGAGGATTATTACCGGCATTTTCCTTTCATTTCGGCCGTCATAAATTTCAAATGGTAAAAGTAAATCTATCTGCAGTGTGTCATTTCAACCATAAGCCCCTGTGTTTGGGAGTGATAAAGGGTTCAGACTAACCCTTGGCTGGTCTCTCTCTTCCAAGTCCCAGGGGTTACATTTTATGGAAGCATGATTTAAAAAAATAAGCTTCATTCTGGGTCACTAAAACATTTCAGGACTTAAGACGAAGAAGAGGGAGAAAAAAAACAGGCCCTTGCACATTATTTTTCTCCAGCTACTTTGGTAGGAGTGAAAGCTCCCAACCACACCAGGAAAATCTCCCTCACATGTATTAAGTCTAGCCTCACCCGGCAAGTCCTTTATCTTCTCAGGGTACTTCTCTTTAGACAAAGTTGTTTATCCAACTCTAGAAACAAAACATGCTGAAAATACGAGGAAATTTTCAACTGTCGTCTTAGTCGACTGAATATTCTCCTAATGGTAACAGAAAAGAAGTGCCACCTGATGTTTTAATTGAAATTTTAACCAAAAGAGTCACGGCCAGATTTCTAATATGTTCTAACTACAGTACTTCCCTTTCTACAATTACACAGCTAATGTCTGCATTGGATTCCCTAATTTCTCATTATAAAACAACTGGATTTCATCTTGCAGTTTTTAGTTGCATTGTTTCTCCTGCTGGAATAACTGCACATTCTTCTTCGTGAGATGGTGAAGTTGGTGAATGACAAAATCAATAAAGGTCAGGAATTCAGATTTAATCAATTATTATTCCATCTCAAAGCAAAATCAATGAGGGATCTGAAGTATAGTTATAAAAACAATCTACCTTGCTGTCGACACTACCCCCAAATAATCACCCACCATCACACACATACACACAAAAAAAGACCTCGATAAATTCAGTAAGCCAGGTTGAGTACACACTTTCTGGAGCAGGACTAATGAAAATTATTTGCAAAAAGAGAGGCTGGGGGGACCATCAGCTGGTGTGAAGAAGCTGGTCACGTGAACAGAACATCCAATTCTAACCCACCTATGGGACTCCGAGGAAACCACGACGACCCGGGCAGGGGCTGAGCGGCACAAGACGTCCTGGAGGAGCTGGACGAGGTAGAAGTGGCCCAGGTGGTTCACCTGGAAGGTGGTCTCCAGGCCATCTTTCGTGAGGCTCCAGGGGAGAGCAAACACGGCTGCATTACACACAAGCACGTGAAGTGACCTGAAAGAAAACATCCCACGTTGTACAGACAGAAACGCTCTAAAACCAAGGAGGATCCATGCTCCCCCCGGAATAACCAATTCTTCACTATCTTCAGGACTACAGACAGCTGGAAATGGGATGCCCTAGAAGGTCGCATCTGAGACCATTCTGCTCAGGAAGGGCTTGGATTCTAAGTGAGCAATTGTGCTGAGTTGCTGGGGACGAGGGGGTTCCTGGGATGCAGGACTTTCAGTGCCAAAACAGGGACCGTACTGGGCAAACTGGGATAAGTTGGTCACCCAGGTTGGAACACAGGTTCTACCGCCTAGTTGAATCTGTGCTTCCTTAGCTCATTCAGTTCTCAGCTTCATTATCTATAAAATCGAAACAGCCCTTAAAGTAAGACGTAAGGAGTAAAGGAGAAAGTGTGCTGTGAAGAAGCCAACACCAGAACCAGCACTTACTAGGTATTAAGTAAAACATATCAAGGTGGAAATGCTCTGTCTAAAGAGATAGGCACAAACTGTTTGGATACGTTCCTTTTAGAAGTCAAGTTAAATCTACATTTTAGAAGTCAGCCTGGGGAGAGTTAAGTGGAGGTCTGTTATATTTTCTCTTTGTTTGCACATATTTAATTTCATAATAAAAAATTTAAAAATAAAAGCCTTTCATGTGAATCAAAATCCTAAATCCTAATCAAGAAATTGTATTTGGGGGACCTTGAAGATGGCGGAAGAGTAAGACGCGGAGATCGCCTTCCTCCCCACGGATACACCAGAAATACATCCACACGTGGAACAACTCCTACAGAACTCCTACTGAAGGCTGGCAGAAGACCTCAGACCTCCCAAAAGGCAAGAAACTCCCCACGTAACTGGGTAGGGCAAAAGAAAAAACAGAGACAAAAGAATAAGGACGGCACCTGCACCAGTGGGAGGGAGCTGTGAAGGAGGAAAAGTTTCCACACACTAGGAAGCCCCTCCGCGGGCGGAGACTGCGGGAGGCAGAGGGGGAAGTTTCGGGACCGCGGAGTAGTGCACAGCGACGGGTGCGGAGGGCAAAGCGGGGAGATTCCTGCACAGACGATCGGTGCCGACCAGCACTCACCAACCCGAGAGGCCTGCTGCTCACCCACCGGGACGGGCGGGGCTGCGAGCTGAGGCTCGGGTTTTGGTTTTGGACGGAGCTCAGGGAGAGGACTGGGGTTGGCGGCTTGAACATAGCCTGAAGGGGTTAGTGCACCACGACTAGCCGGGAGGGAGTTCGGGGAAAAGCCTGCACCGGCCGAAGAGGCAAGAGACTTTTTCTTCCCTCTTTGTCTCCTGGTGCGCGAGGAGAGGGGTCTAAGAGCGCTGCTTAAAGGAACTCCAGAGACGGGCGCGAGCCGCGGCTAAAAGCGCGAACCCCAGAGACGGGCGCGAGCCGCGGCTGAGGGCGCGAGCCCCCAAGACGGGCGCGAGCCGCGGCTGAAAGTGCAAACCCCAGAGACGGGCGCGAGCCGCGGCTAAAACCGCGGACCCCAGAGACGGGCGGGAGACGCTAAGGCTGCTGCTGCCGCCACCAAGGGGCCTGTGTGCGAGCACAGGTCACTCTCCACACCCCTCTTCCGCGGAGCCTGTGCAGCCCGCCACTGCCAGGTTCCCGGGATCCAGGGACAACTTCCCCGGGAGTACGCACGGCGGGTCTCAGGCTGGTGCAACATCACGCCGGCCTCTGCCGCAACGTCACGCTGCCTCTGCCGCCGCAGGCCGGCCCCGCACGCAGTGCCCCTCCTTCCCCCATCCCCCAACCCCCGGCCTGAGTGAGCCGCAGGCCCCGAATCAGCGGCTCCTTTAACCCCGTCCTGTCTGAGCGAAAAAACAGACGCCCTCCAGCGACCTACACGCAGAGGCAGGGCCAAATCCAAAGCTGAGCTCCTGTGAGCTGTGAAAACAAAGAAGAGAAAGGGAAATCTCTCCCAGCAGCCACAGAAGCAGCGGATTAAAGCTCCACAATCAACTTGATATACCCTGCATCTGTGGAATACCTGAATAGACAAGGAATGATCCCAAATTGAAGAGGTGGAATTTAGGAGCGAGATCTATGATTTTTTTTCCCTTTTCCTCTTTTTGTGAATGTGTACGTGTATGCTTCTGTGTGAGATCCTGTCTGTATACTCTTGCTTCCACCATTTGTCCTAGGGCTCTATCCGTCCATGACTTTTTTTTAAAAATTCTTTTTCTTAATAATTAAGTTTAATTGTGATAACTTTATTATACTTTACCTTCGTTCTTTCTTTCTTTCCTTCCTTCCTTCCCTCCTTTAGACAACGAATCACCCCAAATTGAGGAGGTGGTCTCAGGGAGCAGGATTTATGATTTTTCCCCCTTTACCTCTTTTTGTGAAGGTGTATGTGTATGCTTCTGTGTAAGATTTTCTCTGTATAGCTTTGCTTCCAACATTTGTCCTAAGGTTCTATCCGTCCCTTTTTTTGTTTTTTTTTTTCTAAATATTTTTTAATTCAATAACTATATTATACTTTATTTTATTTTTACTGTATCATCTTTCTTTCTGTCTTTTTTCCTTCTTTCCCTCCTTCCTTCCTTCCTCCCTCCCTCCCTCCCTCCCTCCTTTCTTTCCTTCTTTGCTTCTTTCTTCCTTCCTTCCTTGCCTCCTTTCCTTCTTTCTTTACTCATACTTCTACTAATTCTCCCTACTTTTTCTCCCTTTTATTCTGAGCTGTGTGGATGAAAGGCTCTTGGTGCTCCAGCCAGGAGTCAGGGCTCTGCCTCTGAGGTAGGAGAGCCAACTTCAGGACACTGGTCAACAAGAGACCTCCCAGCTCCACATAATATTAAACGGTGGAAATATCCCAGAGACCTCCATCTTAACACCAGCACCCAGCTTCACTCAACGACCAGCAAGCCACAGTGCTGGACAACCTATGCCAAACAACTAGCAAAACAGGAACACAACCCCACCCATTAGCAGAGAGGCTGCCTAAAATCATAATAAGGCCACAGACACCCCAAAACACACCACCAGACGTGAACCTGCCCACTAGAGAGACAAGATCCAGCCTCATCCAGCACAACACAGGCACTAGTCCCCTCCACCAGGAAGCCTACACAACCCACTGAAACAACCTTAGCCACTGGAGACAGACATCAAAAACAACGGGAACTACGAAAGTGCAGCCTGCAAAAAGGAGACCCCAAACACAGTAAGATAAGCAAAATGAGAAGACAGAAAAACACACAGCAGATGAAGGAGCAAGATAAAAACCCACCAGACCTAACAAATGAAGAGGAAATAGGCAATCTACCTGAAAAAGAATTCAGAATAATGATAGTAAGGATGATCCGAAATCTTGGAAGTAGAATGGACAAAATGCAAGAAACAGTTAACAAGGACCTACAAGAACTAAAGACGAAACAAGCAACGATGAACAATGCAATAAATGAAATTAAAATCACTCTAGATAGGATCAATAGCAGAATAACTGAGGCAGAAGAACGGATAAGTGACCTGGAAGATAAAGTAGTGGAAATAACTACTGCAGAGCAGAATAAAGAAAAAAGAATGAAAAGAACTGAGGACAGTCTCAGAGACCTCTGGGACAACATGAAACGCACCAACATTCGAATTATAGGGGTTCCAGAAGAAGAAGAAAGAAAGAAAGGGACTGAGAAAATATTTGAAGAGATTATAGTTGAAAACTTCCCTAATATGGGAAAGGAAATAGTTAATCAAGTCCAGGAAGCACAGAGGGTCCCATACAGGATAAATACAAGGAGAAACACGCCAAGACACATATTAATCAAACTGTCAAAAATTAAATACAAAGAAAGCATATTAAAAGCAGCAAGGGAAAAACAACAAATAACACACAAGGGAATCCCCATAAGGTTAACAGCTGATCTCTCAGCAGAAACCCTACAAGCCAGAAGGGAGTGGCAGGACATACTGAAAGTGATGAAGGAGAATAGCCTGCAACCAAGACTACTCTACCCAGCAAGGATCTCATTCACATTTGATGGAGAAATTAAAACCTTTACAGACAAGCAAAAGCTGAGAGAGTTCAGCACCACCAAACCAGCTTTACAACAAATGCTAAAGGAACTTCTCTAGATACGAAACACAAGAGAAGGAAATGACCTATAGTAGCGAACCCAAAACAATATATAAAATGGGAATAGGAACATACATATCGATAATTACCTTAAATGTAAATGGACTAAATGCTCCCACCAAAAGACACAGATTGGCTGAATGGATACAAAAACAAGACCCTTATATATGCTGTCTACAAGAGACCCACTTCAGAACTAGAGACACATACAGACTGAAAGTAAGGGGATGGAAAAAGATATTCCATGCAAATGGAAACCAAAAGAAAGCTGGAGTAGCAATTCTCATATCAGACAAAATAGACTTTAAAATAAGGACTATTAAAAGGGACAAAGAAGGACACTACATAATGATCAAGGGATCGATCCAAGAAGAAGATATAACAATTGTAAATATTTATGCACCCAACATAGGAGCACCTCAATACATAAGGCAAATACTAACAACCATAAAAGGGGAGATCAACAGTAACACATTCATAGTAGGGGACTTTAACACCCCACTTTCACCCATGGACAGATCATCCAAAATGAAAATAAATAAGGAAACACAAGCTTTAAATGATACATTAAACAAGATGGACTTAATTGATATTTATAGGACACTCCATCCAAAAACAACAGAATACACATTTTTCTCAAGTGCTCATGGAACATTCTCCAGGATAGATCATATCTTGGGTCACAAATCAAGCCTTGGTAAATTTAAGAAAACTGAAATTGTATCAAGTATCTTTTCCGACCACAACGCCACGAGACTAGATATCAATTACAGGAAAAGATCTTTAAAAAATACAAACACATGGAGGCTAAACAATACACTACTTAATAATGAAGTGATCACTGAAGAAATCAAAGAGGAAATAAAAAAATACCTAGAAACAAATGACAATGGAGACACAACGACCCAAAACCTATGGGATGCAGCAAAAGCAGTTCTAAGGGGGAAGTTTATAGCAATACAAGCCCACCTTAAGAAGCAGGAAACATCTCAAATAAACAACCTAACCTTGCACCTCAAGCAATTAGAGAAAGAAGAACAAAAAAACCCCAAAGCTAGCAGAAGGAAAGAAATCATAAAAATCAGATCAGAAATAAATGAAAAAGAAATGAAGGAAACAATAGCAAAGATCAATAAAACTAAAAGCTGGTTCTTTGAGAAGATAAACAAAATAGATAAACCACTAGCCAGACTCATCAAGAAAAAAAGGGAGAAGACTCAAATCAATAGAATTAGAAATGAAAAAGGAGAAGTAACAACTGACACTGCAGAAATAAAAAAAATCATGAGAGATTACTACAAGCAACTCTATGCCAATAAAATGGACAATCTGGAAGAAATGGACAAATTCTTAGAAATGCACAACCTGCCAAGACTGAATCAGGAAGAAATAGAAAATATGAACAGACCAATCACAAGCACTGAAATTGAAACTGTGATTAAAAACCTTCCAACAAACAAAAGCCCAGGACCAGATGGCTTCACAGGTGAATTCTATCAAACGTTTAGAGAAGAGCTAACACCTATCCTTCTCAAACTCTTCCAAAATATAGCAGAGGGAGGAACACTCCCAAATTCCTTCTACGAAGCCACCATCACCTTGATACCAAAACCAGACAAGGATGTCACAAAGAAAGAAAACTACAGGCCAATATCACTGATGAACATAGATGCAAAAATCCTCAACAAAATACTAGCAAACAGAATCCAACAGCACATTAAAAGGATCATACACCATGATCAAGTGGGGTTTATTCCAGGAATGCAAGGATTCTTCAATATACGCAAATCTATCAATGTGATAAACCATATTAACAAATTGAAGGAGAAAAACCGTATGATCATCTCAATAGATGCAGAGAAAGCTTTCGACAAAATTCAACACCCATTTATGATAAAAACCCTCCAGAAAGTAGGCATAGAGGGAACTTTCCTAAACATAATAAAAGCCATATATGACAAGCCCACAGCAAACATCATCCTCAATGGTGAAAAACTGAAAGCATTTCCACTAAGATCAGGAACAAGACAAGGTTGCCCACTCTCACCACTCTTATTCAACATAGTTTTGGAAGTTTTAGCCACAGCAATCAGAGAAGAAAAGGAAATAAAAGGAATCCAAATCGGAAAAGAAGAAGTAAAGCTGTCACTGTTTGCAGATGACATGATACTATACATAGAGAATCCTAAAGATGCTACCAGAAAACTACTAGAGCTAATCAATGAATTTGGTAAAGTAGCAGGATACAAAATTAATGCACAGAAATCTCTGACATTCCTATATACTAATGATGAAAAATCTGAAAGTGAAATCAAGAAAACACTCCCATTTACCATTGCAACAAAAAGAATAAAATATCTAGGAATAAACCTACCTAAGGAGACGAAAGACCTGTATGCAGAAAATTATAAGACACTGATGAAAGAAATTAAAGATGATACAAATAGATGGAGAGATATACCATGTTCTTGGATGGGAAGAATCAACATTGTGAAAATGACTCTACTACCCAAAGCAATCTACAGATTCAATGCAATCCCTATCAAACTACCACTGGCATTTTTCACAGAACTAGAACAAAAAATTTCGCAATTTGTATGGAAACACAAAAGACCCCGAATAGCCAAAGCAATCTTGAGAACGAAAAAAGGAGCTGGAGGAATAAGGCTCCCTGACTTCAGACTATATTACAAAGCAACAGTAATCAAGACAGTATGGTACTGGCACAAAAACAGAAAGATAGATCAGTGGAACAGGATAGAAAGCCCAGAGATAAACCCACGCACATATGGACACCTTATCTTTGATAAAGGAGGCAGGAATGTACAGTGGAGAAAGGACAGCCTCTTCAATAAATGGTGCTGGGAAAACTGGACAGGTACATGTAAAAGTATGAGATTAGATCACTCCCTAACACCATACACAAAAATAAGCTCAAAATGGATTAAAGACCTAAATGTAAGGCCAGAAACTATCAAACTCTTAGAAGAAAACATAGGAAGAACACTCTATGACATAAATCACAGCAAGATCCTTTCTGACCCACCTCCTAGAGTAATGGAAATAAAAACAAAAATAAACAAATGGGACCTAATGAAACTTCAAAGCTTTTGCACAGCAAAGGAAACCATAACCAAGACCAAAAGACAACCCTCAGAATGGGAGAAAACATTTGCAAATGAAGCAACTGACAAAGGATTAATCTCCAAAATTTACAAGCAGCTCATGCAGCTCAATAACAAAAAAACGAACAACCCCATCCAAAAATGGGCAGAAGACCTAAATAGACATTTCTCCAAAGAAGATATACAGAATGCCAACAAACACATGAAAGAATGCTCAACATCATTAATCATTAGAGAAATGCAAATCAAAACTACAATGAGATATCATCTCACACCAGTCAGAATGGCCATCATCAAAAAATCTAGAAACAATAAATGCTGGAGAGGGTGTGGAGAAAAGGGGACACTCTTGCACTGCTGGTGGGAATGTGAATTGGTTCCACAGCTGGTGGGAATGTGAATTGTGTTCTCCACAGCCACTGTGGAGAACAGTATGGAGGTTCCTTAAAAAACTACAAATAGAATTACCATATGACCCAGCAATCCCACTACTTGGCATATACCCTGAGAAAACCAAAATTCAAAAAGAGTCATGTACCAAAATGTTCATTGCAGCTCTATTTACAATAGCCAGGACATGGAAACAACCTAAGCGCCCATCATCGGATGAATGGATAAAGAAGATGTGGCACATATACACAATGGAATATTACTCAGCCTTAAAAAGAAATGAAATTGAGCTATTTGTAATGAGATGGATAGACCTAGAGTCTGTCATACAGAGTGAAGTAAGTCAGAAAGAAAAAGACAAATACCGTATGCTAACACATATATATGGAATTTAAGGGAAAAAAAATGTCATGAAGAACCTAGGGGTAAGATAGGAATAAAGACGCAGACCTACTGGAGAACGGACTTGAGGGTATGGGGAGGGGGAGGGGTGAGTTTTGACAGGGCGAGAGAGAGTCATGGACATATACACACTAACAAACGTAGTAAGGTAGATAGCTGGGGGGAAGCAGCCGCAAGGCACAGGGATATTAGCTCGGTGCTTTGTGACAGCCTGGAAGGGGGGGATGGGGAGAGTGGGAGGGAGGGAGACGCAAGAGGGAAGACATATGGGAACATATGTATATGTATAGCTGATTCACTTTGTTATAAAGCAGAAACTAACACACTATTGTAAAGCAATTATACCCCAATAAAGATGTTTAAAAAAAAAAAAAAAAAAGAAATTGTATTTGTAAGAAATCATCCTAAGGTACTAACGAGAACTGTATAAAGAAATATATTCAAGGCTATCCACAGTGTTTGTAATTGCAACGTAACAGCAACACATGAGAAGTAAATTAAATGTACAGTTGGGGAATCATTAAATGAATTGGAATATATGCATATGATAGAATACTATGCAGCCATTAAAATAACAAATCTATTGACCCTGTAAAGCATTCATGTTTAAAAACAATAATATAATATTGTATGATCACACACACACACATACTCATACAATGCTAATGAAACACAGACAAAAATGTTAACAGTCATCGTCTCTAGGGGTGGATGGAACCCAAAGTGTCTTAAATTGTTTTCTTTCTGAGTTTATTCGTATTTATTTTTTCCATAATTAACATGTGCTGTCTTTATAATAAGAAAAAAATGCCATAAATAAATGCTTTGTA
Organism: Phocoena sinus; assembly: GCF_008692025.1. Lineage (NCBI taxonomy): Eukaryota > Metazoa > Chordata > Mammalia > Artiodactyla > Phocoenidae > Phocoena > Phocoena sinus. Next base: position 49,777,470 of record NC_045781.1, on the reverse strand, counting down.
GGAAGAAAAAAAAAAAACCGTTTCGGGGATTTAGTTAACACATGAAACGAGAGAAAAAGAGACAGGGTACAGTTTTACAGGACCACTGCTTTAAGAGATAAAAGTTCAGTGTTTTGTCCCAGATTCAAGCAAATCACCAAATCCTCTGAGTTTCTGATTCTTGCTTGTAAAATAAGGGGCTGGAAACTGATGGTGTTCAGATTCCACACCAATGGCATGGAATATGTGATATAGGAAATGAAATATTTCCTATCTTTCATTTTAAAAAACTTAGTGTTCTTTTCATAGAGACTTCTCATAGACCTATTACTATTGCAACAATGTGTTCCATCCTTATGGAAAACTGTAGGTGAAGAATCTTGAGTTTTTAGAAAACAAACACTGGTATGCAATAAAGAAAAGCCTATCTAAAAACTAAAATAATCTGTTATCTAAATAAAGTTTAAAAAAAGGCAAAAATTTGCAATCCTATAAAGAATCCATATTTTCACTACGTAAACAGTGGTTACAAATCAACAAGAAAAACATATTCTGAGTCTAACAGAAATACTGACAATGATATTTTTAAAATTCATAAAACTTGATTGTAAAATAACCAGCACAAGAGGTAACGTGTTCAACTCCACCAGTAGCAAAAGTTAAAATGAGATATTTTCTGCCTATTAAATTAGCAATTTATTTATATTATCATATTTTTATTACCTTGTATAAAGCTGGTAAGACTATATATTCCTACCCCATGGATATTAAGTTGAAAACATTTATCATGAGAGTTAGAAATATCCACATTATTTCACCTAGCAATCCTGTTTCCAAGTAGTGGGTTACACAGGGGGCGGTGCAAAGGGCAGCAGCTCATACCTCTAGGGAGGAATAGTTTATCACTGATAATGTTCAGAACTGCCACTGCATGATGATAATAATAAAAAGCAGAGCAACGTTTAGTAATTTTACTATTGGGTTTTTTTTTTTAATACATTCATTTATTTATTTATTTTTGGCTGCATTGGGTCATCGTTGCTGCACGCGGGCTCTCTCCAGTTGCGGCAAGTGGGGGCCACCCCTCACTGCGATGCACAGGCCTCTCATTGCAGGGGCTTCTCCTGCCGCGGGCCACGGGCTCTAGGTGCGCAGGCCTCAGTAGTTGTGGCACACGGGCTCCGTAGTTGTGGCTCGCAGCCTCCAGAGCACAGGCTCAGCAGTTGTGGCGCACGGGCCCAGCTGCTCCGCGGCATATGGGATCCTCCCGGAGCAGGGCTCGAACCCGTGCCTCCTGCATTGGCAGGCGGATTTTTCAACCACTGTGCCAGCAGGGAAGTCCTTATTATTGGTTTTGAATTTTCTACAAACAATGCTCCCCCATTTTGCCCGTGCCTGGGGCAGACTATCCCTACAGCCACCTGCTACCCCCTTGATATGCCACTGCTTCTGTAGGGGATTAAATGGTGAACCCAAAAAACAGGTCCGCTAGGAATCTGTGAATGGGACCTTATTTGTTAAAAGCGTCTTTACAAATGTAATTAAGTTCAGGACCTTGAGAGGAGATCACGCTGGATTAAGGTAGAACTAAATCCAATTGACAAGTGTCCTTACAAAAGAAGAGAAGGGCAGAAGACACACAGAGAAGGCACTGTGAAGGCAGAGGCAGAGCCTGGAGAGATGCATCTACAAACCAAGGGCTGTCAAAGAGTGCCCACCTGCACCAGAATCTAGTGAAGGGCGCCGAATGGACCCCTCCTCAGAAGGCACCAACCCTGCAGACGCCTTGATTTCAGACTTTTGGCCTCCAGAACTGTGACAGACTGAATTTCTGTTGTTGTAAGCCATCAAATATGTGGTAATTTGTTACAGCAGCCCTAGCAAACTGATACAGTTTCCAAGATTCATTCCCATAGAAATCCTCAAAATTTACATAAAAGCTTATGCATAAGAATGAGTAATAATTATATATAAATGAGGTAGAATTATAAAATTGTATATGAACTAGAAGCAACTTAAAATCCAACAGAAAATAAGCGAAATCAGCAAGGATTAAGTCAGAGGTTCCCCAATTTCTCAAATCAATTGAAAAAGGAGGAAATTAAACGTTATGTGTGCGATTCATATCCCTTCCCAGCCACCCCCCCAAAAAAAAGATTTTTATACATACAGTCAGCAAGACAGGAAATACAGAAAAATGTTAGCTCTGGATGTGCAGGATATCATTAGGTTGCTTAGTTCTTTTTTTACTGTTTTTGTTATTTTCCAAATTTTCTATATAAGCGTGGATTTCTTTAAAAATTACTCAGATGTAATTCACAAAGCATACAATTTACGCTTTTGAAAGTGTGCACTTCACTGGTTTTTAATATGTTCACAATTATACAAGCATCATCACATTTTAATTTTACAACATTTTCATATCCCCCAAAACAAGCCCTGTATCCATTAATAGTCACTAACCACTCCTATCCGCCAGACACCATTAATCTGCTTTCTATTTTCTAGATTTGCCTATTCTGGATATGTCATATAAATGGAATCACACAACATGTGGTCTTCTCGTGAACAACTTTTCTCACTACACTTGACGTTTCCAAGGTTCATCCATGTTGTAGCAGGTATCAGTACTTTGTTGCTTTCTGTGGCCAAAAGCTATTCCACTGTATGGATACGTCACATTTCATTTAACCATTTGCCAGCTGATGGACATTTCGTTTTTTCCCCACTTTTCGGCTATTAGAAATATTGCTGCTATGAACAGTCATTTACAAGTTATTATGGAGACATATGTTTTGATTTCTCTTGAGTATACAAGGAGAAGTGGAATTGCTGGGTCATACGGTTAATTCTATGCTTAACGTTTTGAGGGACTGCCAGACTGTTTTCCAAAGTGTGGCTGTACCATTGTACATTTCTACCAGCAATGTACTATGATCCCAATTTCTCCACATTCTTGCCAATATCTGTCATTAAATCTGTCTTGGGTTTTTTTGTTTGTTTCTTTAATTTTAGCCACCTTAGCGAGTATGAAGTGGTGCCTCATTGTGATTTTTATGTGCATTTCCCTAATGACTAATGATGTTGAGCATTAGTATTTATTGGCAATTTATGTATTTATTGGCAATTTGTATCTTTTCTTTGGAGAAACATCTACTGTCTGTTCAGATGCTGAGCCAATTTTTAAGTGAGGTAATTATCTTTTTATTATTGAATTATAAAAGTTCTTTATATATTTTGGATACAAGTCTGTTGTCAGATATACAATTTGCAGCATCTCCCTCATTCTATAGATTGTCTTTTCACTTTCCTGATGGTAACATTTATAACACAAAAGTTTTAAATTGTGATGAACTATAATTTATATATATATATATATTTTTTTCTTTTTCCTTTGTCACTTGTGCTTTTGGGGTTGTATCTAAGAAAGCACTACCTAACCCAACATCACAAAGGTATATTCCTATCTTTCTTCTAAGTGGTGTATAGTTTTAGCTCTTACATTTAGGTCTAGGATCTATCTTGAGCTAATTCCTATGTATGGCGAACACAAGACATCTAACTTCGTCCTTTGGCATGTGGACATCCAATTGTTCTAGCATCATTTGTTGAAAAGACTGTTCTTTCCCCCAATGAACTGTCTTGGCATTCTTGCTGAAAATCAACTGACCACCTGTAAGAGTTTATTTTTGGACTGTCGATTCTATTCTATTATCTACATGACTATGCTTATGCTATGACCACACAGTCTTCATTACTGAAGCTTTATAGTCAATTTTGAAATCGGGAAATGGGAGCCCTCAACTTTGTTCTCTTTGCGTCTACTGACATGATCCTTTTTTCCACTGATATGGTGTATTACACTGATTAACATTCAAATGTTAAGCCAACCTTGAATTCTTTATATAAATTTCACTTAGCCACGGTATAAATTTCAATCCTTTTTATATATTGTTGCATTTGGTTTGCTAGAATAGTGAAGAAGATATTTGCATCTATATTCATAAGTGATACTGGTCTGAAGACTTCTTTTCTTGTGACGTCTTTATCTGGTTTTGGAATCATGGTAATACTGGCCTCAGAGAGTGAGTGGAGAAGTATTCCCTCTTCTATTTTTTGGAAGAGTTTGCAAAGGATTGATATTAATTCTTCTTTAAATGCTTGGTAGAAAGCACGAATTAATCTTTTAACTAGAAAAAGAGAAACCACTGTTTCTTCTAAAAAAGTATTTGTGCAAATCTCATTATCACTGGGCAATGAAAGTCTCATTCTTTCTGTTGTCTGATCTATTTCCAAATCATCACCTATCTAAAACCTAAAATGGTGATGTAGTTGGGGTCAGCTGAATATATGACTTACATATGGGCACCTTCCAGGTTGCATCTCAAATATTTGGTCCACCTTTTCAGAGTTGTTGATACTTCTTTTTGTCTTTTTTTTTTTTTTTTGAGTGTTAAGTATGGGTTAAGCACTTATTAAGAGCTTTGTGTACATAAGAACTCTAGGTGACATGTTTATTATCTCCATTTTATGTTCAGGAGAAAAAGCAATTAGAAGCAAACTTCCTATGGTCAGAGTAAGTATCAGCAACAGGTAAACTAGGGACTTCCTTTGTGGTCCAGTGGTAAAGAATCCGCCTTCTCATGCAGAGGACGCGGGTTCGATCCCTAGCTGGGGAACTAAGATCCCACATGCCCCAGACCAACAAAGCCCGCACGTCTCAACTAGAGACCCCATGTGCCACCAACTACAGAGCCCACGCGCCACAACTAGAGAGAGAACACCCACACAGCACAACTAAAGAGAAGCCCATGGGCCACAATGAAGAACCCACGCATGCCACAACAAAAAAAGATCCCGCGCGTCGCAGGGAAGATCCTTCATGCCACAACGAAGACCCGATGCAGCCAAAAATATAATAAATAAATAAATAAATATTTAAAAAAAAGAAACAGTGAAACTCCTTATCAAAAAAGAAACAGGTGAAATAAATAAAGAAGCGAATAAATGAATAAGAACGAAATATAACAAAATAAAATAAAAAGGTCCTCTGACTTCAAGGACACTACACAGTACCTCCTTTGTTAGATACGCTCCCTAGAATATGGCTAGAGCCAAGTGCTGAGAGAAACTCTGGCTCAGCCCTGTTATGATACTTACATGTAAACTGAGAACAGGCGCATGCACCCTACCCAAAGCTGTGACGGGCAAAGCCCCAGTATTTTGCGAGGCACCTGCCAGGCCTCAGTGGTTATTACTCCCTTTGTCTCTAGACCCTTCCTTTTTACCCACAAGAGAAAATAAAATTCTTCAAAGTTGGTTTTTTTTTCAGTGTTTCCCGATTTCTGAGACAGGCTGGGCATTTGGAACGCTGGCTCCATCTCTCTCAATAGCAGCTACCTTTATCCTTGCCTGCACATTGTCTCAAGGAACTGCAAACAGCATCCAACAAAGAAACTTGCTATACCTAACATCTCAGCCTGGAGGCATGAACCCACAGAGAACCTGGGAAACCCTCTCCTCTTTCACCAAATTTCAATACGCTTCATTAATGTTAATTGCATAACACCAGAGGCAAAATACGTACCACTACCTAAAGCTTGTCCCCTCTATTAATTAAAAACAGGCTTATGGAATATGAAAGTATAAAGTGCTAAACTTTTTTTTTAATTGTAAAGACACTTAATTGGCTTGTACAAAAGGAAAAGAATTCCTTTTACCTCACTTTAATGAGGTTATTATTCAAATGGCATATTTTGTTCAGTTTTGACTAAAAGCCACTGCAATTCAAAAGGCTCTGAGATGATGAATATTTACAGAATATCAAAAGGGAAGTTCAAACTATAAAGACAGAATGGAAACAAAAATAGTATCATTCCAATTCCAAAGTTGGTGCTATTAGTCAGCATTTTCAGGGACTGATTTTTCTTCTTCTTCTTCTTCGATGGATTCTGGTCTGTAAAGGGGTAAGTGGGGACCCGACAGGTTGACTTCTGTGGGTATAGAACTGGAGATTCCAATAGAGGGGGCCGTGCTTGTTCTCTGTGGTTCTGATACACCCATGGAGAAAGCCTCTATGCTTCTCTGTTGAGTGGACCCTGGGCATTCTCCGAGCCTGCTGGGGATGACATTTGGAAAGGAGCGAACCCATCCTCCAGAGCTAACACATTCCTTGGACCAGAGGACAACTGTTCAGTGGTAAGGAGGGTGGAGTTCCAAAGATTCACCAATGGGTATGGCTGCTTGTCATCAATGGGAGTGACAATGGACCAAGGTTTCTTCTTTTTTTTTTTTGGCTGCACCATGTGGCTTGTAGGATCTTCGTTCCCCGACCAGGGACTGAACCCGGGCCACGGCAGTGAAAGCTCAGAGTCCTAACTACTGGACCACCAGGGAATTCCCTAAACCAAGCTTTCTAGACACTGTAGCCATAAATGATACTTCCTACTGGAAACAGCAATGAATGGTGGTAATAAATAGAAAGGGGGCTGAGCCCAAAGGCTGCCACTAACCGGCTTTAGATAGCTGATCTCCAAGTTTTCTTCTCGCTCGCCTCCTTTTTATTTTAGGTATAAGTGACATAACACATTATTAAGTTGCGGGTGAGCATCCTTCAAGCGTGCCATCCATTGACTACCCCCCTCTCTTTCTGCCGTCTTCAATCTCTCCATCTCCACTGCAGCCTATCGGGCTAATGAGATTGTTCAGACCGACAATTAAGAGAAAATCAGGAAAGAAAGTGGATAAAAGAAAGTGGAAGAAAGGAAGACAGACAGGAGAGAGAAGGCTGGAAAGACAAAGAAATGCCTGCTTGACACTGGGGCTCTTTCAAGTTGTACTGAGCCTTTCTCTTCCCATTTATAGACCATAGTTTTGAAGTGTTTGTCTCCGTTCATAATCTCCTTCCTGGCCCCAAACTCTCTTTTTATCGCCAAGCTGACTGAGTTCTGCCCCATCACCATCCAGAAGCTCTCAAAGCTGCCTGGGGAGCAGCGGCTTCTCAATCTCTGCATCCAAGGACCTCTCCTCTGCTGAAACTGGGCTTCTCTGGGGCAATGGACCCGGCTCGCCCCTGGTTGCTGGCCCTCTTCCCTGTCTCAGCTTCTGAGATACAATCCATTCTCGGACCTCCTCCTAACGCCACCACTGCCTCAGCTTCCGTGCGCTGCACCCCTTCTTCTGCCCAGATTTCCATTTGCAAACACCTCTGATTCCCTCTAAAATCTCTTCCCTGTAGCAATTTCATCCAGCCAGGGCCTCCAAACAACACCTCTATGAAGGTGAACTTCACACCCACAGCACCAGCCCCTACGTCCCTCCCAAGTTCCAGAATTTCATCCCTACCCACCCCAAATCTCAACTCTTCATCTTCTCTCAAGTTTTCCCCCTTTCCTGACGTCCTTATTTCTGCAGTGGGTGATACTCTCTAGCCAGCCACCTGATAATGAACACTTAGGAAACATCTGCTATCCTGCCTTCTCCTATAGTCAACGCCAGTATGGCTGGTCAACACCAGTAACTCTAGACCCTTCGGGGACTATTAATATATTGTCCAATCCCCTATATTTCCAATGAGGCAAGCGGTGTGGTGTTCTGTCTGGATCTCATTTAGGGGCCCCAGTGTATTCATTCCCAACTGCCAAGAGCACTGACTTCTCCAGAAAATCATCCCCGAGTGATGGGGGCCATCATATCTGGAAAGTCATGCCCCGCACCCAGATGCTCTCCTAACAAGGAGGACTGACTTTGGGATAATTCCTTCTCTAGAGCTCCCTACACGGGTCAGGCTAAAGCTAGTCTCCAATTGCATATAACCTGTTTCCCTCATTCTTCTTCTGAGAGCACTCCCCAAGCAAATTATCTGAGCAAACATCCCTGTCCCAGACCTGATCTCCAGGGAACTCAAGCTAAGATCACCACTGTTACTCCATGCTTTTGGTTCTGTTGCCTTTAGCTCTGGACACTGCAACAGCCCACACCTGGCCTTGCTACCTTTGCCTTCTCTTTTACTTGACCCATCATGAATACTGGGACCAAATTAAACACATTCTAAGAGTCTAACAGAAAAACTGATGAAGACATTTCAAAAATTTATAAAACGAGATTACCAGTGACCAGTTCAAGTTGTAAAGTGTTAAATTCCACTAGTAGCAAAAATCAAAATGAGATATTTTCTACCTTTCAAATTAGCAGGTTTTGTAATACTATTATCATATTTTCATTACGTTGTATAAAACTGGTAGGAACATACATGCCTGCAACCGGATACGCATTCTGTTCAGCCAGTACATTTGTGGTAATTTATTACGAAAGCAGTAGAAAACAGAGTGAGGGAATAAATGTTTGCTGTTTGAAGTCACTAAGTTTTGGGGGTAATTTAACAGCAACAGATAACTAATACATGCATCATGCTACATGAGAGAAGCCAAACTCAAAAAGCTCCACACGGAATACTTCCATTTATATAACGTTCTGGAAAAGGCAAAACTCTAGGGACACACACACAAAATCAATGGTTGCCAGGGCTGGGTGTAAGGGGTGAGAATTACTTCAAAGGGGCACAGGGGAAATTGAGGGGGTAATGGAACTGTTCTATATGTTGACTGTGGTGAGTCCATGACTGTGTGTGTGTTACAACACACAGAACCGTACAATTAAAAGCGTGAGTTTTACTGTATGTAAAATACACAGTAATAAAAAAAAAAAAAAAAGGAGAAAAACAATAGTGTGCTGTGTGCTTCCAATGGCTCTGATCACATCCCTGGCATGAGTCATGTGTGTATGTGTATATAACTGCATCACGTGGGTCTCAGTCATATGCGTGTCTCTGGGGCACCTTGCAGAGTGCCGAGCACCTGACAGGTGATTGGTACAAAACTGGGGAATCTAACTGAAAGCCCAGCACACTTGATGCCCAAGCTCCCTGGCATTCAGGTCCCTACCAAGGCACCAAGCTCCCAGGGATACCAACCCACCAAGGGCCAGGATCCCATCAGCACCCTTCACAAACACTCGCTGCCAATCCCAGGGGTGCTACTGGGAAGGCTCACCAGGAACTAGCAACAACCCAACTCCAGGGCATCTCATCTCAAGTGTGGACTGTAAATGGAACATCAGCTCCTGAGGGGCGGCATCTCCCAGGAAGCCTGGTCTTCAGTGCTGTCTGGGGCGTGGCCACTCCTACATTACATAACATTTTCTACCACAGGCCACAATCCCTATGGACAACTGTTATCTCTGCCAGTAGACAACAATCAACAATCAAGAGGTTTTTGTTGCCAAGGTCTTGCATGCGTTAAGACGGAAGCCTTAGGTACACACCTGGTTGCATACATCTGAATCAATGCTATTTTCCCAATGACATCCGGTCTATAAACCATCCCATAGCCATATTTTACAATATATTTATTATTACTTCAAAGATGGCAGCAGGAAGCGGGAAAAAGTGGATCTGTTTTAGCTGATCAATAAAGAGTTACTTACGCTTTGGAGACAAGACCAGCCCACTGTGACTCAAGAAACCTAATTATCAGATGTGTAATTTCAAACCTGAGAAATAAGAAGGCCATTTCAAAAGAGCCTGTGAAGAGCAGTAGCCACAATCACGGGGCTGAAGATTTGTAAACTGAATCGTAACATGCCCCCCAAAATGAAGCGGACTCTTACAGGTTAAATAAACACCCAGCAGAACATGAATACAACTGTGCCTTTGGGGGACTCTACTTCAGACACAGCAGAAGAATGAGCTAAGTGGAATGTTATGTAAAGGGAAATACTTTTCAATTCCTCCTTGAAACAGAATGGCACACCATCTGGGGCATTTCTCAAGTGAGTTGCAAGGATTCGTACTATTTGGAAACACTCCGAAATTCGAGAGAAAGGAGCTGAGGACCCAAAGTCCCAAAAGCAACTGCTTTTTAGTCTGATCTGGTGTTCAGCTGTCCTCTTCTCCCAGAACAGAAAGAGGAAAAAAAATTATTATAGAATTCTGAGGTGGATCCCCGCTTCAATAACGAGTGCTGGTTTATCTCAAACTCCTCGATGGCAGCATAAAAGTGAACACAGTAATTCTCTTCTACAGCTACGCCGAGCCCAGTGAAGGTCCTTCACACTCCACCAAGTAATCCACCAAGACCTCAACTGCCCAAAATGTGGTTCATGCCCCTAGTAATACTCAGGATGATTTTAGGTGGTATAGGGGCAAACTTCTAAAAAATGCTTATTTGCTGTGACATACAGAAAAAATATATAATGAGCTTCTCAAACTCACAATGATGACAACGATAAAAGGAAATTGTAATACCCACCTTGTTTGATAGTTCTGAGAATCAGAGAAAAATGTAAATTGCCCAGCACCAGCCATGAGAGAGAGGGTACCTGAAACCGGCTATCTTCTTCTCTCATGTGCCCGTTTCCTGGACCATGGGCTACACTGTGGGGACATGACATCCATCAACAATGCAGAGATATGAAATATGTATATAACTGTCTCCCACATTTATAAAATACATATATAATGTTTCCCATGTCCTTACTCAATATCTCTGGCAGATGAGATCCGAACAAATACGCAAGGAAATAAAGCAAATAAAACAAGAGAAACATGAACACGTGGAATCAACAACAGCTCAAGGTGGGCAGTGACCATCCAGCTGCTGTGCTGCTAAATTTTAAAGGACCCATATGTTTCAAGAATGTGAGGGACACTATCAAATATTAAAATAGTAACCCAGAATGGATTCTGCTGTCAACATAACCTAGCCACACTGTAGCCACACCTTTTTCTTTTTTAAGTTGGAAAAGAGAAAATAATCCAAGCCAATCAGGAGGAATAGAGCCGAGGGCTGGCTGCATCCCAGGAGACCACCAGGAATTTTTCATTTCATGCACCATTTACAACTTCTTATAGTGAATGCCAGAACGTCAGTACATACACTTAACAGAAAATGGCAACACTCTTGTTTTTATTTCCTTACATTTTTGCCTCATGTCCATTATCTTGATTCTATTTTCCCATCCTAACACATGCAGTCCCTGCAGCAAGATCTCACCCTCACTGACTCTAAGTGGGGGGAAATGTAAAACGGGAATATACCCACAGTTTCTTCCAAGTGGGGTTTCTAGGAAAAATGCATCTATTTGATAATTATGCCACCAAAGGCACTTAATCCCACTGACACAATGCCTCAGATGCAGGTCTGACTCTTTGGTGTTCCAGCTCCTGTTGTTTCCATTTCTCTCTTGAACTCTCCACTTAGTACTTTACTGCCCTGTGTTTGGTTTCCTGGAATATTTAATAAAATGGACAATCAGTGATCAGCACAAGAGGGATGGGAGAGTGGAGGGAGTCAGAACAAATAATTTCAACTTCGCTCATAACCTAGTAACCTCACATGAACATAGCTCCCACCGACAGGGAAAATACAAAGTAACCAACGTCCCTCTTGGCAAATTCCCATTTGTTCATCTGACAAATGAATCGGTGGCTATGTCCTAAAGAAATTCACTTGGGATACGGAAGAAGTCTTGGGAGGCCAAATTGGAGTTCAGTAAACTCTAGAAGGGAACTCAGAGAATGTGAATATTATTCACATAAATGAAGAAGGGAAAAAGCTGGTAGATCGGGAGAGTTAGGGAGGGTATTATTTTTATTTTTTTATATTGATTATTATTGAAGTATAGTTGATTTACAATGTTGTGTCAGCTTCTGATGAACAGCAAAGGGATTCAGTTATATATATTTATATATATTCCTTTTCATATTCTATTATGGTTTACTGTAGGATACTGAGTATAGTTCCCCACGCTATGCAGGAGGACCTTGTTGTTTAGCTGTTTTACACACAGTACTTTCTATCTGCTGATCCCAAATTCCTAATTTTTCACACCCCACCCCAGTTCCCCTTCAGTAACCATGAACTTGTTTTCTATGACTCTGTTTCTGTTTTCTAAACAAGTTCATTTGTATCATATTTTAGATTCCATGTACAAGTTATATCATATGGTATTTGTCTTTCTCTTTCTGACTTAACGTCACTTAATATGATTATCTCTAGGTCCATCCATGTTACTGCGAATGGCATAATTTCAATCTTTTTGATAGCTGAGTAGTATTTCATTGTGTGTGTGTGTGTGTGTGTGTGTGTGTGTGTGTGTGTGTGTGTGTTCCACATCTTTTTTTTTAAACTTCTCATTTTCTACCGCCTCATGTCTTTCTTAAACATGTGAATTTCAGTACATATCCTATAAGGGTCAGTTTTGGGTTTTTTTCCCAAAACTTGTATTGAATTATCACACACACACACACACACACACACACACACACACACACACACAAATCCAAACGCTGAGAAATCATGACTTTTCAGAAAATACATACACCGGTGTAACCGACACCCACGCCTTCTTTGTCCATTCGTCTGTCGATGGACATTTAGGTTGCTTCCAAGTCTTGGCTATTGTAAACAGGGCTGCTATGAACACTGGGCTGCATGTATCTTTTCAAATTAAGAGTTTTGTCCAGATATATGCCCAGGAGTGGGATTGCTGGATCATACGGCAACTCTGTTCTTAGTTTTTTAAAGAACCTCCATACTGTTCTCCACGCTGGCTGCACCAGTTAATATTCCCACCAACAGTGCAGGAGGGTTCCCTTTTCTCCACCCCCTCTGCAACATTTGTTATTTGTAGACTTTTTAATGATGGCCGTTCTGACCGTGGTGGTACCTCACTGCGGTTTTGATTTTCATTTCTCTAATAGTTAGCGATGTTGAGCAGCTTTTCATATACCTATTGGCCACCTGTATGACTTCTTTGGAGAAATGTCTCTTTAGGTCTTCTGCCCATTTTTTGATTGGGTTGTTTGCTTTTTTGTTATTGAGTTGTAAGAGCTGTTTGTATATTTTGGAGATTAGGCCATTTGCAAATATTTTCTCCCATTCCAAAGGATGTCTTTTCATTTTGTTTATGGTTTCCTTTGCTGTGCAAAAGCTTATAAGTTTGATTAGGTCCTATTTGTTTATTTTTGCTTTAATTTCTATTGCCTTGGGAGAATGACCTAAGAAAACATTGCTATGATTTATGTCAGAGAATGTCTTGCCTATGTTCTCTTCTAGGAGTTTTATGGTGTCATGTCTTATATTTAAGTCTTTAAGGGGATGGCATTATTTAGAGAAGAGGTTATCTTTCGCTACAACCCATAGTTTCACACACACAAAGTGGGGAAAGTCATAACAACAGACTAGAAACCTCTGAAGGGCTAAATCTGCATCCGGTTACCCCTGTGCTCCTACATCCAGCACCATGCCTGAACAGAAGAAGTATCTTGAATGACCAAATCCCTAAGAATTAAATAAGACACCACTGTGAAAGCTCTCTGCACCTTTGCTCACACCCGTTCACCGTCATTTGGTTTTTAAAGTATTGCATGCATACAGTTTGTACTTTTATTTTAAACCCGAAGAGTCTCTTTCTCAGCATTAACCACCATGCAGTTGTTTATGTATCATTTGCCTAATTTTTGTCAAATTTATGGAACCCCTGTATTTTTTTTTTTTTTTTTAATGCACTGGAAGCCAAATCACCTGTATTTCTCAGCCTCGTGCTTTGCCAAAACATGAGCAGTCAGTTGCTGCTCTGGTTTGGGATTTTTAAACTTGGTATGTGTTAAGATAAATGCAATACTTGCCTGCGTCCGTCTTACATATAAGCGGTAAAATGTGAACTTCGCGGAACTCTGCTCTGTGGCTCACAGATCTTGTGCAATGAGGCTGCCTGGCAGTGGGGGCGGGGGGGTGATTAAATGAATGGCCCATGTGGACTTACAAAACACACCCATTACGAAGAAATCAGAATTATCCAGGAAAATGAGGGAAGGACTAGAGCCGGCAGTAAGTCACTTGTTATGTCGACTAAGAACACATTTACCCTGACAACTGAAAACACTGTCTCCTCTCTCTATGATTTCCCTGTTGGAGGGTCCTAATGGCCACACCAAGCAATGTCTAACACGGGACCGTATGCACACGGGGTTCCTGGCATTTGTTGACAGTGCTTCTAGTAAAATAATACCTGGACATTCTCTCTAAGCAAAATGCATCCCTCCAAGCTTTTTACTCAGTTGATAAGTGGGGAAAATGAAGGCAATATAGAAATAACTAGCCTTTCTAGAAATGCACTAGCATTGCTTCAAATTAAAATAATATTTTGTGGACACGAAGCAATATTGAGCATTACAAGCCATCATTTACAAACTCCTGCGATACCAGGGATGCATACGTTCTGCTGAAAAAAATCATGGGAACACTCATCTCTTATATATTTATAGAAGAGCATTAAGGACTAGATGATGATTTCATTACCATTATGCAAAGAGAGCTTATTTTAAAAACACCTTCTGCACCTGCCATGAAGGGAGGGAGCTTTAACGCGGCGCGGCAGAGGTGGACTTTCAGGGACAATGGTGAAAAAAATTACCTGGGGAATGTGCTTATGCACATGGTCAAGTCACTCAAACAATGAAACACCTCATGTATTTTGTACGTTTCCTTGCCAATGAGGGCTCCTTCCTCTGTTTTGCCTAGAGATATATGGAGCTGTAACAGAGTTCAGAAAGCCCCTGACAGCTGTGTGCTGCCATTCAGACCTGAAAGCTTCCATGTTATGATAAAAATTAATGTACTCTGACATCCTCTGGGACTCCCTGGGCCCTGGGAATAGCTAATGAAGAAATACAACCTTGCCGGAGAACACCACGCGGCTCTGGAGTTGAGGATGAATTCATATGCGGTAGCCGTGCGGCCCCGTCTGTCATCATCTGTAAAGCAAGTGGACCCTGGCGCCAAAGGGAGTCGGCACTGATTGGTTAGAATTATTTTCTGGGTCACGGGAGGTCAAATAAACAAAGAGCTTTATGAAATAACTGAGCCCAAGTTGGATTCAGCCTGTCACTTTGTGCTAATGTCCTCTTCTTAAAACAAACAAGGATCAACATCTTGGGTCTCCTGTTGGCTATGATAGGTGTGGACTGGAAAACTTCTCCCCAGGAGACCTGCTTCCTTAGTGATTACAAGACCACTGGGCATGTCCCAATGGACACTCATTCAAGAGGGGCTCAGAAAGGGTCTTGGTGTTGAGCCTGGGAGGAATGCTGATTCCCAAAGAGATGTTTCACTGTCCCCACCAGCCTACCTTCCAACACCTTTAGCCTCCAAGTATCACAATGTCTTCCCAGAGGGCAGAATGAGAATAATGTTCATGGCAGCATAATTTACAGGAGCCAAAAAGTGGAAAAAACACACATGTCCCTCAACTGATGAATGAATCAACAAAATGTGGTCTCTATCCATATGACGGAATACTATTCATCCATAAAAGGCAATGAAGAACTGCCATGCTACAATGTGCGTGAACCTTGAAAACATACTAAGTGAAAGAAGCCGCTCACAAAAGACAACACGTGGTGTGATTCCATCCATACGAAATGTCCAGAATGGGCAAATTGGGAGAGAGAGAAAGATGAGTGCTTGCCTAGGGCTGGAGGGGGTGGAAGGATGGGGAATGACCGCTAACCAGTACGGGGATGGGGTTTCTTTCTAGATGTGAACACAACTAAAAACCATCAGACTGTACACTTCAAGGTGGTGAATTTTCAAGTACGTACATTAAATCTCAACGAAAAATAAAACTAACTTCCTGGGCTCTGAGAAGCCTGCTGTACATTCTCACAACGACTTAAGTGGTCACCATCTCACCCACACACCCCCGCCCCCCTCCCCTGCCGGGCAGCTGTGGCTGACAGCTCTCCAGTCCCTGTTCACTTTTCCCCATGCTTCCACCACGAATGGAAACTGGGACTCAAGCAAGATAGGGTCAGTTCAGAGAAAGTAAGGTTGCATTTCCTTTTTTAGACAATTGATAGGTTACACAAAGGTACATGATTTTAGTCTGTGACGTTATTTCAGCCTATTATTAGAATTTTACCGTGTCAAGTTGAATTCATTTCTCAACATCCAAATTGTAGCCACTGTTTCAAAGATTAGGTTGAAATTTTTAAAAATCTGTTTCTTTCCTTGACATATTATTCACTATATTTTCTCTGACCTTATCGTATTATTTTTCTAATTTACAATCTCCACTAAATGACTGTGGAAAACCTTGGGGGAAAATGTATTAGAAACATTTTTTTCAAAAATATTTGAAATATATCTTTATGCACATACATATTTAATGTCTTTTCTATAGAATGCCTATCATTCTATTAAAAGTAAAAAATCAGAAGGTGATATTCTAAGATACAAACAGTGGTGATAATAGAGGGGTAGTCATAGTGTATTCATGGATGAATATTTATGTTGTCTTAGATGTGCTTTAAAATAATCTAGCGGGCTTCCCTGGTGGCACAGTGGTTAAGAATCCGCCTGCCAATGCAGGGGACACGGGTTCAAGCCCTGGTCCGGGAAGATCCCACATACCGCAGAGCAACTAAGCCAGTGCGTGACAACTACTGAGCCTGTGCTCTAGAGCCCACGAGCCACAACTACCGAGCCCATACGCCGCCACTACTGAAGCCCGCGTGCCTAGAGCCCATGCTCCGCAACAAGAGAAGCCACTGCAATGAGAAGCACGCACACCGCAAGGAAGAGTAGCCCCCACTCGCCACAACTAGAGAACGCCCGCACACAGCAATGAAGACCCAATGCAGCCAAAAATAAAATAAATTTATAAAAATAAAATAATCGAGCAAGAGAGGGGCTGAAGACTGAACAAAACTGACCATATGTAGATACTTACAGAAGATGGGCGAAAGGTATGGGAAGGTCCATTATAACTCTTTTCTTTCTTATGTGTATTTGGAAAATGACCCCAGAAAAAATTCCAAGAAATAAAGACAAATTAAGGGAGGGCCAGGAAAATGGACAGTTTTCATGTTCACAATTACTCTTGTCCATATTTTTTCAAACGTCCTACAACGGGCATGTACTATCTTTGTGGTCACGGAACTTGTATAGAATAACATTTATTCATAATGCCAAAATAAATATCCAAATAACAGCAATATAAGTAGGTTTAACATCTGTTTGAAAAACCATAAAGGCAGTTAAACCTTTTAAAACAAAATAGAATTAAGGCCAAAGTGATTGCATCAAAAACCACCCCCAAGAAGACACGCACAATGAGAAACGCAGGACGGGAAGCCACAGCGGGAACTGAACGGCAAAGCCCCCCCTTCCGATGGGGCGGAAGGGGACGAGCTGCAAATAAATCAGAAGTGGACCTGATGCAAAACTCCACTCAGCTTGGAAAACCCGCCCACAGGATGAGAGAAAAAGACGAACTGCCTGGTCCAAGACACCTGAAGGTCAAACAGGCCTGAGGAGCCTGGGACTGAAATCTACTTTGGTACCTGGGTCTTTAAAGGTCACAGCAAGCTCTTCTCTACGATGAACGTGTGACGCCTTCCCCCTGATAGAGAGGCAAGTCCTGCTTCAGAGCACAGCTGAGTCAGAGGAAGTTCTGGAAAAATTAGCAGAGCTGCACGATGGAACTGTGCTTCTACTACTGGAAAGACCCGAGGAGGAGCCTAGGGCATCACCATCCAAGACAAAGAACGACCAGGACACAATGGTGAGTGAGAGAGCTGGACAACAGCTGGTCCTCCCTGACTCCCGGTCCAGTGCCCAGTCCCCCTGACCCACTGCTCAGCTCCACGGAGCAAACCCACGCCTCTGCACCAGTGAAGGACACCTAAGGTGTCTCCTTCTGTCCCCACCGAGAAGTGGTTTCTCCTCTCCATGACTGCAATGGGCTCAGATGACATGACAAAGCAACTGGAAAAAGAATTCCCCTAATAGAGAGAAACCTTGTCTTCAGTACTAAACATCTGACTGTAATTAAACGCCACTTTTACAAATACTTCAGATCTAAACGGCACTGCCTAGTGTTTGATGAAGAGATGAGAATTACACATAACTTTCCTGGAGAGTAATTTGCTTTCACAGATCAGAAGTAGAAAGAGATAGTCATATGCTTCCACGCCACAACTGCTCTTCTAAGAATTGATCCTAAGAAAATTAGAGAGCCAAAAAGAGATATGTGCAGGCCATTTTCATAGTGCTTATAACAGCAACAATAAAATTAGAAGGGACCTAGCATCTGAGAATTCAACATTGGTTAAATGCTTTTACCTATATGCAACGGATTACTGGATTCCAGCTGATTCCACGCACAGCCAAGCTGGGAACCATGGTGACAGTCTCTTGGGAGTTTGCTGATCTTACATGAGAAATCGAGGCACTGCTCTCCTTTTAGCGGGAGACATTCCACCAAGACCCATTTCCCAAGCTTCTATCACTGGTCGACTTACCCATTACTTGTACTTCTGAGACAACCTTTTTCTTCGTTCTATTTCTGGTTATCAGCTATTGCCTAATGTCGGCTCAAACACCCGTTTGACTACGGCTCAGTGACTGAACTATAATAGCATATGAAGCTTAGAAGGCAGACTGAAGAACTTTGCCACTGATGGAGAGGATCCATTTATATTTTGGGGAATGACAAGATATTGGGTATTTTCTCACAAAATGAAGAAAAAGAATGACTCAATATTAAACACACAGTGCAGTGACAAGTGGATTTTCAGCAGGCTGCCACAGTGGAGCGCTGGTGATTTATTTCAAACGGGTATTCAAGTTCTTCGGCTGACAAGAATTAGCTTCTCAACAATTTACTGGGGGGAAGAAAACAGACGGTTCCCAAGTTATGAAAATGCGATTTCAGTGTGGTTTAAGCACCACTTCCCAACAGGTCAATTACAGGTGAGAGGAGAATTCCGACATGACAATGAGGGTGGTTACTGGTACCAGGAGGAAAATCGAGCTGGATTCATCGGCCAAGCTGGGAAGTAGAATTCTGAACCACAGACGCTGAAATGCTTTTTTTCCGAGACTTACACAACTCAAGAGTTCTCTGAGAGTCACCAAATGTTAACCCTAACATCACGGGTTTGCTGGGTCCATGGCTGTGTGGGTCAAAGAACAGCTTGGTCATGTGACCCAAGCCCACACCAGGTTAGAAGGGCAGTTGTATGCTATGTGCCTGAGATAACTATTATACAGGATGACTTTAAAATCTGTTTCCCAAGATTTACAAACGTATAATCTCCATACCACCCAAGGAGGTACCAATTCAACAACTTAGAATGACTGAGAATTGGCACCTTAAAAGCAAACTTCAGTTCACCAAATGGAACTATGTGTTTCCATTTTTGGCTTCCCTCCCTCCCTCCCTTTCCCTGCCCCCACCCACCCATCCACCTATCCATCCCCTTCCTTGAGTTTACTATATGGCAGTAAAGGTAACAATTGCCACGGAGGATGATGGTAACAAAAATGATGATACAACCTGAAATGTATTAAAGGTTTACTAGGTATCAGGTACTACGTTTTATACACATTTTGTTATTTAATCCTTTCAACCACCCTGCAAGGGCATTACCATCACCTCCCACTTTCACTGATGAAGAAACTGAGGATCAGAGAGATTAAGGAATTTGCCAAGGCCACCGTCTTGGTAAGGTGTGGAACAGGAATTCAGAGCTAAGACGAAGATGAATTAGCCAAGGTTTCTGCTTCTCTGGGGCTCAGTCTAACAAAGGAAAATCAATATAGAGGAAAGCGTCCCCAAAGTATTCCAAGCACGATGATTGGGTGTGTGGTTGATGCTCTGAGAAGTGACTCATCAATTCAACCATGGTGTGAAGGTAAGAGGATGGGAAAAGGGAGGCTCCATAGAGGATGTGACAAAGTCATCCAGGGAGCAGGTGAGGGGCAGGTAGGCGGGCAGTGGCACAAGTCAGGGGCACAGGCCCCGAGTCAGGAGGCAGAACCTGTAAGCATCTCTGTGAGCAGAGTACAGAGGCATGGGATTGGGAGGACATGGCCACAAATGAAGGAGGAGGACGGACCAGACTCCAGGGGCCTCGGTGGGCCACACCAGCAAGCGCAGTGCTTGTAGCTCAGGTGGCCAGACACCAAGCAAGGCTCTTCCCCACAGGAAAGGATGAGCGCTGGGCTTGCATTTGAGAGTCACCACTCTGGGAGTTCAGATGTGTGAACGGCCAGGTGACCCTTTGGTCTTCTTCTGTCTACCTCACGAGCATCATGATGAAGCCAAGTAGGAGCCAAGGGGAAATGAACGCTGACACTTGGAGTAAATGTACAGAGGTGATTGCACATGCGAGTAAATAGGCGTCACCTCTGCTTATACAGACTCCATGGACAGACACCTGGTAGGAAACAGTTCTGGGCACCTTAGCTGAGGGGATGAGCCTCTCTCCGACTGGGTTTGTTTACCTCTTTTAGACATATTTCAGCAAAACCATTTCCTCTCGGTGACAGGATATGGCTGGAAGAAGCATCCCCCTCAACTCTGAAGTGACCTTAACAATTGTCCCAGCAGGCAGGGGTTGTCATCCACCTACTGCTGGGACAAATCTCCTTCAGAGGCAGTGAGTCTGACATGATGCATTTCCCAAATGAGACAGATCTTTCTGATTTCCCAAACCACCACCTAAGCAGAGCTCAGCAGCACAGCAGATTTTGGGCTAAGTTCTAGCCTCACCACCTACTAGCTGGCATGACCTGGGTCAAGGCCCTTCATCTCTGTAAGCCTTGATTTCTTGATCTATGAAATGTGGTTGATCATCGTATCAGGCTGAACCATGTGACACTGCCTTTCTTCTACAGTTTTTGACCTACCCCCATGAAGTCCTTGTGGGGATAAAATGGGGCGGCAGACGAGAGCTTAGCTGTGCATGACGAATAATAAATAGGTGACAAATATTAGCAATTACTGTCATCGTCATCATTTTATGGTTCCAAGTCCCAAGCAGGGCTTCAGTGTCTTCACTATTTAAACAATACCTGCTTGTCTTAGTTGACCTGCTTTCCCATATGGTGGTATTTCCACGACTCAGCACTGCACACTGTTCTACTCAAACTCTTCTCTCTTCCCTCAGCCTCTAAGGAACACAGAGTGCTTTCTGCAGAGAAATGAAACAAACCATGCACACACATTGGCTATATATACTTATTTATCTGGACCAAACCTAACATAATCCAAAATGGAACGTGTTTCTCACAGTGAGACGAGATGCTCTTCAAATGACTTATGGCGTTGGCCAAAAAGATCATTCCAGTTTTTCTGTAACATCTTACCAAAAACCCTGAACGAACTTTTTGGCCAATCCAATATGTTGCAAGGGACAAGGGGTTCTACTCCAAGTGTTAGCAAACCACAACCCCCCAGACTGAATCCCCAATCCAACTCACTTCCTGTCTTTCTAAATAAAGTTTTATTGGAACGCAGCCTCGCCCAGTCACTTACACATTATCGGTGGCTACTTTTGCATTACTGTGATTACTGTGGTCTCGCTCTACACTCGAGAGGCACTCAACACTAGCTGAGTGGCTGCTAATGAGACCATCTGGCTCATAAAGGTCAAAATATTCATATAGATATTTATATAAATATTTATTTACCTGATTCTTTTTATAGAAAAACTTTCTCAACTCATGCTCTAGTCCAGTGCTTTAAGCGATCACTGTTGAACGCCACCAACAAAGTTCGGATTCTTTGCTGGAGAATCCGCCAGCACTGGCGGGCTGGTGGGGGTGGGAGAAGGCAACCACAGAGTAATCGTATCTACTTTCCAAAGCCGGGTGATTATTCTTACTGGAAGGGAAGTTTTTTTGTGTGTGTCTCCAATTAACATACATCACTTTGACTTCCGGAAACATGATAGTGATGGCTGAACCTAGAATTCTGCTGGGAAATCAAAACTGTTTATTTTGCAAACATCACTGTGGTTAATTCAAATACATTTCCACGTATTCCTTGGCAGTGATGACTTTTAAGGATGGCAAAAAGGCTCACTGAAAAATTTTTTTTCCCCTAACAAATTTAATTGCAAAGTGGCCCTTAATTTATTTAACAATTATTCTTCTCCAGTAAGGATATGTTTTTGAAGATAGTCATCACTGTGTAAAGTTATCAAAAAATCCTTAAGCTTCACAAGTATTTTAAGAGAGAGAGAAGGCACAGGAGAAGGAAGATGGCAAATCGTTTAATTCCGATGTCTAGCCCAGTTCCTGGCACTGTTGTAAGCGCTGAATAAATAACGACGTGAAGGGAAAAAAATTTTTGAATAAACCAAAAAAGGAGGGGAGAAGAGGCATACGGAGTGCTCTGGTATCCCAGAATACAGAGGTTAACGATTTTTACTGTGTCCCACTATACCTCACTTATTCAAAGCAGGCTGCCCATAAGGCCACTCGAATCATCTGGAAAGAAACCAAGGGAAACAACCGCAGCAAGGGCAAAGGAAGTAGAGTCAAGCCACTTGCTCGGAAAGAGAACTGTGACGTATCCCTCAAGTCCAAGGCTTGGTGAAGAGTAACAAAGAACAGGGGAAAAAATACTCAGTGCAGCACTAAGTACTCCGTGATCCTCAGTGGAACACCACTATAGTAACAATATTTCTGCTCAGTGTTTCTCACGCTTATAGCTTGTGGGCAACGTGAAGCTCATGTCCTCTGTCCCCTTGGTTGCAAGGAATCTCCAAGCTCATTCCTAGGCCCAATTTTTTAACAACTGTAAAGACGTCATGAGAGCCACACCTCCTCTGGGATCACATCTGACTGGTCCACTTTGATCCCCTTCCCCTGTTTAGATGGATCTCTTCTTTGCATTGTATCATACTGCATGCATTTTTAAAAACCTCTCAAATCATTTTTGGATCAAGATAAGAACAAATGCACACACAGTCACAGGCACAGTGCACTGAGATGTGTCTGGTTATTTCACGCATCACAGCTTTTCTCCTCAACAACCCTGAAAAGTCTATGCGAGAACCTGCTTTATATAGACTTGGAAAGGGAGGCCCGGGGACACGGAGTGCCCAAGGCCACACAGCTAGTAAACAGTAGAGCTTGGATTTAAATCTAAGTTCAGTTGATCCCCAAAAACTCTGTTCTTTTCACTACACCAGCGCTTGGCACACTATGGCCGTTGGACATAACCAGCCCATTTCCTGCCTTTGTAAATAAAGTTTTATTGGAACACAGCCATGTTCATCCATTTAAATATTGTCCACAGCTGCTTTCATGCTACAAAGGCAGAGATGAGTAGTTGCACCAGAGATCTTATGGCCTGAAAAGTCTAAAATATTTACTCTCTGGACCTTTACAAAAAAGTCTGCTGACCCCTGCACTTTACTCTTTTGGGTTAGTATTTTTGTTTAATAAGGGATGACAGTACATAATCTGTTTTAGAAATATTTTTTAAAGAATTATATAAAAACATTTGATGCCTAAAGAGTTAAGTTTCAGAAGGCAAAACATTTACTTCAGATGGAAGCGCTCTTCCCTGATGTTTCTAGATAAAGTAAATGCTTCACAATATGAATTTTTCCAGTACCTCAAGGTGGAAAATCTATGGGAGGGGGAAGAATTCACTTGTAGATTTTTAAAATTTTTTCTTAAAAAGTCGTAATTAAGATCTAGATTTAGAGAGTTTATTACAGCTCAAATCTGCCTCTCTGGTGTTCTTTTCTTTTAGTTTTCATGCTTTGCAGAAAAGCAAAGCAACATGATCCTCTGTTAGGCAAACCAGAAATGGATTTCTCACTTTGAGCAAACAGTAACACAGATATGTAGGCTAAAACATTACTCTTAAAACTGAGCTGAGGAGAAGAAGAAAGATTAAGCTGTAATTCACACATTGGTCTTCAGGGTAATTTATCCCTCAAAATTTAGAATTTATTTATAATTTATAGCCCACCCACTTCCAAAGAAGGATTTGAGACAGCAAAATTTGGAATGAGAATCCAAGAACATTAAATCTGGGATTAGTAGATTCTCAAAGTCCTGAACTTTCAAGTTCTGAAAGTAATTTAGTAAAAAGTGAAAATAAATAGTTTTGTTAAAGATTTTCCCCTCAAATGTGTAAACAGTAAAGAGGGAATAGAAAAAGTATTCTTTCATTTTTTTTTTTTAAACATCACTATCCTATAGTATTTTTAAGTGAAAGAAAGCCTAATTTCTTTAAATTATGCTGGAGACAGAAAGTTGGAAGGAGAAAGCAGAAATCCACGACCAAAAATGAAGTTCTAGAAATCTTTAGAACTCCATGTTATTTTAATATGATCGTACTATCAATTTCAATTAATTTCCATGATGACTCAAAGCCCTTGGTCAATATTATAAAAGCCGACTGGTAACCGAGATCCAAGCAATACATTTTCTCTGTTATGTGCCATCACCAACTTTTCAACTTCCAGGATTGGAATCCAGATGCCCATTATTTCAGGAATACATAGGACGCAAACTATCAAACAGTATCTGATAAAGGAAAACACATTTACAGAGCTCCAGAAGCTCCTGAACTGCTGTTCCAGGCCCTGTTCAAAATGAGTGCTTTTCGGTAAACTAAGCAGTTAGAACTAGGGATAAAATTGTGCAAAAGTATCACAGACAACGTACTGCTGCTTCAGAGCCCATTACAGAAAATCCCAGTACTTGGTCTGCATGATTAGTGAGGGTCCCAGCTCTTCATACTCTGATGGATACCTCAGCCTGCGAGGCAGCGTGCAGTCTGGCTGCTCTCCAGGACTGCAGTTTCAGCAAAAATACCCTTCAAAACTCAGTTTGGTTGGGACTTACCACAGGCTTTGGTTTGGAACTTTCCAGTAATACCCAAAATAATTCGAACTGAGACACACTGGCCGACCACCACCACTGATGCTGGGGAGGACTGTCTGAAAGCAGACTGAGGCTTCCTGGGCTGACCACCCAGAAGAGTGAGTGGAGCAGAACAGGAGAAATGGATGAAAGAGGGGGTGGGCAAAGAGAGAGCGGGCACAGGAATGGGTTAGTCAGGGCGGGCAGAGCCTTAAGGAAAACGCTTTAGCAAGCAGGCACGCACATCCTCCTGATGGAAGACTACACCACCACCGACCAAGTATTCTTGCCAAAAAATTAAACAGGAATGTGACCAAGCCTCTAGAGTTAGCTACTTTTTCACGGGAAGCGTGGAAGACAAAAGAACAAGTTAAAGGACACCACAGGGATGCAGTCACTGAAGTACAGACCACAGAAAACTTTAGAGGACACACTGGTCCTTGAAACAAATATGTTGCATTAAAATTTGTTTGTAAGAAATTTAGAAAGGGAGGGAAAACCTATAGGTTAAAATGCATTGACCTTATGTGATTCCGGATTTAAACAAACTGAAAGAGAGAGAGAGAGAAGAGAAATACTTATTGTCTTAAATGGTGTTAAGCCACTAACTTTGAGTAACTTGGTTCTCAGCAACTCATACCAATCCAGAAATCCACACTGAAGAAAATGCCTGAAGGGTGAGGTGTAACGAAAAGAGGGGTCGTTGTGGATTCAGACAGACTCAGGCTCGAATTTGGGATCCACCACTTGCTACAGTTGGGACTGTGAGTTGGCCTCTCTGTGAAAAGCTGGAGCCTTTCCATGTGAAACAGAGATAAAAATGACTAAAAATGCCTGGGGTTATTGTAAGGAGTTACAGAGAGAACACGTGAATAGGTGCTCAGCACGTCGCCTCGCACGGAATACACAAAAAGTCGAAAAAGAGCTATGATCTGTATAATCGCTGTTAGCAGTGCTCATTCGGAAACGACTCAGTCCCCACCCCATGCCACACCAGCCACCCCCGGCCCCTCCAAAGTAGAGGAGGAAGAAGAGATCCCAGAAGAGGCTGAATCTACATCCCCTCCGGTAGAAGGTGGACAGAGGGCGGCCCGGCCCTTCAGTGAGCTAGATCTTCCAACTAGGTTTGCATTTACATCTGTTTCTACCTCTTTAGGTCTCGGGCTGTACACGCTGCTGCCCATCCAGGTACGGGGAGACACACCTGGGCTGGGGCATGAACCGAGGGGGTACACAAGGTAAAAAGAGCCTGATCGCACTTACTTCTGGTGTGCTCGCAGGCAGGCTTCAGAACAGAATTCCATGTGGTAGCATCCACATGGAATTTCAGTGTAAGGGTTTTTCCTCACCTCAGTCCAACGGCATCTAAAGCGATGGGTTCGGAACTGGCAGCCTTTCTTTCATTCGTCATTCTGTGTTACACACAAGGAAATTTTGATGCCGAAAGATGGGAGGGGATGATGAGCAGAGAGTGACACGTGTTTTTACGGCAGCTCAGTCAGCAGCACTTAAACTCACTTCTGACACTTCTCAGAATCTACAGACCTGGAAGGACTGAACTGTCATCTGCCTATCCAGGAGAGATTTCACTTTGGCAGTGTTTCAAAAGGAAAGTCGCTCGCGTCTTTTATGCGTATTTTCACTACCACGCTATTTCTCTAAGCCCATGAAAAATGCTGGACTCTCGGGAGACGGATAAAAGGAGGTTTGTGGTACAGGGTTGGCTAAGAGGAAAATCGCCTTTGTTTCTGAACCTAGGAGTACAAAACTTCAGAGTCGTTTGCTAAAATCTAGAATTAGGGCAAAATGGCTGCTAGCTTTCCTCCCAGAGTTTGGGCTTGTTGATTACAGAAGGCAGTTGGATCTGATGATTTCTGAATTACTTAACGGTTAAAAACTAATGGTCCCGTTAAGACTGACTTGGAAGATAGTCCTATTATGTAACAGTTGGCTCTCCTCGGCTAAATGGTTCCCGTCCAGCGTGGTCTGAAACCAGGACTGGAGGAAGCATGAAGAGGCAGTGCAGCTCAGCTCCCACTAGAGCAGCACGGTGTCAAGGAGAAAGCGGAGAGTCACAACGGAGGAAAATCCTACATCTGCCACCAACCTGCCAAGTGACGCTGGGAAAGTCACTCAGTTTCTCTGATCTCGGTTTCTGGCACATTAAGAATGACAGACAGTGCAGCGTGGTAGTTGAGGAGGGGGGCCCAGGAATGCCCGACTGCACGGGATCTCAGACCCTCTGCTTCCTGGCCACGTGCCTTCAGATAACTCACCCTCCCTGGTCTCGTTTTCCTCATCTGTGTAATAGGCATAATGACAGCACCCATCCCGAGGGTTGCTTCGAGAATTAAATCAGAAAAAGCACGCAAAGGGTTCTGGGTATGGGGCTCATAATAGGCACTCAATAAATGAGCTGTTACTGCTGCTACGGTGGTGGTTATTATTATTCACTCCCAAACAATCACAGAAATACAAGGTTGAGGAGAGTCAGTCACTAGCAGGAAAACACTGCCTGCTTGCTGGCCACTGAGACAATGGCTCGTGTGAGGTAAAGTGGGCTTCTGCCGGCCACCACTCTCTTCCCAGAGCCGAGAAGAGAGCCTGGGGCTTTGGAGGCACGCGTTAAATGCGTGTTAAGTGAATGAACAAGCGGATAAATGAATCAGGAAGGGATAAAAAAGCAAATGTCTTAAGAGCTACTGCTCTATCCTGAAGAGAGGATCTCCGAGACCACTGGCACGGGCTCGCAGCTACCAAACGCTGCCAAGAGCGCACGCAGTAGGGCTCACCTAGGTCTGCGGGCTGCATGGGGACGGTACCCAACTGTTCGTAGGAGCGCAGGGCCGGCACCTACGGGGATGGTGCAGCTCCCACTACAGACTCTGAGTTCACATTTCAACCTCAAGTACTCAGGCTACGGGATTGCTCCAGAAAGGGCTTTAGAGAACAGACTTCTCAACAGTCTAAAACAACAGAGTGAAAGACTAAGGGAGAAATAAGAAGAACTGGCTACTGGACAGCACTGAGGGGTCAGATCTGAATATCTGGTTTAAGATACCTCCCCTTACATCCATCATCTGCGTGGAGAACTATAAAACCAACGACCCCGACAGGGGCGAAGCCCCAGACAGTTTGCCATTTTATCAGTGTGCTCCGAATTCAGCCACTCGGTGCCCCTTTTGGAACTGTTTTATCCTTGGCACCTCCTGTACCATTATTAACTTAATCCCTGTGTTTAAATCAACTCACTGAAAAAGAAAAATTAAATGAAGTTATTTGTTAAAGAAATTTAAACCACTGTGTTAAACGAGAAACCCAGTATTGCCTGCCCTAAATAATATGAGGGAACTGTAAAAATAAACACTAGGAAACAAAATATTGTAATGAAAATGAAGCTAACCACCACTGCTTTCCTCAGCTCTGGCTCTGAGGGCTGCTCTGTCAGAAAGATGTTGGCAGTGATGGCAAAAAAATCTGCCGGTCCCTAGCGAAGGCTTCCTCCTTCAGGCATTTTGAAAGTCTGAGAAAGATGAGGGAATAAAAAGGAGGAAGTTTCTCATGATGTGAGTCCACGCTTCTGGAACCACATTCACGCACCACGTAAAATCACCGCAGGTTTGTGAAACAGCAGAAACTTCTTCTCGTGCTCTGACGTTCAGCCCCCTGGCAGGACTGGAGAGCTGACCTTACTTGTTTCCGAGTGCAATTAAAATATACTTTTCCTCGATTCTGGGAGGCACTGCAAAAATATCTGCAATCAGGATGCAGCTTACAAGCGGGTGGCTTTCAGGAGCCACTTTTACTGCTGCTTTAGTACTGCCTTTCCCTTTTTATCTGCGAGGCTGTTATGAGATTGATGACGCATCTCAAAATGAGGGTGACTCAGAGTCAAGAAAATACGGTACACCTTCACTGGGCCAATATAAATGAGCCTCCCGTCTGGACGCCAAGACAACACAATAGCCTTCCGGCCTCCCCATTGTGTTCATCTGATAAAGACATTATAATACAAGCTATTATGATCTATAACCCTCCACTGGAACACTCACACATTCTTGGCCTTGAACGCTTGAGCAAAATGCTGCACGCTATGGAGCACAGCGAGGTCCAGGGTCATTGCTTCCACCTTGGCTTTATGCTGGAACGAGAGAAAATAAAAGGAAATGATAAATAACAGCAAGTTTAGTTCATGGTATCAAGTTACAGTAAATGTGCTATGGAACATGTCGGAATTCCCCTGTTTAATATTAGACGCCCAGAGAGAATATAAATCATCGGAATGAATGGAAGAACGGGGCGTTTGACTGCCAAGTTGAGGGAGGATGGGAGGCTGGGACTCTGCTGAAACTGCATGCTGGGGGGTTGTGCTGTTTGACTCAGCGCACGAAACAGGGTCCTAAGGGTCCTCGGGCTCACACAGCTCCTCTCCATCTGCCTCCTAAAAAAACTGTAATGATAGGGCAACACCAGGACAAAGCCTGGCTCCTGCAAGAACTCCGGAGACCACGTGTTAATCTCAAAAGCTGCCCTCCGGTTCTGAAACGATTCCACCAAGCCTGCATGAAAAATGAGAGACAATTCATGTACACAAAGTACAAACGCAGGCAAAACTCGTTTATATCAACGGAGCCTGACTGCTCGACACCTCCCTGGTTTAGTAACCCTGTGAACCCTATAGATGGGCAGGACACATATGGATGGTAATAATGATGGTATTAATGAGGCCATTAATGTCTACGCTGAGCCGGTGGTGGGTGGGCATTACAGGCATCATCTCATTTCATCCTCAGGACAACTGAAGGATGCGTTTGTAGTTTGCCTGTTTTACAGTGTGGCATCTTATAAGAGATTGTAGAGCTAAGAAGTGTGGACGGCAGGACTTCAAGTCAGTCTGACACTGGCTGGAGTCCAAGTTCCCTCCTGGAGAGACACCAAAAGGACTGCAGTGGTCAGGATTTGAAGCCACCCTGTTCCACTGCAGGGCCTCCTAGCACACTTCTGGAAAGATCAGAGTTGCCTTGTATTTACAGAGCCCTCCCAATTTTTGAGTCTCGCTGGACTTTGGAGTGTGAGCTGAAATGCTATCACTTCTTAGACGTCCCTCCGCTGAAGGACAGACTGCCAGGCCACCTGCCTGTTCAGGTAAGCAGATCCCCATAAAACGAACGCTGAGCTTGGGAATTCTTGTCTAGACTGCGAGGTTAAAGTAAGACTATGGAGACCAACACAATACTAGAATATTATGAAGGGGGATGCAAACGGCCCTGCTGGGGACATCCTCCACCCGAATGGATGCAAACTGTGCTGAGAAGCTTCGTGTGTCTAAGGCAGTTCACCTCTGCCGCCTAGGTCCTGGGCTCCGACCCAAGTCCCAGGCCTTGAACAATACATATCAGGCCGAGGCAGCAGGAAAGCACACTGACTTTGGGCCGTGTAACCTTTCTGAGCCTCAGTTCCCTCATCTGTAAATGTGAATATTATCTACTCTCAGCGTTGTGAGATTAAGTATAAAGCATCTAACATCCTGCCTTGAAGAGACAAAGTATTTCATCAGTTTAACCAGGAGGAGATAAGATGCCCATGGTGACAAATTCTTCCCCTGAGGCCACTGTGTAGTAAACCGTGGTTTGGGTGGGCAACAGTGCAGCAAGGTGGATGAAACGATGTTGATGACAAGCACCGGTGCCCCCCGAAGACCACATTGGACCAGATCACTGTTGGCTCCTAGAGGATCCAGGTCCTGCCCACTAACAGAGCCCAGTTTTAGGGAAAGGGCGTAGGGAGGGATTCAATGACCTCCCCAAACCCCAAGAGCTTATCAGTGGCAAAGGCAAGTTGGCCAAAGAAGATTTAAATTCCTCAGGTAACAGCAGCAGATGCTCAAACCTGCAGATTTTGGAAGAAGGAGAAGTGTTTAACCTGATGCAGGAAAAGGGGAAGTGCCAACACATGGGTTTTTTTGTTTTTTGTTTTTTTTTGCGGTACGCGGGCCTCCCACTGCCATGGCCTCTCCCGTTGCGGAGCACAGGCTCCGGACGCGCAGGCTCAGCGGCCATGGCTCACGGGCCCAGCCGCTCCGTGGCATGTGGGATCCTCCAGGACCGGGGCACGAACCCGTGTCCCCTGCATCGGCAGGCGGACTCTCAACCACTGCGCCACCAGGGAAGCCCCAACACATGGGTTTTGTTAGGGAAGTATTGCACCTGGAGGGTCCAGGTAAGGCAAGGCCACGCCCCTCATCCTACAGGGAGGGAAACTGCCCCCAGGAGAAGAGGATGCACTTGAGTGATACTGTACCCCATGCAGAGCGCTTGGGTCTCCGGATGGGGAGCAAACGCCCCCCCCCCCCCGGCTTTCTGTCTGCATGATGTATATTTATCTGTGGCTAAAACCTCTTCTGAGTGGGAAGTCTGCTAATGGCTAACTTGTCTTCCCCATAGATTCTTATGCCTCCTAAATGCTCAACTACCCAATCTGGTGTTCCGAGTGAGTGCGTAAAATGGCCTTTCACCCTCATCCTGCCCGCTCCAGCCCCAGCCTCTCCCGGCACACAGCACGGCACGCACCACCAACACAGAATCTTACAGAACTCTGAATGGATCACAAGAGGAAAGTCAACTATTTAATCTATTAAGGAAGGGGTGGTAAAGACATTGCTCCTCTCAGCCGAGCCCCCGATGGAAACCCCAAGGGATACGCTGGCTACATATTAGGAAAATGGATGTTCATTCTTCCCCCATAAAACAGGGAGAACATTCCCAGATGGTGACCCCAAAGCAATATTTCCAATGAAAATGATGGCGCAGCCAAATGGGCCAGTACATTCTTCTAAATGTGCAACTGACACGTGGTAAACTGTCTTCTGGTCCTCCCCCTTCACTTGAAGATAAAGCACAGGGCTGCCACTACCAATAAGAACAAAATCAGACCATACACATCCAGGGGGAACAAGGGGTCACAAGCCATCAAGTAGTTCAACAGACTAATCCACAGGCTGTGTGTTACTAGGCTCCTGGGGACGGTGATTCACGTCCACACGCAATTACTCAGGTAATTCTCCTGCCCTCGGTATCAGGTTTCCTGTTTCTGCTACTGACCGTGAGAAATGCAGAGAAACTGTCGTGCGATTCAGTTAAGTCCAGTGAAGGAAAAGCACAGCTTTTAGAATTAAGGTGTGTGTATGCGTTGATGTGTGCGGGTTGGGGGGTTTGCTCTTCCGACTGGCAGACAAACTTAACGTGATAGAAATGTTTATCGTGGGACATGCTCTAAAGGAGAAGGCAGGGGCTGACGGACTGCAGACAGAAAGCATTTCTGAGGGATAAGCTGATGATTGCTAGGTGAAAGCAAGAGGCCCCATCTGCCAAGGTGAGCTTTCCCGCTGAGTCTGACTATGAACCTGGGACTGGCCACAGTTCACTATCTTGGTATGACTCACTTTTGCTGCTGTTGTTGTCGTTAACTTCAATTTGGAACGAATTATAGACTCACAGAAAGTGGCAAAAATAGTAGTGAGAGTGCCCACGTACCCGTCTCCTAGCATCCGCCAAAGGGGGCATCTTATCCAAGTATAGCACGTTATCAAAATTAGAAAATCGACACTGTCACAGTGTAATTTATTAGACCGCAGACATTACTTGGATTTCACCAGTTCTGGGACGCACTCAGTTCCTTTTACTTGGAATAACTGTGTGTATAATTCTACGACATTTTATCACGTGCACAGATTCAAGATACAGAACTATGCCGTCACCACTAAAGAACCACTGAGTTTTCTTTTAAGATGTTAAATCTGCGTATGCCGCTCAGGATGTGAAAAGTTCAGGCCTGTTTGGCCAGAGTGTGCCCTCTGGATTGGCAACAGATGCCCCTATACAAAGTCCTAGCTTAAAACGCTTTTGGAGCTTGGAATGGCCAACAAGATCCGCTCCTAATTCCTTAGTGTGGCTCACACAAGTGCCTCCGTATTGACCAGGATGAGCTTCGGTAAGGAACAGCCCCCAAACCTCAATGTCTTAAGACAACAGACGATTATTACTTGCTCACGCTTCACGCCCATCTTATGTCAGCGGGGTCCTGTTTATTGTCGCCGGCCAGGGGCCCCATCAGGTGGAGCCTCCACCCTCTGTAACATCACCAGTCTCTACAGTGCGGGGAAGAGAACGTGACAAGGTGCACGTGGAACGTCACAGGCTTCCACCCAGGGGTGACACGTGTCACCTGTGCTCACGTTTTGTTGGCAGAGTAAGTGTTGTGGCTGTGCTTAGCTTCGAAAAGGTGCAACCCTCCATATGCCCAGCGAGAACAGAAATGCAAACATATGCACGATGAATAACAGTAACGACTAACACTCAGTCCATGATTTTGCCCCATCTACCTCTCTAGGCTCATTTCAGGCCACTTCCTGCTTCATACTTTCCATTAGTGATAGAAAAATTTAGAAATGACAGATGAACGTGGCCAAAAGAAAGCATCTATAATCCCACCACCCCAATATTAACTGTTAGCTTTCCAAAGGTCCCTCCCCTCTTCCCTTCCTCTCTACCTATCCATCTATCCAGCCAGCCGGCCAACCGTCCATCCACTTAGCTTTGGTTAACAGAAACGACTTCTTACTAGAACTCTGAATCTTAAAATGCTATAAAATGCCTCTCTCAACCCTTCCCCAAATCCTCACCCTTTGCTTTAATCACACCAGTACACAAATTTATCATCTCAGGCAAAATAGGAATGTAAATTTATTTTAAATTATGTATACAGATGCTGGCACCCATCGCTTTCAAAGAGAACTGCACAGGTGGCATTCCACACACGAAGCACCAGGCAACGTCTAAGCCGTTGAGAAGCCCACCTGCTCCCAACACCCCAGGCTCAGCCAAAAAGACACAGTAATGAAGCAACCCACACGTTCTTCTTCCATTTCCCTGGACGTCAGGGGATGCTCGGTGGAGCACAGTCCACCGACACTCTCAACAGACCAAGTCTTCTTGGTTTGTTCTTTATTAAGTTCAGAAACCCTGGCTTAGTGATTCAGGAGTCTGCAAATGCAGAATCAAAGGGGTTCCTGCTGTTGTTATGTAACAGTGATCTCTCATACCGTTTTACGACTATAAATTAGCCAAGTATGACTCAGATGTGATACTGCCTGAAACCAAAGGAACCATATAGGGACTGTGCGGTATTTAAAGGGAGAAGTGGGAAGATGTTATCATCCACGGGAGATGGCAGAGTTGGGCTGACCCGGAACCACAGACCAGCATGACCACAGTGCTGGCCGTGCGACGTCAGGGGAGCTGTGTGACTGCTCTGGGCCTTAGCACCAATGCCAAAATGTGCGTTTGCCTCGCACGATTAGGGTAAAGATGAGGTATGATGTATATAAGATATGGGGCACATAAATAATAATAATCATTTGTAAGGCCACTGCTAAAATGTGATGTCCACTAAAATGGGATGTTTGTTGTTCAATCATAAAGCATATTACCAATTGCAGTCTCCCTTCTTTATTCCACAAATTTACCTGAAGTAGCTCAAAGTATGAACAGCAGCTCTGTGATGGAGGATGGATGACACATGACCCCAGAGCAGGAGGAAGGAGGCTCACCGAATCCCCCAGAGGCCAAAGTACCCCCGTTTCCAAACTCAGTAAGTGTTCTGAACCTGAAAGGTGTTAAGGCCATGGTGAAGGCCACAGACTCAAGTTGGGCCTCCTGGGTCTAAATCCCACTTCTAGCACTTACCAACTGGGAAAGTTACTTCTTGTGCAATCAGTTTTCTCTTCTGTAAAATGGAGACAAGAGCACCTGCTTTATCAGGAAATGAGGGGGTATATGTAAAACCCTCAGAATAGCGCCTGACACCTGAGAAGTATCCTGTAACTGTTACCAAGGAACAGTATTACTCTGATGGCTTTTGGTGTTGTCCTTAGCATCACCATCATCACCACCATCTGCACTGAACTGCTTCACTCTTCACTGAGACAGGTGAACGGGGCCCAACTGGCCAATGGCAGCAATCTGAGAACCCTGGCCATACGAGCCCTCGCCCCACAGTACCCTCCTTCCTTACAGTAACCCTCTGTGGGCAGTTATTGTCACCCGCCCATTCCACGGATGGAGAAAATTAAGTTCATAAAGTGACTGCATATCTTCATGCAGGTAGTGACTGGCAGAACCACAATTCACACCAAGCCATGATTTGAATCCCTACTGCATACTCGACAATGCCCACATGGCCCCCCCTGTCCTCATGCCCCTCAGAGGCCTTCACACCAAGGCCAATCCCAGGGGAAACCACCAGATCTGTAATAGCCTCGTACAGAGGCAGCATGCTGTCCCGTTCCCGGTCCACAATAAGAGAGACAATATTTACAAGAGCAAACTCATTCACTCATTCATTCACTAACTCTGCCTAAAGGTACACATATATTCCAAAGATCCCATCTCCTTTACTTCTTTTCCTTTATTCCCCATCATTGCAAGACCACGTAAGAGTAAATATCTCACACCCATAATCCGCTTACCATCAATGGAAGAACAAAAAAGATAACATCTGATGGTAACAGGCCTTTGGAAAGCTGTATATAAATAATTTCAAGCGACCAAACATATTTAAAAAACAGATTATTCCTCAAAAACCATTATGAATTGTAAACTATGAATTAGCTAGAGTATATCAATGACTTTTCTCCACTATCCCGTAATGAACCAAAAGGAGCTGGTCTGGGAACCAAGCTGTTGTGTGTGATGGGACCTCAAGGTGAACTCAGGTGGGCACACTTCAAAATACTCTCATCTAGTCCAGGAGTCTTGCTTCCTCCACTCAACTGGACCAAAGCATCCCCACTGCACTCTTTCTACTCAATCCTAGCCTAGCAGCAGGTAAGATCAGCTCTTCCTCCTGTTATGATACAAGGGCCACCTGTGAGCTGGTCAAAAAGAAGAGCACACGGTAACAACTGTTGGAGATGGAAGGACAGAGAAACCCAGATGAATGAATGGGAGCAGGGAGCCCAGCCTCCAACACACCCAGAGGAAACTCTCTTTCAGCAGATGGGGACTCACCCTATGGAGCCACAGGGGTGAGACTGACCATGTACCGTGAAGGTGCCCATCTATGTGAATTTGATGGGTGTGCGCCTGCCCTCTCTTACACTTAGAGGAGAGTTCGTTTCAGGGTTTCCCTAAAGAAAAGCTCTCATGTACATATATTTATTGATAACCAGAGTCAAAAAAATAATGAGCATCTATGACATGCTTGGCATTTATTCTTCATTAAAGAGTCATAGGAAAAAAGCTTTTGAAGTATCTATCATTTCCCCCATTCCACAGACTAGAAAACAGAGGCTGGTATGGTTTAAGTGGCACAGCCTAGTCAGACACAGATCCAGGTTCCCAACTGGTTGGGATGGTTCCAGTGCTCGTGTCCTCACTGGAGTACCACACCGTGCTGTAGCCCTGTCCGCATATTCTTCAACAGATGACGCTGAGAAGCTATGAAGAAAGTAACACCCTCTATATATTCCTGTTTGTGTCTATTTTGCATCATATTTATTTCATAGACTTCAAATTTACAAGAGAAGCCTAGTGCTGAAAGAGAAAATGTAACCAAGGCAATAATCTACGTTCAGGGCTCATTGCTAATGGCCTCCTGCAAATTCTAATCCAATGGGCCCTAACTGCGTTACGCCGATGGCTCTCACCCTTCCACGTTACATACACTTGGTCCTGACTTTATGTTCTGAAACCTTAAATACGAGTTGTCACATTTACAACAGCAGGAGACACTGGTGCTGAGCATGTTACTGACATGACAGTATTCACTGAACTACAATACAGACCTAACTACACTGGTTTCATAATTCACCAACATCCTATGCGGGACTTTACAACGCCAATTTCTCCAGTATCTTTTAAGTGATGTTAATGGTGGCCACGGGTGGCGGCATTTTCGCTGGGAAATGCAGGAGTAGATAGAGACTTGCATCTCCTTTCAGCTCTTGTACCTCTCAGGAGAATAACCCAAACCAGCATCGTGAGGGAGCCCGATGGGGAATTTGCCCAACCTTGGGACAAGCCTCAAGATTAAAAGGACGTACTGATAAATGCTCTTTCTGAAAAAGCATTTCTCCCCAAGGAGAAAGCAGAGTTTAAGAGTCTCTTTTACGGCTCTACACACCCGTACCAATCTGTACACCACTGTGCCTTCAACAAGGAAAATGCTCTTAGGGAAGAGTCCAATTTCGAAATAGGGAACCAAACCAAAAATTATCCTTAGCAAACCCCCGGATTTTTTCTTACAGCCTTGAAGGAGACGGGTTGATTTTGTCATTCCTGACTTTCAGATCAACCATCAGGCAGCAGCCTTCACTCCTGAGTCCTCACAAGTGCCCTTCAACTCTGCCTTCCCCACTAAATTCGTAAACATCCCTAACAAGAAAATCATGACAACGCTTTCTTCGTTATATACAGGTCAGAATTTCTGCCTTGGGTTGCTGGAACTCAACTTGCAAAATAACTGTATCAGTATCTACAGGTAATTGTGAGGCTGATTCAAGGAGAAACTGCACCGGATAACAACTCATTTAATTTGGTGTATGAGTTAACGCACCACGTAAAGCAAAACTATTAAAAATGCTTAGACGGTAATAGGCGATATTTTGCACTCTGGATAAAAAAAATGCTTATCTTGCCAGAAACAAACAAGAGAGTGAAAATATCCGAAAACCTTCCAACTTCCCTCTATGAGATGTATTCACTTTGCAGCTTAAAAACAGTTTCAGGAAGGACAGCAAATGGCACGGGAGTTTGGCAGTCAACGTGATCGGGCATTTATGCCTTGCTATTGAAGAAAGAGCCTTTTTTTCATAGTGAATTTTTCATTCTAATGTAAGTGATGATTTACATTAACTATAGGTAAGGCACGGCTACATTTTCCTGAAGGATTGCAGGCAAGTAAAGACTAGTACAGTAAGTCGAAGCGTAAAAGCTTTCTCTGTCATAATATTTATTATAATGGCATATAAAATAGCTGAAATAAATAATAG
Source organism: Phocoena sinus (assembly GCF_008692025.1). Taxonomy (NCBI): domain Eukaryota; kingdom Metazoa; phylum Chordata; class Mammalia; order Artiodactyla; family Phocoenidae; genus Phocoena; species Phocoena sinus. The sequence continues at coordinate 49,739,706 of NC_045781.1, read as the reverse complement.
ATGACTAAAGGTAAATTCATATGATAAAGAATCCTTCAGTAGACACCATTACTTTTGACTGTTCTAGTTTTATATACAGTTGAAGACTCTTAATAAACAGGCCCTATATCTTATGGAAGTATTGGAAACATCAACGATGTGCTTTAAAGGCAACAGACTGGACATCAGCTAATTTACTGTATAATTAGATCCTCAACAGGAACAGTCTATATATTTTGAATATTTAATAGGTGGGTTCCTTAATGAAACTTGTTAAGGGAAGGGCACTGGAAGCCCCTTCTTTGGGGAAGTTGCTGATAAAAGAAAAATCAGTGTCCCCCACCCCCCAAGATTCAGAATGGTGTATAGTTTAAAACACAGAGATGTGGGACCTGTTGATTACCTGCTGACAGGTCAACGGTGGTTAGCTAAATTGACTAGCGAGAGACAGACAAGATTTGTCTGCTCTGGTTGAAAGGCTTCTGAATTCCACATGAAGGACCCGTGAAGTCTGAAAGATGCTCAAATGGACAGAGACTATCTTCATTACGACCCTCAGGATGCAGAGGAACACACACTAACAGGCCAGTGTCTGCCTCAGGGCTTCTCATCCAGGGACACGCCACCCCCAGGGGACATCCGGCAAGGTCTGGAGACATTTCTGGTAGTCACAATTTGTTGGGGGGTGGGGGGCTACTGGTATCTAGTGGGTAGAGGCCAGGGATGCTGCTGAACATCCTACAACTGCCCCCAGGTGGCAACGGTGCCGAGGTTGCATGTGTCAGTTTAGTGAGAGGAACCGTGATTCACCCTAAGTGGGCTTCAGCGACTTACATTTATCCTTATTTATAAAAATAAAACTGGCTCACTAATGAAAGTATAAATAATACAGAAGTGGATGATGGATCAAGTGAAAATATCTCCGGAATCCCACTGCCCCAAGATAAACAGAGTGACAGTGATGCAAATCCGTCCAGAGTACGTTTTCTACACATACAAAAACACTGGGCCATAATACATTTCTACAAACATAGTATCTTACGTACTTCATGGGTTATTATATCATCTGGGTCTTCCCAGTTAACACATAATTGAATACATCTAAATAGACTCCACCCACATTCTTTCCAACCAGTAGGTTTAGCCCATTGTAGGGCTGTTCAAGAATTTATTATCCCCTTTAGATTCCTCAGCCCTCCACACCCTTCACTAGCTTTGTGAACTTTTTACTTAAATTCCCGATGCCTGACCTTCCTTATCTGTAAAAATAGAAATAATAGAAGAACCTCCTCCTGGGGATTACTGTGAGAATTCAATGAGATAATAACCATGGAAAGCACCTTAAACAGATATGCTCTAACTGTTAACTACTGCTGTTGTTGTAACTAATTATTTTATTTTACGTAGTTTCAAGGTTTTTGTGACTAAAAGCAATGCTGCAATACCTATGTTTTGCAATAAATGATTGTTTTTTTCTAGAGGATAAGTTCCTGGAAGTAGAACTGCTAAGTAAAGAGATATCTACATTTTAAACTTGGATAGATTTTTACTGGGTGTCCTCCTAAAAGGTTATATATCAATGTCTATTCCCAAGAACACTGCAGGAGACTATGAAAGAAAACCAAAACCACCAACAATTCACACTGACAGTTAAAGCAGATTAAAACGCACAGTTTCATATCTCTGTCTCTGATTCCTGGTACAAAGTGAGTGGCACAGAGTAGGTTTTCAAGACAGGCTTTAATTTAGAAAATGGATGAATGAATAAATAACACACCACCAAACCTGGGACAAATTTGTAAGGAGAAATAAAATCGTGTTAGTGATGTTGGCAAAAACGATTTCCCATAAGCCATTTAGAAAGTCGGGCTTTCCTCCTGGTGCATCAGAATGGCTGGCTGAGGGCCTGCCTCTCAGAAACTGGCCGCACCGCGTGATGACAGATGTGAGCCTGGTATGCAGAGCATGCAGTAAACATGTAATAGTATCATCACGCTTGGGGACTGACCACGACGCTTATTTTTAATTTATGGGTGAACGGAAAGAGAGAAATCTTTCGGAGGTCCTGCAGAAGCCAAGCAGGATATTCAACAGATAAACTAGAAAAGATTAAGAGTATATGTGCTTCCAAGAGAAATGAGGTTTCCTGCTTAAGTGGCATCCGCCTAAGAAGGCTCTAATAAGTTCCAATGAAAACACCCAGAAAGGAAGGAAAGATGAGAACTCAACATACACACACACACACACACACACACACACACACGGCACAGTCAAGTTATCCCCAAATGTCGTGCATCTTTTACGTTAGCTACAAGACCAAATAAATTACTCTTAAAAAGTAACTGAAGACAGAATTAAAACAACAGTAACAAAGGTTGTTTTTTTTTTTTGGGGGGGGGCAGGGATTTCATCGAGCCACTGAATCATGTATGGCCTGGTTTTGCTGGTTAAAATGATAGAGACAGTAAACAGTTTTATACTAAGTAAGAGAAAATTTAGATATGTACGTGAAAATTTCCAGAAGAAAGAAAAATATCAGAAGAGAGGGAGGGAAAAGAAAAGGGGAGGAAGGGGAGGGAGAGGACTAGGCCAGGAGAGGAGGGGAGGGGAGGGGAGGGGGAAGAAGAAGAAGAAAGTAAGTTAGTTAGTTTAGCTTCCAAACCAGCAGCAGCAGGATTAAAAAAAAAAAAAAAATGATGCATGGGGTACACTGGATATAAAGAAACTGGATAAATGCAAAAATAATATCCAAAAAAGAATTAAAACAATAATAAAGGAAAACACTTGGCCACTTGGTAGAGAGGAAACACAAAATGAAATTCAGAAATCAGTACAGGTATATACATAATCACAAGAAATAAAAATGGACTTAAATTCACACGTTAAAGGCAGAAACCAACTAGAATTTAAGAATCACCTCTATGGTGTATAAAATAGTGTGGATAGAGAGAACCAGCACCTCCCAAACCAGTTCTCCCTGGTCCACAGTACGGGGCTGTGCTGAGAAGAGACCGACCAGGCAGGAACTACATTTTCCAGCCTGCAGTGCGGTGGGGCGGGGCCTCTAGGTTTCCACCAATGGCCTGTGAGTAGAAGAGTGTGGTGCTCCTGGGCTTCTCCTCACTTGAGATGGGTTCCCTACATTCTTTCTCCTTCCACATGACGGATGTAGATTATAATGATTTTCTCGGAGACAGTAAGGCCACCGGATGAAAGGAGCTTCAATTTACTTTATTTACTAAATGGGCCACAGCCCCCTGTCAGTCGGGGGCACCCGATGTGGATCTGTGTCATACACTGGAAATCACTTGGTAAAACTGTTCTCTCACAACTTCAAGTGTCAGTGCGGCTGACTGCTCCATGCTACCTTTCACCAGGGAAGGAGAATCATACTGTTGGCAAGCAGAAATGAGATGTGGGTCATTATAGAGGTGCAAAATCCAATTGATTCTGGAGCCCAAACAGCATAAAATAAGCCTGAAGATGTCTGTGAGAGACAACAGCCCAACTTCTGAATTACAACTTCTGAATTAATGCAAAGAATTCAGGCCAGTAGCATGTATCAGATTAGTGCTACAACTTACCACCCAAGCCCTTTATTCCAGACAGTGGCCTGGTAGTCACTATGGAGTCCAAAGAAAGAGAGACAGAGGTAGACAGAGGTAGACAGACAGACAGACTGAGATTGCGAGAGATTCAGAAAAAGAAAGAGTCAGGCGTGCCTGTCCTGTGAGGTTTCCAGGGCTTTTCTGACAGCTTCACCAGGACTGCTTCTGGAAGCGAAGTCCTAACAGGAGAAAAGAGTGGTCCGTAACGAGGGGCGGAGTGAGGCCAACTCGGACACGCAGGTCCAAAGCAGAGAATGGACGTCCCCGTCCGTTCAGTGCCCAAAGCATGCAGGTGGCCACATTCATATCCAACTTGCTCTGTGGTCTACTCTCTTGTAGCCGAAAGGGACGAACGAATCACGTCAGGTAATTCTGTTAAAAGCCAGCTAAGTTACAGACCGCGTGTTTTCAGAAAAGCAGCGCAGACAGCGTTAGAGTCGGGGGGAGAGGGGCTGCGCGGGGGACACCACCTTATACGTATCCATTAGAAGCCGTTTTGGAACGGCACGCGTGTGAAAGCGGCTCGGCCTCGGTGCCCCTTCTTCCTGCCGCTTCAACATTTATACACAGCATCTTCCCTTCTCCCTCTGGCTCGATGATGCAGATGTTCTCTACAGGCAGAGGTTCTGCTGATTACAGCGGGACGGGGTGGCCAGAGCTTTCGCCTCTGTCAAGAGAGGACCAGGTCCATTTGGTCCTTTTTTTCCTCAAGGAAAGCAGACTTTATGAGGCGGCACTCCTTTCTGGGGGTACAAGGTCTGCAGGGCAACCACCAGAAGGATTTGGGGGTGTTATGGCTGAGGGTCACGTTTTCTAGTTAATCTAAATGTCACCTTTCATCACACATCTAGGACCTTCAGCCTTCCTGTCCGTGTACACATTTACAAACTCCAGTCCAAGAGGCAAACACTCACGGTTAATTAAATACTTCTGAGGTCTTACCCTCCGGGCTGGTACTATTCAGGGAAGGGAAGATTATGGACTTTGCCGCCTTCTACCCTGCTGAGCCCTTACAAAGTAGACCTAATTACCTGTACTTTAGAAACAAAACAAAGGCTGAGAAAGCATCCAAAAAACCTGCTCGAAAATCATCTAATTAGTACCTGGCAGAACGGGGATTTCAGTTTCACCTCCACACTGATAAGCCATTTCTCCTTACAAGATAGTATTAGTGCTTTGGGGCCAGAACTTTCTTTAACCCTGAAATTACCCCTAAATCCAGGAGATTATGGTGGGATCCAAAAGTACTTCACTCCCAAGAATGTGGTTCTTTCCATGAACCCAAAGCCTTTACACTTCTTTTATGTTGACCATTAAAGTCGTAACTTTATTATTAAAAAAAAAACAAACAGCTGACTTCCACCTCTCCCCTCACCCCATCCCCCAGGCTCTGAAAGAGCCAAGTTTGATAACTAAGTCATGGGTAATGTGAAATGTTTCCATATGTGTGGAAATGAGATACTAATCTAACCACCTGCTCCTTCTAATTTAGTGAAACAGACTTTTCTTTCCAAATGGCCATGAGTCCTTTCGAAAGTCAGCGAACTTTTTCTCCAATGGACCAGATAGTAAGTATTTTAGGTTTTGCGAGCCATACGAACTACTCAACTTCGGCGGCATGGAAGCAAATGCCGCCATAGATAACGGACAGGAATGGGCATGGACATTGGCAATAACATTTTATTTACAAAAACGGGTGTTGGGCTGGATGTCCTCCTAGCAGGGCATAGTCTGATGAAACCTGTGTTAGGACAAGAGTCAAGAAAGATGGCTGTGCTTCCTTAAGTCCGACAGTCCTGTACTTAATATGAGCTGCAGATTCCACTCAATGTAGGAGAAAGAAGAACATCACACCATGCCTTAAAGTGTGTGTTGTCTGATCACACAGGCCATCGGATAAAGATACAGCTATCACACGGCATAAAGAGTCCCAAGCAGTGTGTACAATGGACTCAGCGGTATCTGTTAACACTGTTCATTGAAAATAATCTCCTATTAAATAATCTGAGGGCTTCCCTGGTGGCGCAGTGGTTGAGAGTCCGCCTGCCGATACAGGGGATGCGGGTTCGTGCCCCGGTCCGGGAGGATCCCACGTGCCGCGGAGCGGATGGGCCCGTGAGCCATGGCCACTGAGCCTGCGCGTCCGGAGGCTGTGCTCCGCAACGGGAGAGGCCACAACAGGGAGAGGCCCACATACCGCAAAAAAAAAAATCTGAATTTTGGGAGTATTACACTTTGTAAGTATCAGCACTAAATGGTTCCTGCAATTCCACATGTCTGCTTGAACACAGGTTTTTTATTTTGTTTTTAATTTTATTTTTTGCTGCGTTTGGTCATCGTTGCTGCACATGGGCTTTCTCTAGTTATGGAGAGCAGGGGCTACTCTTTGCTGCAGTGCCCTGGGTTTTCATTGTGGTGGCTTCCCTTGTTGCGGAGCACGGGCTCTAGGTGTGCAGGCTACAGTAGTTGTGGCACGTGGGCTTAGCTGCTCTGCAGCATGTGGGATCTTCCTGGATGAGGGCTCGAACCCGTGTCCCCTGCATTGGCAGGTAGATTCTTAACCACTGTGCCACCAGGGAAGCCCTGGACCTTTTTGAAAAATACTTTGGCCACTCTAGAAGTTCATAAAAACCTGTCGAAAATTTGAAATATAGGTTTCTAGACATTTTCCAAGTATACCAATCCTTGGGCATTTAGGGGGCGAAGGACAGACGTTTTCTTCGTTGAGCTCAAAGGCATGTTCCCAGATCTGCTAAAGATTCTCTCCAGAATGCTAACCACAAGCATCAAATGAGAAGACCTGTCTTGTTCACTGGGTATGTGAACATGATATCTCTGTCCTGTTCATATGCATTTATAGTGCAGAAAAACAAAAACAAAGCAACAACAAAACACCACTTCTCTTAATGAAAAGAGAACTATACACTTTGTTTTTTATTACAGAGGAGAGGTGCAGATGTAGACGCAGAGTTTGGGTGGGTGGAACCATTTGGGTGCGATAGGCAGTAGTATGCACAAAATTCCAAAGCAATGAAAACATGAAATAAAGAGACTGCTCATAGGAGAGTCACTAATGTTACATTTCTTCCATGTCCTGGGATTTTTCCAATCCAGATGACAGCAGTAGATTAAGGGTGAATGAGAGACTATAGCCATTCCCTAAAGTAGTAAGAATTACAGGTCACATTATCATGATTCGGGATAAGTTCATGCCTTCTGCTGGGGAAGGCAAGGATGGCCCTTCCAGCAGGTATGTGAATCATTTTGCCAATGGTGAGGGATTTAAATCCCTCAGTCTTGCTAGGAGTCAGTACCAAGCCTTACTGAGAACCACAGTTTCTTACTGGCAGAATGGTTTCTCGGCCAAGAACCCACCAAGCACCTGATTTACAGGGATACAAATATTTCCAAACAAATACGAACCCCACTAACAAGAAAAGATGAAAACCAAAACAGGATCGTAACCACCAGCTGGCTCACGGCCCTGGGATCCTCCAGTGGACACTTTGAGGGTCATGGACCACGTCAAGGAAGAGCCATCAGGCCGACGGTGATGGAAGGTGGGGCAGCCCCACCAGGTACTCTGGGCCGGGCACTCCGCTGAGTGCTTTGCATCCACCTAAGATTCCCTTCTTCACCCTCCGTGCCTTTAAGAGGTAGGTATTCGCATCTTCATTTTGCAAGTGAGTAAATGGAAATTAAACAACTTGAGGTCGAGTCGGATGAAGGGATCCCAGTCTAACCAACCCCGGATTATCTGACCCTGTTCACCCACAGTGCCTGTAAACTATGATCACTATGACCCTTTCTATGAAAGGGAGAAGGAATATTGGGGACTCACAGAATCCTTCCAAATGATGAAATTCCAAGTACCTAAGCAGAAAAGGAAAAGGATGAGAGATCAGGAAAAGGCCAGAAAGACCACACGCGTAGGAAAAAGCAGAGAAAATGCCCCATTCTCCTGTTCTCCCAAGATCCATAATCATAGGCTACACTGTTCCCTGCAAGCGCAGACATACACAGGGTAGCACATTAATCCTTCAAACACTAACAGATGCTGGCAGGGATTTAGACTGGAATGTATTTACAAAGTGACAAATTATGTTCTGTATTAGAGAGAGAGAGAGAGCGCACCCACAAACAGGCTGATAAATGTCAGCTGCAGTCACGACAAACGGTTTATTTTTATTATACTGTAACCACAAATGTTTTTTTTCTTTTTTTCTTTTTTTTTTTCCAGGGAGTCCCAAAGATTTATTTGTTGCAGGGAAAAAACAAGATTATATATGACACAAAGTAATAACTGTAAGATCAGTGATATTCCGGGCACCCTGCCCTCCTGGAAAGCTACATCCAGGCTGAACAGTGCTACTGACAACGCTACCTTCTCCCAAGCACAGTAAATGGTTAATAAATCAGCACCAATACAATTCCTTGTAATTAGATACAGCCTTAGTTCACAGACTAGCCAATTGATAGACAATATCCAATTCCCCCTTTACTGGCTATCAGGAGGATAGAGTGACTATTAAAATAAATTTAATGGCTGTGACAGGTAAGAAAATATACCAGAAGCTAAAATGTAATCAGTATCTCCAAACCCAAAATAAAATTATAGTCTTTGCTGCAAACACGGTCCCTGGAAAGGAGGCTTATGGATGGAGAGCGACATCCACAGGCCAAGAAGGGCAAGGTCACTAACTCGAAAGAATGTTCAACCTTGAAAACAAGATAGGGGGCGGGGGCGGGATTTGGCCTGGGGCCCAGAGAAAATGTAAGCATTTATTATTAAGAGACCATCCTGAAGAATTCCTTTCATACACTTGGCCAGTCGAATGTTGGCAGGCATTCTTGAGGGAGCTCCAAGGCAAGATGGCGGAATGGCTGCCTGGAGTCCACTGCCCTGCTTCTCAGTCGGGCCCCAGCCTTAACTCCCTCTGTGACCCTGGGCAGGTTCCTGCTCCCCAAGGAGCCTCCATCCTCCCAGCTGTGAGCTAGAGGGTTTAGAGCTCCTGGTATTGCCAAGATCTCTCCCAGAGACCAACCCTCTGTCTGACAGGTTGAGGGATGGGAAATACAGGAGGGTGGACAGAAGAAAACACACTGGTGGCCAAGCAGATTCACTAGAAAGAGGAACATTTTCTCTTCTGGGATGCAGGTTTCTCATGACATCACTGCAAGTCACAACTCCCCACACTAACACACTCTAAAAGCAAAATTTTGGAAAGATATGACAGGAACACATAAATATAGTCAAATGCACAGATTACATAGAAGGGTGAAGGATCACACACACACACACACACACACACACACACAATCCCAGTTATGACTACACAGAAAGGTGATTCTTTTTCCCTGATAATGGATAGAATAGACTGCTGCAGTGGGGAGTGGGTGGGGATGACCCTGTCACCAGAGGGCAGGCAGGAGCTCTTCTCTCCTACCCCTGGAACTCACTGCGGGAGGAGTGAGATGGAGGCAGTGGTGAGAAGTACACAGTGACAGTCCCTGGCGTCCAAGGAACAAGATTCAGTCCTGACTCAACTACCTCTTTAATGTGTTTTGACCTCTTGGAACCCTGGAACCATAATGTTAATATCTCCTTCACTGTGGGAGGGTTAGACAAGATTAGGCTTGTAGCCTAGAGGGCCCAGCACCCGCCTGCACGTAGGAAGTTATTGATGAACCTTGCCTATTATTTTTAAGCTCGGGCTGCTCCCTGGAAACCCACCCCCCGACAAAGCCCTTTCCAATCCTAAAAGAAATACCTGCCTTTCCCACAACACCACGACAGTTTATTTTTCCTTTATCCTAATTCACATCCCATCACCACTTCCTCATGTCTTCTCTTATTGTTTCTAAAGGGCAGGGGGTGGCAGGGGCATAAGACACAGATTCAGCACTGAGCATGCTCCCCTGAGTTCCCTTCTGTTCACTAGGCCAGTATGTCCCAAAGAGCAGGCCTCTGTTCTCAGTAGCCTATGGTGACATGAAATCCAAGGTGGGGAGCGAGGAGGAGGACAGTGAAAGGGGGAAATTCACTCCATCAAAATGGCAGAGCCCATCACAGAAGCCAACTAGAAGAAGGTCCTGAAGGAGACGGTGCAGCCAAAGCTGCAACAATTTGAGTAACAAAATAAATGATGATATTAGTGGACTCTAAACTATAGAATAAAATACATACCTGTGAATCTGTACTAATATAAATAAAATAATTGAATCAATCAACAGATGGGGAAGACAGGATCGCTCTTCTTTCAGAAGAACTCCAATGAATCAATGTAGAAACCAATGCCAGAAATACAAAATCACCATTAGGCAAACACCACCACTGTAATAGCTGCTACATGCAAGATCTACTCACGGATGCTGAAAGTCAATGTGTGAATGTTTAAGGAGAAAGAGAATGACAGCATAATCTCAAAGCAACTCCCCCCAAATATTTATGCAGTACGAAGAAAAAATTAGTAACAAATTGATGTTGGAGAAACTCAGCAGACATCACCTTCACCAAATGATCAAAGTGACTTCACCATTAACATCGCCAGTCAAAGATGTACCAATATCATGCACCACCTGACCTGCTTCACTAAGAAGGACACAACATCATTTCTAGGATGCTCTTGCCAAAAATCTGCTTTAACTTAATCCAATCATAAAAAAAAAAAATCAGAGGCACCAAAATCTCAAGATCAGGAAGGACAGGGAAGGAATGAAGGACTGTCAGAGACTAGAGGCGACCAAGAAGACACAATTAAAGATAAGATGGGATCGTGGACCAAAAGAAGACAGTGATGGAAAACTCGTAAACTGTGATTAAGCTGGTATAGTAAATATTAAAAACTAATGCCAATTTCCTGGTCTTGATAATTATATTATGGTTAGGTAAGCTGTTAAAATTAGGGGAAGGTAGGTAAACCCGCTGTGCATTTTTGTAACTTCTATGTAAGCCTAAAGTTATTCTGAAAAAAAGTTCATAAAATACAATGAAATGACTGTCTTTTGGAGTTGGTGTTCCGTGTTAAAATACCCTTTCTTTTATAAAGTAGTGTTGATTATTGATAGAGGCATGTTGTAACATTTGTTGATTTTGTTTTGTTTTGTTTTTTTATTAGTGTCCTTTTTAGGAAAAAAAAAAAAACCAACACTTTGGCAAACTTAAGTTGGTGTCCTCCTCATTTTTGTTTTCTTCTGAAAAAGTTTAGGGGATCCTGAAATCCAAAAATCTAAGAACCACTAACTAAGCTCATTTAAAAGTATTTACTGGGACTTCCCTGGTGGTCCAGTGGTAAAGAATCTGCCTTCTAATGCAGGGGACGCGGGTTCGATCCCTGGTCGGGGAACTAAGACCCCATGTGCCACGGGGCAACTAAGCCCGCGCACAACTACTGAGCTTGCACACCACAACTAGAGAGAGAAGACTTGCACGCCACAACTAGAGAGAAGCCCACGCACCGCAACGAAGCGCCCGCATGCCTCAACAAAGATCCCACGTGCTACAACTAAGACCCAATGCAGCCATAAATAAATAAATAATCTATCTTTAAAAAACAAATAAATAAACACTAGTTTTAAAAAATAAAGCATTTAATGATGATTGGATACTGACGCAAGGAAAGTTTCCAACATGAGCACTGTCCTCTTCACAGAATACTATCAATATTCTAATCACAAAAATTAAGTCCCTATGCTACTGCAGTGTCAAACCAAAACGAAGGTCATGGTCACCTCTTCCAGGAAGTGCCCCCTGATCACTCCGGGTCGATCACGCTTGTCTCCCACTGTGGGAAGCAGGGATCTAGCACAGAGTCTTTGCTTCTTCATGAGCTTCTCACATCAAATTTTGAGTTTCTTAAAAGCAGGGCCTCTCATTCACATCCCTGTATCTTCTAAGAGGTTTTTCCCCCCCAGTGAAAATTCAGGTTATTAAAAAAATAATTTACATGCATGTCTGTAGCTTCTGAATGCAATTAACTGTTTCAATATATAAGCTATGAAATGCTGAGAAACTCACAACCTAACTCATTTTAAGTCTTTCTATCTTTCAGCCCCAAGGTGGGTTTAAGACAAACAAACAACAAGTCGTTTCATTTATTTCCTAAGTACCAGCTATTGATCCCGTATGTTTTCTAAGTGCTCTCCTTATAGCAGTTTTGGCACCCTGGTGATTAGTGCTTTAATAAGGATTAAGCACATTCGAAACCTCAACTTGTACACACTACACTTGAGATTAGCCTGAGAGCTTTAAAGGTTTTTACGTGAAACGTTAAAACTTTTTGTTTAACATACTTTTAAAGTTGAGAAGAATACCGGGACAAGTGCACTCGGTTATCAGTCAAATGCATACTCATTCAGCAAGTAATACAGATCATTAGAAAATGATAAATACACAGTGATGGTGAAAGTGTGGAAAAAGAGCCCCTCTGACAAGGCTGAAAGAACAGTATAAGTGGGAACAACCTTTCTGAAGGAGAATGGTCAATTTACATTTAAAAGCCTGCCTTGGCCCAGGTAAACCAGGAGCGCTGCTGGTGACTGTGAAAAGTTGAAAATGGCATCTGTGCCCAGCAAGAAGGGATTCATTTAATAAGTGATGAAGGCATAACGTAGAGTCACTAAACTGGTACTGCCAAAGAATACTTACTGATATGAAAAGATGGCCAAAATATGTTAGGGAAAAAAAATCAGACTACAGTGGGACAGCAATTTTAAGAAGTACAGATCCAAATATATTTGAACTTTAAAAAAGAAAAACGGAGACACACCACGTTAACAGTGATTGCTTCCGAGACTCAGAAGCACTTACTCCTGATTTGTGTATGTGTAACTACGATTGTGAAATCTGTCAAAATAACGACGTTGTTTTTCAATCAGGAAAAAATTAATTAGCAGAGCTCTAATTTCGTGAAATAGATATATGATACGTGAATATATAATATACACGAATGAATTTACAGCTGGCGTAGGCATTTTATTTCCTGGAAGAACACACAAGATTATCTTTTGGTAGCAGTACTGACGCTTAATGGATGTTTAAAGGGAAGAGACTTGCCCCTTAGATTTTTCTGTGTTATTTAAAATTTTACCATGGGCATAGTTTTTTTTTAAATAAAGAAGTAGTTAATCTTGAATGTGTACTCTGCCCAGCCCTAATGCATAACTCAGTCCCCCTCAAGGAAACAAATCCCCAGGCACGTGAATGACAAAGAAGGGAACATGCACTCGACCTTCTCGGGATCAAGGCTTCTCCCCCTCTTAGGCGAGAAACCGCAGGCAGAGAAATCAGGCACGACCATGTTCGAATACGCGTTCTACCACACTTAGCGCTGTGATGACAAGTAATTCACCAAGCTCTCCAAGACTCGGTGAAATGGGGTAATTACATAGAGCCAGCAAGAGTGCATGGGCGTGCAATTAGGTAGTGAGTATAAAGCATGCAGCAGTGTACCTGGATGGGGAGCAGATCGATGAGCACAGCTAACACCGATAACAGTAACAATCGTCACAGCAACAACGATTATAACATCTCCAACCCCACAAGGCTGTACTGAATATTGAGAATAACGCATACGGAAATGTTTAGCGTCAACAGTCTATGACTATGTCCCAGGTCATGCTCTGATTATACCCAATCCTATTCCCCCAATCAAGGTTATGACAATACCACAAAGACAATGTTTCAGGGAGGTTACAGATGAAAGGGAAGCCACCCTCTCACACACACTGATTTAATTAGTCACAATACAGCCACTGATGGGAAGAGAGATGGCCTTGCACGGAAGAACACAGCTCAGTGGAGGCGTCCTATCTTTCCATAGGGGTGTGTGTGTGTGTGTGTGTGTGTGTGTGTGTGTGTGTGTGTTAAGAGGGCTATCTGCGGTCTTCCCTAAGCAAGGTCTCAACAAATCTAGTGGTTTCCATATTGACATTACGGCACTACCCAGAGGACCCCACTAGCAACCCATTTGCTTCCTGTCACAAGGAGTATTGCCAGACATCAGGGACTTTTGTGCCATCATTCAAACTAGGGGCCATCCAGGCCATATGTGCATCAGGGGAGAGAAAGCAGAGTCTGCACCCAGCATCCCCTGCCTGTAATCCCTTCCTCAGCCTTCTAAAAACCCCTTCCTGTATCTCTATAATCGGGTTTCAGAAAATGCAAAAGGAACTGAGGCAAAGATATACAGAGCCACACACAGTCAAGCTTCACGTAGAAGTCAGCCATCTAACCTCTGATTGGGCAAAGTGCCCAACTCACGTCACATGCTGTGCATGGGAACTTCTACTTCCACGGGATCCTCTTGCACATAGCACCTCTTTGCCCCACTGCCCTGCCCCTACGTCTGCTTAGTGCAGAGCACTGGAGATGAGGTTTCGGGGAGCAAGCCTTAAAATGAGGTGGAGAAGCACAATGCCTCCTCCTTCCCTGCCCGGGGACTACAATTCTCTCATGTGCCCACAAACCCACAGGAAAATGAAGCATTTCATTACAGAGCTTTGAATCTTCACCTCTCAGAGGGGTTTTACTTTTATTTTAAACAAAATTTGATTTGAACACATGAAATGTACACCACCATACAGCATACACATAAAAAAATATATATGCATACGTGTGTGTACAGACACACACACACATATATATGCATGCAAGGATATTTATGTACCCACACACACACACACACACGGGAACAATGACTGAACAGGGAAAAACAGTTTCCTAATTGTTGAAGCAGGGGTGATTGGCATATGGGGGCTCATTATCATCCTATCTGCCTTACTTTTCAATATATTTGAAATTTCCATCATCAAAGGGGTTTTGTTTTTGTTTTTTTTTAAAAGACAGGCTACATAAGAGAAAACAAAAACATGAAAAACAAAAAAACATAAATGTAACTGAACAGAACTGTATGGAAATGTATCAGTAATTACAAGAACATTTAAACAGTTTACAGAGTTTAAATAAGAACATGCTTACACTGAGTCAAGAAACAAAAACCCATGTATTTATTGACAAAGATATCAGAATAGATAATTCGGAAAGATTAACGATAGAACGCCAAAAAAAGCAAAAAGTAAGTGGTTTGCTGAGTGTCTCTGTACATCTGAAAAACAACGGTCCCTCAAACATGGAAACGTTTTCCAGCTGTAATTACGCGTTTCCACTGTTGTTCAATATGTCATCAACATCGGCACCGAAATTAAACTGGAATGATGAGCTGATTACCAGGCTGCAGAGCCATTAATGAAATAAAGTGCCTGACTCCCTCTCCAAAGCCATTTGGCAATATATAGAAGTACAGGGGTTTCGGTGAAATAATCATATACCTGCGCACTTGACCTCCTCCAAAAAAAAAAAAAAAAAAAAAATCAGCCAACACCCGGTCTTATCCCTATGCCAAGCAAAAAGAGATGAGCCCCTGTACTTCTGGGATACTGGGAGGAGTGTGGGGAGAGCATCAGCAAACGTTTCCAAACAGATGTTTCCAAACAGAAGGTAACGGATAAAAGACCCAAACACACTGCCGCACTGAATTCCGCGAGTCACAGATGAACCCACTGGAGCCACTGCAAAGAGCCTTCCTGGAAACCACCCAGAAATTAAAAGGTGCAAACAAGCTGCCTAATACCCTTGCGTAGACTGAATTCTTAGGAAGAAAATAAAGTTTATTGTCTGGAAAGAGAGAAAGCATGAGGAAAGCACTAAAGCAATGGAGGTGAACAATGAGACAGATGTTCACTTCAGGAAATACAGAGAACAGAAGCCATCACCGAGGAATTTTATGAGGATCCTGACAAGTTGGCCCGGCATCAAGGGCACCAGGTGAAGTGAGAAGCAGCAGAGCCGGAGGCGCTACTTCCCGGGAGCTGCCGACCTTGTGGAACCGCACGCAGGTGACATGGTCCCCGCCAAGGCCCAGGGCACCGTACCGCTTAGGGAGTTCTCCAGTTCTTCCCAAACCCGCACTCTGTCATTCGTGAGGGCAGAGAGCTGCATTTCTTACTCTTAATAATACCCCCCAAATAAAAGCCACAAAGAAATTAAACATCCCCAAGTCTTCGCATATTAGTAAATGCCCTCTTGTGCTTCAGATGGACCGCGAGTAAAGCACTGACTCTGAGAGACACCGGGTTGCCCTTCCTGCCCCAACTGGCTCCCTGGCAGGAGGAAGGACAGAGAGGTGACTACTGATTGGACACGTCGTAGTGGCACCACTGCTCGGTGATTCGTCCACCTTGATGGATTCTGTGGGCTGCATCCTCCTCTTCCCTTGGACCCTAGGAGGCTCTCAGGAAACAGCTCGTCAGCCCAGATGCAGCATCTGGTCAGACTCATAGCCAAGATATCTGGACGGTGCTTCACCCCTTGATTTACCTGACTGCCTCTGAACCCTAAAATCCTCATCTGGGTCCTTTTCCTCTTGAGATCATTACACATGGATCCTACATAGGCAATCTCAGATCCTCTGCAAAAAATCAAGGAAGTTCGATTAGATGGATGATATGACTAAAGGGTAGGAAAAGGGATGGGTGGTTCACTGGTGGGCTGCCTGGCTGGCGAGGCTGACCACAGATATAAAGAAAGATGAAGGGAAAACAGGCATTATTTGACTCGTCCCTCATACACAGATCTTAGGTAGCGTCACGATTTTACAAAAGGAGAAATAGGAATAAGTTGCCCATTCCAGTTAACTTCTAAGAATGCTTTTCAATCAAGTGAGGGAAGTAAAAACATTCTTTAAATCTTTAAAGAATAAAATAAACGTAAAATCTGTTATGATTAATCTCTTGCCTACACTCCTATCCCACTCCCTTGTGGTGTGGACACTCAACCATCAACCACTCCAGAAAGATCTATGTGCTCTGCTAGGCACTAGGAGGATGCAGAAGAAATGTAAGACGCAGGCCTTCTCTAAGGGGCATGTGCGCTATGGCTACTAGGCAGAATAACGCCCCCACCCACCAAAGATGTCCATGTCCTACTCCCTGGAACCTGTGACTACAGCAGCTTACACGGCAACGGGGTATAAAGGCTGCAGATGAAATCAACGTTGCTAATGAAATGACCTTACGATAGGGAGATAATCCTGGATATCAGGGTGGGCCCGGCATAAACACAGGATCCTTAAAAGTAGAAAGAGGCAGAAGACAGGGAACTGGAGAGGTAGCAGTTTGAAGGAAGTGACCAGCCACTGCTGACTTTGAACACTGAGGAAGGGGCCAAGATGCAAACAGTGTGCGCGGCCTCTAGAAGCTAGAAAAGGAAATGGATTCTCCCCTGGAGCCTCCGGAAAGGAACACGGCCCCATCCACGCAGTGGGTTTAGCCCACCGAGACCCATTTCTGACATCTGACTCCAGAACTGTTAAGTTATTTATTAACTCTGTTTTTTTAAGCCACTCAGCTTGTGAGATTCTGGTTTAGCGGAAATAGGAAGGGAACAGGGTTACGTAACATTTTTAATGGGAGACTTCACCGTGTAAAACCAAATTTCTGGCTCCTCTGGAAAAATCAGGAGCGAGGCCAACGCCCGGCCCGCAGGTTCACGCTGTGACAACCAGGTGGGCTGAGCTGCAGCTGCCCTTGACACGGCCCCTCCCGTTTGCCACAATCTCCACCACTCTCTACTGTCTCCCCGAAGCCAATGCTGTGGCGGATGAGGAAATGATGCTATCAGATATTTGAGCTGCAAACCCTTGGTCTAAGAGATTAAAAACCAAAACAGACAAACATAGAAGACGTGCACAGATAAGCAGGGCTAAATTCACCAGGTAGGTACAGTTTAGAGCCAGCCTCTCTTCCAGTCGATGAGTCAGGACCCATGTCATAAACGGCTGTTAAATATTTTGAGCAGAAACAGAAGCAGGATGCTTCTTGAAACATTCCTGGTTCTTCAAACCTTCTTGAAACAGACCCGTGCTCGGGCCTCACCTAATAGATTCTATGATGTCCCGCCCCTTCCCTGCCTCCGCCCTTGAGCCAGGCCCAGTGTATGGCCACAGTTTTGCTTAAACCCATGCAGTCAGGCCTCCTGCGGCTTCTTACATTTCCACAACTGCTTGACAATGAATGTGGACTTGCCTCTGCGGAATTATTCCTGCTCTTTCCCAAGCTCCAGTGGCACAAACATGTAAAGAAGTCTAAAGGAGTGGTTTACGGGGACTGTGATACCGCCTCCCTGTGCTGTGATCTGGGGGCGATCTTCGTTGGGATGTGAACCACTCCTGCTCAAGCCTTCCCTGGGTACGGGCATCCTCTCAGTGGCAACCTTGGGGTGATAAAATGCTTGTCTCTAACACTTAGATGGTGCACTCAAAGGCCTGAAGGCCCACTTCAGACCATTTACAAACCTAAAACGAACACTTGTGAGTGGAGAGCATCAGCTCAACTGCTGCCTCAGCCTCCAGGGCTTC
Organism: Phocoena sinus; assembly: GCF_008692025.1. Lineage (NCBI taxonomy): Eukaryota > Metazoa > Chordata > Mammalia > Artiodactyla > Phocoenidae > Phocoena > Phocoena sinus. Next base: position 49,721,705 of record NC_045781.1, on the reverse strand, counting down.
GTGGGGGAAATGTCTTAGGTTCCCCACATGGAAACAAGTAAATTCAGTAGAAATCTCTTCAAACAGCCCGACAGTCTCAAGAACTGGAGAAGAGAATAAAGAAGGAAAAACTCTTAGGGTCCCCGTGAGCCTCAGTTCAGCCTTCTGTTTACAAGGCGTGACTCGTAACTTGAAACCGTTATGCAGGTTACTGAGGATGAGGGAAGGGCACCCAGGACGCGGGACGGGAGGCAAGTCTGAGCATCCGCAACTTCTCAGTCATCATTCGCTCCTCAAGATGTGGCATCTTTTCATACTATAGACAATTACAGTATCATTATCACACCAGATGTTCCACCCCAGTTATGTCTCATCCATACACCACTGACCAGAAGAGGGTGAACAGGTGCCTCCCCATCACGCCCCCACTGAAAAAACAGTGATCTGAGAAACTGTAAATAATTCCCCCACTTCAGAGAGGCGTGGATTTATTAGGAAAATCAGAAGTTCCAAGAAGTCGTGTGGTAAAGCAGTTGCCTTAACTTTGCTTTCTGTAATTTTGCCCCAGCGTATCCAATCCCAGAACTCATCTTCCACAGAGTATCATTCTGGAAAACGCGCACCCTCCACTTCCTGTGTTAAAACTTTAAACAGTCATTTTACTGTGTGTGAAGCCCCCCCTCTATTATTTCATGGGTTTCTCTCTCGAACATTCTCAACATTTTCCCTGCAGCAGCAATACAGATGTGAGAGACGAAGAGGGAGAGGATGGTGGTTCTGCTAATAATAATAGTGTAACTACTACAACTACTCAAGCTTCATTATTAGAATCATGTTAAATAACATTTTAATTATTAACAGTACTTAGCAATTTAGTTACTAATGGTAATTTAGAATAACACCAAATACTACTAATAATATTAATAATAATGTCCTACTAATAGTAATCATCATTAATTATAAAGATAACATTTACTAAAAGTTTAGTAATACAAGGAACTTGTTCCAAGCACTCTACTTATTCAGTCCTCACAATGTCTCTGTAAGAATAGTAAGATTATTACCCGCATTTCACAGATGAGCAAACTAAAGCACAGGACCGTTAAGTGAGATGACCCTCCTAGTAAAAGGAGCAGAATCGGGATGTGACGTGAGGCAGTGCCTCTACCAAGCCTGGCCTCTAACCAACAAGTGATACTGCCAGAAGAGCCATCACGAAAAAGTCTACAGATAACAAGTGTTGCAGAGGATGTGGAGAAAAGGGAGCCCTCCTGCACTGCTGGTGAGAATGTAAATTGGTGCAGCCACTATGGAGAACAGTATGGAGGTTCCTCCAAAAACTGAACTGTACATTTTAAATGGATGAAGTCTATGCTGGGTGGATTATATCTCAGTATAGTGGCTTGAAAAATAATGCGCAAACATCTGTACTTGAAGATTTCTTGGTAACAAATTATTTAGGACAAACATCACAAGGGATGGCAACGTATCAGGCGGCTGCTGGGATTCTAGCAAGGTTATTGAATGTGAAGAATACGGTATATACATATGAGAGAATACTGCCTAGCCACTGAGGATCATGTGGAGAAAGAAAATTGATTAGCATGGGAAAATGTTTACAATTTATCATTATGTTCAATAAAAAGCAGGCTACGAGAAAGAATACACAGCACAACCTTGTCTGGCTTAAAAATGTGTGTAAGTGGGTATATATATTATATGGTATTTATATAACATACAGAAGAGTAACAAACTCGCTTCCTTGACACAGACCAAAATGTTAACAGGGATTATTTCTGGACAATGAGACTGAGCCCCGATTTTTTTTTTTTTAGGTTGTAAATAAAGAATATATTATAAAGATATACACATATTTAAACTTCATATCTGTTACGTTGTACTGTTAGAAATCAAAGTCTTAAACGGCTAAAAATATGAATTAATGATAATAAGGTAAATATTTTGGAAATAAACGTTAGGCAATATTGGAAGAAAACAGACCTTTGAAAAGAATCGAACAAAGTATGAAATAACTGGAAAAGTCTTCACATTTACTACAGGAGATTGGTGTTGCCAGAGCCCAGGTACCCCTGAACCGCCATTAGTTTTAAAAGTTGACTGTAACAAAGGTAGATGTAACAATGTTTTCATGCTTTGCATCTGAACTACTCTTAAGTCATGTCTGAAAATTATTTTTTATATTTTTCCCTTTAAAATATCAAGAAAAGAAGATCTGCCACTATATCTCAATTGCAAAACTCTTTTCTTCTATAGAATTTAAATCAAGAGTTGAATTGTTAATCTTTTATAGCTGAATACATTCTACGTATAAACAGTATTTCTGCTCAAAAGCAACAAGCACATGTCAAGCTGAGCCCTGAGTTTTTAAAAATCAATATAGCTCAAACTTGGGATTCATTGTTTTCCAATTACTGGGCTTACCGGAATTATTTCTACACTGTACTCGTCACCCCAAAGCATTACTGTTTCATCCATGGCAGCTGCACACCATGCATATTTCCAAGCACCAGAAACAACTGCATATTTGGTTTGTCCGAGGGAAAATCTGTGAAGGGTGAAGAAATGTCATGAGTGGGCACCGTTGGGGCTGATGCCACTCCAGGGCTAAAAGGGGGTCAGGATCAGTCAGGCAAGACTACGACGGCGGCCTGCGGAGCACGGGGTGATATCACAGGACCATCAGTGTGGTGTGATCACATGACCAGCTGACCGTGACCTCTTCAGGGCGGGAGTAGGTGAGATAGGAATAGAGATGCCTGCTGACAACCATCATAGCCCCATGTAAATGCCAGGCAGTGGCATCTGTTATGTCCTCCTCCCCAGCCATCAGGGGCTCAACTGTGTCCCCCGAAAATTCATATGCTGAAGGCCTAGCCCCCAGGACCTCAGAATGTGACGTATTTGGAGGTAAGGCCTTTCCAGAGGTGATTAAGGTATCGAATAGTAACACATATATGTGGAATCTAGAAAAACGGTACAGATATCTTATCTGCAAGGCAGAAATAGAGACACACACATAGAGAACAAACGTATGGATACCAAGGGGGGAAGGAGGGTGGGATGAATGGGGAGATGGGGATTGACACACATACACTCTTGAGACTATGTATAAAATAGATAACTAATGAGAACCTACTGTACAGCACAGGGAACTCTACTCAATGCTCTGTGGTGACCTAAATGGGAAGGAAATCCAAAAAAGAGGGGATATACGTATATGTATAGCTGATTCACTTCGCTGTACAGTAGAAACTAACACAACATTGTAAAGCAACTATACTCCAATAAAAATTTTTTAAAAGAGATGATTAAGGTAAAATTAGGCCACAAGCATGGGCCCTAATCCAAACTGACTGCATTCTTTTAAAAGAGCAATTTGGACACAAAAAGAGACGCCAGAGATGTACACACAAAGGAAAGACCGTGTGAGGACACGGCAGGAAGGTGACCGCCTGCAAGCCAAGCAGAGAGGCCTCAGAAGAAACGAAACCTGCTGATACCTTCATCTTGGACTTCCAACCTCCAGGAAAAATAAATTTCCGTTGCTCACGCCAGCCAGACTGTGGTATTTGCTACAACCACCAAAGGAAACTCATACACCAACCTCAACATACATGGCGTCCCAGGTCTGGCTTTCCTCTTTTCTCTCCTGCTGGGCTATCTTCTTCTCATGGTTTCTCTCATTTCTGACCCTCTATTGCCCCATTAACCCATCACCACCACCCCCACACCCCCGCCGCCCCAACACACACACACCAGACACAAACCTTTCTTTTGCTCTTACATTTAGGTTATACACCTGACCCTCTTTCTCAATTCTCCAATCTAGACACCAACACATCTCTGGATTAATCTACCTCCCTGCCTCCAGAACCCTTCTCCTATTCCCGTCCAATTGCCAACAATCTGTCCTCCTCCCCCACCTCCTGGGCTTTCTTTTAGGATGGCATTACAGAGGCTGCTCTGGTTACAGTTAACCTTTCTGATTCCAGCTTCTCTACTGACTCTCCTCTCTCCTATGGTCAGAGGACATGAGATCTCTGTGGGGCTTGTGCCGTGCTAAGACGAAACAGAGCTATGAAGAAGGTACTTTCAAGTGGTCTCTAGACCTAAGGGCTTCGGCTCTGTTCCCAATGCCGAGCAATAATACAAGAATTAGACTTGAGCTCTGTAGGTTAGGGGATGAAATCAGAAAGGTGTACTTTTCAAAGAGAAAGTTTTATGTTCCTTTAAAACTTGGACATGATTTTAAGAGAGTCTTATTCTTGTCCTTTCAGGTAAGCGCCTTCATACTGCTAAACGGAATGAGGCCATAATCCATATTGTTCTATGGGGATTCTGCTTGTAAGATATGTACAACATTTAAGGAACATTAAGAAAAAGCGGAAATTGAATTCCTTCCAGAAAAGCTTTAACTAGAGATAGGAAAAAAGGCCAAAGGTTACAAAGAGTTCCAAAATTATCATCAGAAATTGTCAGGGCAACTGTTTAGGAGCCTCATGAATTTCAGCATGAATTATTTTCCTCAACTTTTAATAAGAGAGTAATGCAATTAATTTCCAAGGAAGATAAAAGTGAAGCACATTCTCAGGCCATCTGGAGAATACAAGTCCCTTTATTCACTGGATGACTATTTACCCATGGTCTACTTAGGCATGGTACCAAGAAGGATACAAAGATGTATAAATCCCAGGCAGCTGATGAACACGTAGGAGGTGAGAAGAGGTACGGGCAAGGATGATGTGATGATGTGTGTATGGGGGAGGGGGGTTACTGTGGGGGGAGGTGACAAGATGACTTTATGGCTGGTTGAACGTCCCCTGCAAAAGATATATATGGTTCTGAATAATCTGGGACTAATAAACTAGGCACAGATGCTCACAAATGGACATAAAGATATGGGCGTCAGACTGATGGTTGGAATTTGGGGAGTGCGTATGATCTCCAGGGGAAAAAATACAGGGAAAGACAAAGGGTCAAAAATGGATTTGTAGGGGACAGTGAATTTAAATGATAGAAGAAGAAAATGGAGCAAATGGTGGGGTGGATGGGAGTGAGTAAAAACACAAGTGTTGGAAGACATGGCTTGATTGTAGAAATGACTGTACAACTCTGTGAATATATTAAAAACCATTAAATGGGTGAATTGTATGGTATGTGAATTATATCTCAATACAGTTGTTGCCGTCATGAAAAAAGGAGGGGAACAAAAGGTATGGCCCATAAGCATACTTTGACTCATTTTCATGAGTCATCATCAGTCATTTATTTTACAAAATAAAATAAAACCACAATAAGATCCCACCACACACCCAAATAGAACATTTAAAAGACTGCCAACACCAAGCATTACTGAGGATGGAGCACAATTAAAGTCAGCAGAGAATGTAAAATGATCCACCCACTCTGGAGAAATGCCCATCAGCTTCTAAAATGTTAAACACGGTCCAACTACTCACCAACTCATTCTGTTGCAGGGTATTGTCCCAAGAGAGCCGAAGACTTACGGCCACACAAAGATGTATGGTGAATATTCACAGCAGCTGGATGCACATGCACACCCTTTCACAACAGCTTTGCTCTGGAAACAACCCAAACGTATAGCAACAGGTAATCATATCAACCAAACGCAATGGAGCAGCACAGGGGAATACTACTCAGCCGTGAAAAGGAATGAGCCACCGATAAACACAATGACATGGGTGAATCGCACACTCAGAATGTTGAGTGAAAGAAGCCAGATGCAAGATATATACCGTCTGATTTCACTTCCAGGAAATTCTAGGAAATGCAAATGAATCAACAGTGACAGAAAACAGACCAGTGGTTTCCTAGGGCCAGGGCGAGCTGGACTGCAAAGTGTCATGAGTTGCAAAAAGAACGTAAGAAATCTTTGCAGGGGGCTGGAAATGTTTCTTCATTGCAGTGGTGGTTTCATGGGTATGTACATCTGTCAAAACTCATTAAACTGTATATCTTAAATGGATGCAGTTTACTGTACATAAATTATACCTCAACGAAGTTGAGCAAACCAAACCAAGCAAACAAGCGAGCAAAAGGCACGTGTCAAATGCCTCATCTTTTTCCTTTAAAAATTACCAAAGTGACATCCAACAGCCCTTTCTGCTTTCAGGATGAATGAAAACATTATTAATGGCCACCTTTCCTGAGTGTCTACCCATGTCACCAATCGTATAAGGCACTTCCCACACATTACCTCATTTGATTCTAACAATCTTATAAAAGAGGGTGAAAATCCCCTATTTTACAGTGGAGAGAGGTTGGCTTGCTTGAGATTACACAGAATTTCTGCGGCTCTGAGGTCAACACTCTACACTCCGACTCACTGCTTTTCAACTGGTTAGCTGATAATGATAGTAATGTGAGCAGTAATGGTAAGAATAAACTTTTATGGGGCAAACTATATGTCAGACAATCTCCTAGGTCCTTTAGGTGCATTACACCATATATTTTCCACACGCCACCAGATGAAGCAGAACTATTACTAATGCCCTTTTCCACAAGCTCTGAAACCAGAGCTCAGAGAAGTTAAGTCACTTTCCAGAATTCCCACAGCCGGGAAGTGACAGGGTCAAGGTGGGAACACAAGCAGTCTGACTCTAGCATCTGCAGTCATCAAATACACTTCTTCAGAGGTCTTAAGAAGTTTTCTTGGGGGGCGGGGGCGGCGCTGACATTAGCTAGAATCTGAACTGCTTTTATCCATTTTCAATACAAAAAAAGTAAGGGAAAGTAAAGCTTTATCACATCCAAACACCAAGTGAGTTGGGAAGGTGGGATGGGAATGCTTTTCACTCAATTACTGCTTTTTAGATGAGACGTGTGTGCAAGGAGCAGGTAAGTGCCCAGCGCAGAGGTACTCATCACAAGTGAGGTCCCCTCCATGCCGTTTCGATGACAGAATCACAAGCAGTGATGCCTATTAAAAGGCAGCAGATGAGTCAGGTGAATGACAGTTTCTGTGTTCATCCAGAGCCCAGTAAAGATTCAGTCATCTAAGCAGAAACACAGGACAACAGGTTCATTTTGTAATCCAATCTTCCTTGCTGGAAATTACTTGAAAACAGATCTTATGAGTTAGACTTATACAGCACATTTCTTCAAGCAAGTCCCTTTTCCATAAGAAAATACAGATTTAATAAATGCAGATTTTAGAGAAATTAAGTGGTGAGTCCCATCACTTAGAAGACCACCAAGAAAGGCGCACTGCCGGAAGTCCTCTGAGCCCGGCATATTTGTTCATCGTTCTGTCAAAATGCTGACATTCATTCACCAATACAAGCCAGTCCCCACCCTGCACCTGGCCAGGGAGTCTGTTCAGTCTGGTGAAATGCATTAACGACACACCTTTTCCCTCTGCCCTTAGGGCGGTACGCTTGATGGTGGCAGAGAAGAGAAATGATGGAGTTCTGGAAAATTTCTTCATGGTGGAGAAAAACAAAAAGGTGGGGTGACCTGGATGGAAGAAGCAGGCATAAGGGAGAGAAAAAGGTAAGTGAAGAAGGTGGTGAAAGAAAAGAAATGATGGAGCCAGATTGAGACCTGTGCGCTCAAACCAGCACTTCCGCTGTCAATGTAGCCGTCATCGCCACCATCACCATCATCATTCTACGCAAAATGGAAACTTTTCAAAGCCAAAACTGGAGTGTCATACCAATATTAAAGCAGCCTAATGGCAAATAATTTACAACAAATTCCTCCTTTATCCATTACTATGCCTACCAAGGAGACATAGGCCTTTTCTGTTCCCAAACTTCTGGAGTCAAAGGTCACATCCTGACGAAATGGCCATTAAACTGGCCTGTTGCTGGGTGCATATCCAGACACAAATACACTGAAACAGTGTCCACAGAACCATGATTCCACGTCCTGTCCTTTTAAAGATGCATCTCCTTTCAGCATCTGCACCAGACCCGCCATTCTGAAGGCTCAAGGGGGCTGCACCCAAACGCATTAACACCTGCTCAGAGCAGCGTTTTACACCACAAGATGCGAGGAATCTAGAAACAAGGGATATACATCATCAGGTCCCACCAAAAATGGTGCTGTTGACAGCTGGCCGTCAGTGATTGATTGAAAATATGGAAATGGAAGGTTAAGAAAAATGAGAACCGCTGTATACCGACTGCTTAATTGGCCTAGAGGCAAGTATCCAAGGCAAGTGGCTGTGGACTATGAATTAGTTTACTCAATCAACACAGCATCGTGGGTGACAGGCAACTTGATGAAAGTTCAGGACACACACACACACACACACACACACACTAAAGAAGACCCTCCACATTGAGGGTGCTCCTGAGGGCACACAGAGGACACCCAGATGGCAGGCAGGGTCAGGGTGTCATGTCACACTCCTGGCATCCCTCTGTTGGCACATGAGGCTCAAGTTGAAAAGGAAACAGCAAAAACCAGACAACTGGACAGTGGGGGGGGGTTGCCTGGCCTACAACATGGCCATAATTTATGTCAAAGGGATCCTGAACGCTGGGCAGTTCTGAGAAGGTTTCTTGTTTGTGCCAAAACACCTTTCTTGCCATCTGCAAGCCCCCGCTCCACGATGAATTTGTAGCTCCAAGGAGACACTTCAGTCTCATGAACTGAGATCCTGGAGCACAAAAGGGCTCACCCTGGATCAATACTCAAAGGAATTGCTCCCCTGAGGCTTTGACACGTCCATGTGGATGGCAGAATGGCAATGGATCGAGGGCCACCTGGCGACTTGTTTTCAGTTATCAATTCAAACCTACAACTTCAGGAAGCGATGGTGTTACCCCTTGGGTGCAAATGCATTCAATAACAAAATAAAAACAAAAAGCACAAAAACTTGGATGCTGGGAAGCAGACGGACAACAGTAAGGGACTTAACATACTCAAGAAAGCTGAGTCTTAAGCCAGCAATGGGGACAGCCAAGAAATAACCCAATTCACATCAGAGAACCACCAAAGGCTCAGAAGCTCGTGGAAGCTGGTGCCTCTGGAAGTAGGCGTGAAGGTGGACCTGTCTGCAAAGTGTGTGCAGCCTCAGAACCCCTCCCCCTGCAGCCCAGCCAGGGCTTTGCCATTTCCCAATGGCAGAAAAAAGACAAGTTCATTCTCTGAAGAGAAAATAGTTGAGAACAGTAACCATACTAAAAACAGAGATTAAGAAAATGCTTATGTACTGAATGCTGAGACTCAGCCCTATTCCCTCACTTGGCTCAGAGCTATACCTTTCCCAAGCAGAGTATTGGAAGATCCTCCTCTGGGCAATCTGACCAACCAACAGGAAGTACCTTAAGATTCACACACAGTGGTTTTCCCCAGTAAACAGTCCAGCCAAATCACCCTTCAGTGGAATCCACGGTTAATCTGTTCTTTCATATTCTAAGAGTTGGCAATAACTTTTTGAGTCCTATTAAACACAACTAGACATTCACAGATCAGATATCAAGGGAAAGACCTTAACATCAAAAACAGTGAGCAAAACAAATGCAATTTTGATGAGGCAGAAGTTACACAGAGACAGAAAACCTAAACAATTATTGTTAACAACAGAAAGAAAAGAAAGTCAATTTCATCCTTGAAACAAGAATACAATGCTATTAAAGAAAAGGAGATATTGGGAAAACCAAACAAACCAAAAAAAAAAAGTTTAGAAATTTAAAATATGCCAGCAGAAAAGAAAAACTCAAAGGAAAATTTAGAAGAAATCTCCTACAAAGTAATACCAAAGACAAAAATAATATATAGAAGAGAAAAATAATTATGAAAAAGTCTGGGAGGTCCAAGATCTGAATAACAAAAGTTCTTTAAAAAGAAAGCAGGGGGGAAAATGAAGGGAGAAAAATCACCAATGAAATATTTAAAGAAAATTTCAGAGAACTGAAGGACACGTATTTTGACATGAAAAGGTCACACTGAGCGCTCAGTACAAGTAATAAGGATAGACTCAAACCACAGCATGTCATGTAAAGTTTTAACTCCATGTTGTAACTGAGGACAAAGAGAGCATCCTTTTCAGAGAGTAGGCGGAGAGTAGCAAGGGGTGGAAGATACACCTCCTGCAGCACTTCCAAGAAAGAAGAGAAATGGAAAAGATCAGAAATCAAATGGCACTGGAGTTCTCAAGAGCAACTCTGAAAGCCACAAAACACTTGAGTAATATCTTAAAACCCTGAAGAATAAAACAATCAAATAAACTGAGGGTAGGAACAAAAACATTTTCAAACAAGCAAGGTTCCAAAAATATACATGTACATCCCATCCTCCTTTTCTAGAAAGCTACTGGAGAATATGCACCCAGAAAACAATAAGCAAACCACAACAGGAGATGTTAAACAGAAGCTCAAACTCAGGACAGAGGTGAATGGACTTTCCAGGTTATGTGATGTGAAGGTAGCTCTGAGTAGAACACCTGTAAAGCATTCTTGTGCACCAGGTTTTGAGGCCAACCAGCCCAAACTGTAAAAGGTCCAAAGACTCTAAGAGAGATATTTTTAAACATGAAAGTAGTACAATGCTTGCTACATTATAAACATTTTGAAAAGAGATGTATACAATCAGATGAAAGTCTGAGGTTAAATCCATAACAGATAAATGAAAAACTAAGCAAACAAGAATATGACTAGTATGAACTCCAGGGAAAATAAAAGACTGTACAAGAACGAAAAAGTAATCTTAGTATGCTAACACGGGTTAGATGTGAATATATTTACTTATACATTAACAGCGTAAAAACTAAATTGTCTTCTTAAAAATCATGGTAGAACTCTAGTGAAAGGACAAAGGGGGGAAAAAGGTGACCTCAAGGCAGAAGTATAAGAATGAATGAAAGCTATATTCTCTTTTTCTTAGTGCAAAGGCCACAGATACCTCTAAAATGAGACAATCTAGAAATAGCAGCTTAAGTGTGATTATTTAAAGCTATATACATAAAAACCAAAGGAAGCCCCTAAAGGAGTAAGAGATGAAGAAACAAAATCCAGGACTGCTTTCATTTTTCATATAAAAGCTTAACAGAAAAATAGGACTGGTTTTAAATCATGTGTGTGTATAATTTTTACAAAAAAAGAACAGAAATAAAGAAAATCATGAAGAAAACGATACAGAAAAAATGACAGAGCCAAACCAAAAAAATAAAAATAAAACAAATGAACAAAAGAGGGAAGAAAGAAGAAAGTGAGAAACTTTAAGCACATAGACAATCACAACTGTATCGGCCTCAAATTATGACAGAACACAACCCAAATTCCTAACCACTTCTGTTCTCCAAAATGAATTCATGATAGATTATGACATTATTGTCTTATGTCCAACTTAAAGAAAATACTCTATGGGGAAATGGGCATTTTTAAAAATAACTATCTTCAGAGGAAGATTATCTGGTTCTTTGTAGAAATGGCAAAAGATCTCTGTAAGAATACTGTCTGTGTCCTTAACTCCTTTAATGTAACAATAATAAAACAATTTAACATTAAGACATTTTATCCACCGAAGGGCAAAAAACATAGAAGACAATCTTGCAGTGATAAAACTGCTCACTCTTCTCATGGCTGGGTAAAAAACAAGAGATTTGTCTCTATGGATTCAACAAACGATTCAAACTCTTTGGAGCTGGAAGTCCATAAGGGCACTGGTGTCTACATCTCTATCTGCTTACTAGGCAGTGTTAGGCAAGTGATAAAAATCTGGTTGCCCCAGAGATTATAAGTCTGTATCATTCACAAAATTAAATTGTTCAAGGTTTTGTTTAAGTAGGAGAACTTAACAGTGATGAATACACCAAAACACAGGACCTAAACAATTAGCCATCCCTCCTTTCTAGAAAGCTTTTGATCTCTGTCATTTTTTTAAAATGTATTTAACTTATTTATTTTTGGCTGTATTGGGTCTTCATTGCTGCGCACGGGCTTTCTCTAGTTGCGGTGAGCGGGGGCTACTCTTCGTTGCGGTGCGTGGGCTTCTCATTGCGGAGGCTTCTCTTGTTGCGGAGCACAGGCTCTAGGCGCACAGGCTTCAGTAGCTGTGGCTCGCAGGCTCAGTAGTTGTGGCACACGGGCTTAGTTGCTCCACGGCATGTGGGATCTTCCCGAACCAGGGCTCAAACCCGTGTCCCCTGCATTGGCAGGTGGATTCTTAACCACTGCACCACCAGGGAAGTCCAATCTCTGCCATTTTTGATAAAAATAATTACACATATGTAATATATATATATTAAACATATGTGTGTATGTATGTATGTGTATATATATATACACACACAAATACATACAAAAGACACCACCATCCTCATTTACTTGGCTACTGGGTGACCTGATGCAACTAGCATCTTGCAGGATCTGTCTCTAAGGAAGACCCAGCAAGAGGCTGAACGGTAGAGAACGGGCACTGCTCGGTTCAGAGGGGGCACTTCTATACCAATTCCACCTCTAAGGACCTTAGACTGGTCACGTGGGCCTCAGCTCCTTAACTATAAAATGAGGGAAGGGGAGGGCTGACAGCCAAGAAGCTCTAGCTTCAGGCTTCAATGATACCTGCTGGAGGCACCCTGGAGGACATGGGTGTCTCATTCTCAGCACTGAGACCCTCCAGTCTGCAGACCCTTAATTCTCGGAGGGAATTTGCTAGGGGAGATGGTGACACAAAGAGATGGAACTTTTTTTTTTTTTTTTTTTTTTGCGGTATATGGGCCTCTCACTGTTGTGGCCTCTCCCGTTACGGAGCACAGGCTCCGTACACGCAGGCTCAGCGGCTGTGGCTCACGGGCCCAGCCGCTCCGTGGCATGTGGGATCTTCCCGGACCGGGGCACGAACCCGTGTGCCCTGCATCGGCAGGCGGACTCCCAACCACTGCACCACCAGGGAAGCCCTAGATGGAACTTTTAAAAACACTTCCTAGGGGGGTTTTAGGGTAGTGAAACTTGGTTGTATGAAACGGCAGTGGTAGATACATGTTCTTTGGCATTTTGTCAAAACCCATTGAATGTACAACACAAACAGTGAAACAATGCAAACTGTGAACTAAATAATAATGTATCAATACGGGTTTATTAATTGTAATGAATGTGCCCCATTAATACAAGATGTTAATAATAGAGAAAACAATACTGGGGGTAGGGAGTGGGGGTCAGGAGGTATATGGAACTCAGTGGATTATCTGTTCAGTTGTTTTGTGAATCTAAAACTGTACTTTTAACAATCCCTCAACATATTCTCTCCAGGATTTCTACCCACCGCTGACCTTGCTAACATACTTAGCAGACTTGCTAAAATGTAACAAAGTCTTATACATATTACAAACCGGCTATCTATCACTAACATGTTTTCTTTGAACTGAAGCTTAAAAAAAAAAGATAGTTGCCAATAATTTAAAATCAGGAAATATCATTTAAAAGAGCCAGATTGTTTTAGCCTCCGGTAAAAAACAAAACTCAGAAATCATGGCTGCACTGCATTTCCCATGGCAACAGGCAGTCAGCACCAACTGGCCGTTACCTCTCAAAGATCAGGCGGGGATCTTGTCCACTAGTCTGACACAGGTCCTCACCACTCCCTACTGTCTTCCACAAATGCCCTGTGATCCCTCTGTGATCTGCCTGGCGACTGCAGGCCATGCATCACACTGGCCAGGATAAGTAGCATCAACATCACTTGCGTTCCTTTTAGAAATGCAAATTCTCAGTCCTACAGAATCAGAACTTCAGGTTATCAATCACGAGCATATATCAAAATCCTCAGAAGGATTTGTTACAACTCAGGTTTCAGTGGCTCAACCCCATCTCCCCCCACCCCAAACACACACAGAACCCCCTTCCAGGTTTTGATTCAGTAGGTCTGTGATGAGGCCTGAGAATTTCTGTCTCTAACAAGCTACTGGGTGATACTGATGCTGCTGCCGAAGGACTACCTGGAAAACCTCACGTTTCCATCTTAGAGGATCTTGCAATAAATCCACATCTCAACTTTTGCTTCCTGCGGGGGGCGGGGAACAATTGACATCTCCTCAATGAATGTAATTTTCTTGATCTGGTTTGATATGATTTGGTGATTTTTCTTCTGAGGTATTTTCCTTTTTCCTGGTGGGTGGTTTTAGTTCTTTGGAAATTTCTCCCATATGGGTGAGTATTTTGTTTAGTTAGCTATTTAAAAACAATGTGGCTTTTTTCTCTGTGGGACCTAGGTCATTTACATTAATTCTTGGATTTATAATACATATAATTAGTTCCAAACAATATACAACTCTATGCTCTGTTTGGGAGTATCTTGATTACACAAATGTGAAAATAATTTGAACAGAATGATGGTGAGAAAATGGTGGCATTAAAAAAAAACCCATTTCTGATATTTTTTGGCCATTAGGCTATGAGTTGTGTAACACCTAACCAAAAGTGCTTGCTGTATTTTTAATGGTTCACCCACAGCTCAGAGTAAAATCTGAACTATTTGTTGTTGGCTGTTGTTATATTCTGTTCCAAGGTTCATAATTTGAAAATCGACTTTGGGGACCTTTTCCTCGGTCTGTTAAAATGATTCATGTTGCATTCAACATAAATTGTGCATTCGCAGAGGGGGGTGAGCGCCCATATTCACAGCATAATAACTAAAGTGAATTTTGTACGAGCCCCAGTTTGTGGCAGCAATGTGGTATCATTTGTCTTAATTTTTCTTTGGCATTACATTAGGCAAGTGCATTTACATTTCCAGGTATGGCTAACCACTTTAAAAACTTTGTTTTTACAGCCCGAGTAAAGGGAGAATCAAATCTGCATGTTTATGTGATGTAACATCAAATAATTCCGTTTTACTGTCTGGAGTACGTGGGGATTTTACATTCCATTTACCTGACTTCACAAAAGGAACTCGGGCTGATATGCAAAGTACATGAAATATTTGCTATCAGTGGATCATACCAGGCTTCTAGGAGAAAGAAGAAGAAGGGGGATGGAGATAATACCCTTCTGCCATTGCTGTGTTTTTCTTTTAACAGAACTGTAACTAATAACTTAAGTGGATTAGCCATTGAAAATTCAAATGCATCTTAATATAAAAGCAAACTCCAAATAACTTAAGCCAAAACTTTAAGTCACATTTGCAGAACACAGTAAACATCTGAAACTTTAATGCATATATATATATATATATATATATATATATATCTGTATCTACGCAGACATACATACACACATACACAAACATGGATGCCTCATGCTCATGAAATATTTACTCTGAAGAACTGAAATGGATCTTATGTTGCCATTAATGTCATTTAAGATGCATATGTTTATGTATATATTCATATATTTTTTTACCAGAAGAATTCTATAAATGATAAACTGAATTCATTATTTCAGTTTGATGGAGAAAGTAAAAAGAATATATCTTAAGTTCTTTCTGCAAAGTATTTTTTTCAACAAACTGTCAGATCAGAACAAATTATACTCACTAAATTCTATGATTACAATAATGATGAGGAAGTTACTTTTATTTAAACATGAAACAAAATTTTAAAAATATAACACCTATACAAAACATGGTCATTCTCCCATGCTGCTCAGAATATCCAAGAGAAGAATCTCAGTTGAAAATATTTTTCTGTACTATTTGCACGCACGTTATCAGCAAAAGAACATGGTTTATGATAATAGAGTTAAGAGCATAAGTGATGCAGACAGTATCCGTTCACACTTAGACTTCGCCCTGAACTAGTTGTGTGATTTTGGGGAATTTAAATCCTCTGAGCCTCAGTCTCTTCGTCTGTAAAATGGGGATAATGGTATATCCTACGTAGCCCATGAGAACAATGTACGTTGAGTTCTGATCTGAATGCACGGAGCAAAAGGAGTCCTCAACAAATGTCAGCGAACCTCATCAATCACCGTGACCGCCATTATTATTAAAACCATAATGAATGGGCATCATCTGGGCAACTGTGAAATCATTACATCTGACCATAGCGACATAGAGGAAAAGCAACAACTCATTAGCCACCAAAAAAATCCGTTTATCAGCCCATTTAACTGAACTATGTAAATACGTGGGGTAGATGAATGGATATGCTCTCCCTTGGCTGAACTGGCATCAGCCTTTCGGCTTACAGAGTGGACCCCAAGACCTTGATGAACTCTCGGCTCTACTCTGACATCCACCGTTGAGCTCACGAGCTCACTAATTCATTCAACCCCATGTATCACAGGCTACACTCTCCTCGAGGCCTGTGTGAGGCTCTGAGATGGTGGAGAGGAAAACACCTCCCTGGCCACAGTTTTGAGGCACTCATGGTCTACAGGGGTGTTTCTCCCACTTGAACTCCCCAAGGAGTTACCTGTAGAGGATTTCAGAAATGCAGAATCAGAGACCCTAAACAAGGAGGATCACCAGGGACCTGGGAGTCGGCCCCTTGAGGGAATGGCCCGGGCTCTCTGGGTAAAGGGGGGCAAGCAAGGCTCGTGCTGGAGGAAAGACACAGCCAGGATAGAGGTGGGCACAAGGCAGGGTGGGGACCCGGAGACCCAAACCCAAGATGGCCTGGGGGCGCCAGGAAGGCTTCTCCGGGGAGCAGGGCTTGCGATGAGCCTGGACAGGGAAGTAAACATCTGACTCCCTTCCTGGGCTGAGTGGGATTCCAAATTCCAACTTCCTCCACTATGACCAAGGGCTTAAGAGCAGATCCTAGAATTCAGACCTCCTGCTCCAAATTCCAGCTCCACCCTCTTACTGTTGGCAAACTATATAACAACCTCTCCATGTCTTAGTCTCTGTGTCTGTAAAAAGGGGACAATTCTAGTAGATACCCCAAAGGCTGTTAGAAGCATTAAATAAAGCAATGCATGTAAAAGCATCCAACACAGTAGGCACTTTATAAAATACCATGAGTATGGACAGACCAAAGTCCATGTAATGAGGGGCGTTGAAGGATGAGTCTTTCAGAATAACAAAACTCCATCTCACTTCCATAGGCCACATCCAGTCATTTTATGCCCACTGCTCATGAGTGTGGTGAAATAAGCAGGGATAGGCAGTATTATTCCCATTTCACCCAAGCGTGGTTACAGGGTTACATCTCCATGTGTCTGGCCCACTCTCACAGTTAAGTCTACTTTGCACAGGGAAGGTAAAGCAAAAAGAATGAACAATAACTGGTTCTATCACACGATAGTCTCCAAGGAATCTCATGTCCATCTAAACTAGAAAAATAAGCCACTCTCATGAGACTCTCTATATTAGTACATAACTGCTTTTATTACCTGGTCGTCTAACTGTGCTCTTTGGAAGGAGAAGGGTTATGTTAACAAAAAGTACACAAATAACAGATAAACAGTAATGGCATTACCTTCACTCTTAACTGTTGTTTTGGGAATTGATGAGACTTCTAGCTGAACATTTCATTTAATAACAAATGCAAGCAACTCAAGTATAAATAAGAAAACACTCTCAGTGATGATTTCTGCAACTGGAAGACACTTTAGTTGCAAATAAAAGCCCTCCCAAATTAGGGACACGAATCTGAATCAAACGTATTCAGGCACTGTAGGTGTTAAAAATAATACAGAGTATGAAAAACATCTATATTTTAATCTTTTTCGGGCAGAAACAAATTATCTTATTTACTACATGAACGGTTTCCTCAATTTAACGCCAATCTTCAGAGTCAACTTCCACCTGTCTGAATAGACAGGCTGCACCAGAAAAGACTAGATTATTTATATTACGAGGTAGGGTTTAAAACTAAAGTGGAGACATTTCTTTACCTCTATTGAAAGTTAAGAATAACACACATATCATCCTGGCTTACAAAACACCTAATTTCATTCTCTTCTGTTTCCAGGAGGAAGTTTGAAAAGTAGACATGAAATAGTAAATTAAATTACTCTTTGGGGGTGAGTGAAAGGAGAGAAGAGACTCTTTACATTTTCCTGGCATGCTCAGAAAAACACACCCATACACAGTGTACACAAACACTGCTCCAACTCTGTTTTCTAGCTTAATAACTAGAAGTGGAACATTTGACCACTACTGAAATTTTCTTTCAAAACACTTTCATTTAGGACATTTTATATAGTACTTTGGTTGGTTTAGAATCAGTTATTGGTTTTCTTTCCTTACACTTGTGGTAAAATATACCCAGCATAAAATTTACCACTGTAACCATTTCAAGTGGACAGTGCAGTGGCTTTAAGTACATGCGTGCAGTTACTGGTTTGTATTAAAATAGCAATGACAAAAACAAACATTTGTAATCAAGGGACAGCTTCAATTTTTAAGGAATGTCTTTAAATGCTGTTTAGACATTAGGGATTAAAATCTACAGAGGCCGTCAATGGCGGGGGGCGGGGGAAGATGCTTCACTTTTTAAGTCTTGGCTATGTTGGCAAGAAACAGTGGAGTTATTCCCCACGACTATCTCCTCCTCCCATGAACATATTCAGGAAACTGCTTATGCTTGACACAGGCTATATTTGGGGACACTGCTAAATGCCACAGAATTCGCCCAGGGACCTCGCTACCTGGCCTCGTACGCCCCAGTCACATGCTTCCGTGAGAGCTGCAAAGGGAGGTCACGCTCGCCACAAAGCCCCAAGAACTATTTTTGCTGCTCTTACGGCCTTTAGTGATAGAATCAGCAGATACTGAAACATCCCTCTTTCCAGAACCTTCCAAGGGGGAGACTGTTCTAAGAAATAAAGCCCTTTCTTTTCATCCTGTTATCATTTCCTATTTCTTGCAGAGAGCCGTTCTCCAAATGCCCACAGAGCAGGGCTGGCTGGACACAGAAGCCAGAGGGGGAAATGCCAGAGTCTGGAGGAAACCAGAACCCAGTGCTCAGTCCACAGATGCCCTTGAGGCTGCGATTTCACTTGAACTATTTCTTATGATAATTAAAAATACATCACATGGGCAAAGGTGAGCTGTCCCGGGAAGGGACGGAGGGACGGAGGGAGGGAGGGAGGGAGGGAGGGAGGGAGGGAGGGAGGGAGGGAGGGAGGGAGGGAGGGACGGAGTGGCAGTGCCGCAGTGTGGGAAGGGTTTTCAAGAGTGTCTTTCAACAGAAGGCACGGACTGCTTGCTAGCACTCCGGTCACACCTGCATTATCAGTAGTGTGTTTCTGTTCTCACTAATAGCTCTTGTTGTGAAAGCAATGAATACGGCAAACTTCCTCATTTAATCTTATTTCTGCATCTTGCTCTTTGGAACCCCAACACTGAGCACAGCAGGCCTCCAGGAACTATTTGTTGTTCCTGAGGAAGAAGCAAACCTTTCCAAAGTTCTTACAGGACCATTACTTCTATCATCAGCACCATCTTCTTCTCTACCACGCATCTGTAGAAAAGTGAAAAATTAAACAGCTTGCCCAAGGCTACCCAGATCAAGATCTGTATTTCTTTATCTAAAACCTGTGTGTTGAAGGAGTCTGAATTTTTTTTTTAAGAAGCCTAAAGCAGTTCCTTGGCTGTGTGCTATAAAACGCCACCCCCACCCCCACCCCGCCGCGCAGCCTGGACCCACACCCGGACGTCAAACACATTAATATTTCTGCAGCTAAAGCTATCAGTCGTCACATAAAATGGGTAACTGGGACAAATGAGGATTATAAACAAGAATGATATAAATGGGAGGATTAGGAACCATAGTTCCACTCAACTTGTGATGCCCCCTCGAGCTGGCCACCAGCTTAAAGAACATTTTTCGTTTGTTTTTCAAGCTTTTGGATTTTTGACCTGCAGATCAGGGAGTAGAGACCTGAAGAAACCAGGACACATTCCGGTTTGCGGACTCCGAACCTCTTGCTCTTTTAAGGTTGGCTCTGGGTGCTAAGAGCGTTGCTGAAGCCTGACCACCTTTCCAAGGAACCACTTTAGGGTAAATACTGAAGGCACAGTCAGGGACCTGGAGAAGAAGACTTCAGCAAACGGCTTACAGAAAAAAAGCATTCCTACTGGACAGAGTAGAGACAACCTTGAAGTGGAAAAAAAGAAAAAAAAAAGTTGGTGGGAGCCCCATGTCATGCCAGAGAGAGGTTTCCCAGCGGGAATTAGAGTGGAGGGAGCAGTGATTCCCCGAACGATGGAAAGAAGACAGCCGGTGGCTTTTGTCCACTGAGTACTCCGTGCCCTGCAAGCGTGACGCAGCTTCGTCCTTGCGGAAGCCTTAAACCCCATGGACGGTGTTCTCTCCTTCAACGCTGGGGTTGCTGGGGATCACAGACCGGATGAAGATGCCCCAGACCCATTCCCGGGGAAGTGCAAAAAGGGATGGGAAATCAGCCAACCCCGGAAAGCTGCACACTTCTCACCCCCATCTGGACTTGTAGGGACACCAGTGCACACAAATGAAGCCAGCCTGTCAGATGATGACAGAGTGATTTCTTTCCCAGTTGACATATTCATTTATCATCTTTCATCAGACAGACCTGGACTATAATTTAGTCCCATCGCTACTGCTTAAATGAACTCCCACTCTGGATGCATTTTAACAGATTCTTCAGCAGGGGGTCACTTAGGGACTCGGATGTCAAAAGGTCCGGATTTGAGCCCAGAGCGGTGGCTCCTGGGGGCGGTGCCTAGTGCTGGGCAGAGGATCCAGGACGCCAAGGATGACTATTAATTGATGGTGTTGATGATAATGAGCCCCAGGGGCCATAAGAAAATGCAGCAAGAGAAATTCAGTTGGAAAAGTAGAATTTTTGCATGTATTTGTCATCCCCAGAGTGGGCAAGTTACATTCCATATTCAAATAGAATACAACCTAAAAAGCTTCAGAAACTGTTTACTGGAGAAAAATTTTTTAATGAAATTAAATGTGCCTTGGCAGTGAAAGTTCTGTCAACATTTTAAATAAGTCGTGCCTTTAAATGCCTATGTGAGATAATTAAGTCTACGAGAGTAGCAAGCAAGAAGACAGAAATGTTGGTACTGATGGTGAAACAAAAATATAAATTACAAATTAAACATGGGGTGGGTGCCGGAAACTGTGCTTGGTGTTCTTTTTCAGGAAAGCAACAATGCTGCCAGAGACTACAAAGAAAACAAAACGAAACAACCAAAACATGAGGGCAGAGGGGTTAAGTAACTTGTCCAAAGATCCACAATCAAGCAGCCGTGGAGCTGGGGTTTTAATATTTATATTCCTTCATGAAGCCAAGCCTCTTCTGTGTGATGAGAACATTCACCGGCCTACATCTCCAAGGGAGTGGTTACAACATGGCATTGTCAGAGAAAGACCTGATGAGGTGGCAGCGTAGAAAAACAAGGCTGGTTAGGCTGCCCCGGCACACCGCATACAGCCTTGTGTTTTAAGTTTCTGCAACTGAGCATACGGGCACTGAACAGAAAACACAAAATGACACCATCAGCTGCGTTCTGCCCATGTGTTGGGACCTCATCGGCCAGGGTGCTCCACGGAGATGGGGCTGTGTGGTCTGGGTTACGTAGTGAACCCAGTTAGCGTAGTGAAAGAAGAATGCAGCGTTCCAACACGGGATAAGGGGGGGCCGTGGACTTCCAGAGGGGAGCCTGAAAGTTCAGAGGCAGGCGGGCATTCAAATTCTATGTCCCCGCTTCTTAACTGTACAACTCGGGGCATCTCTCTGAGCTTTTATTTCCTCATCTGTAAAAGGAGTCCCACCACCTCGTGGGGACTGAGAGAAGGGAATGATATCGTGTGTGCCAAGCACCAGGCCCCGGAGGCATTCAATGCCGAGCGTTTAATTTGATTGTTATTTTACTTTTTAATCCTTCTCACCATCCAAAGCCACTGATGAGTGTTCGACTTGAGGCCACAAATATCAAACAAACTTCTAACCCCTAAACCTTCTATCCCAGGGCAATGGACTGGCTTCCTTGCCTATGAGGCTAATACATCAGCAGTCGCTCAGGTTACAGGCCCACGGAAAACACAGGGTGACAAAAGCCCCTTGCAGCAATCTCCGAAAAGGAGAAATAAATTAATCAAGCTGCCAAACGGGGAAGGCCGGGTTGACCTCCTTCTGATCTCATTACTTCTCTATTACCCTTTTGAAAAACACCCTCTTACAGAGATCACTAATTGAAGATTATGTGGGGGGAAAGCGCACCTCTCTATCACGGTGGTAACTCTGCCTCATTTGTCATTCTAATAATTCACTTCTTGTCTTTTCTGAAGAGACAGAGACACTAATGGACTATCATCAGCTAAAAAGGCAATTTTTCCATTTAATTGCACTCATTAAACACTGCGATAGAACAATCGGAAAAGCAATATTCTCAATATTTAATCATAGTATCGGAATAATGAAACACTGCTTGCAAATAAATCCCGGAACATTTATAAAGTCGTAAAAGAGCTGTTTTAACAACACCTGTAATCAGAGGCAACATATTTAAAACGAGACATGTGATTTTTCATTTCACCTGATTAGAGCTGGTACACATTTGCACTGCAGACGGAAGGATTCAAACAGGCTGGTTACCCTGAACGGCTAGCTCTGGCTTTAACGGTCTAAGCCGTTGTGTAACCCGCAAACCGCTTCCCATGTGTTACAGAGTTGAAGGTTCTAACACAGGCCAGTCTTCCAGGCGAGCCTGACCAAGAAATCTGAGAAATGGACTGCTGGGCCCATGAGTAGTTCTTGCCCGGAGTGGGTTTTCTGAGAACAAAGACTAATCACCACTTTCACATTTTAACAGCCTTACTGAGATAGAATTCGCGTACCAAACAATTCACCCATTTAAAGGGTACAATTCAATGCTTCCTAGTACATTCACAGAGTCCTGTATCTGTTGCCACAGTTGATTTTAAAACATTTTCATGACTTTTAGTTACTCCTATTCCCCCCACCCCCACCCCACTCCCAGCCCTAAACAACACTAATGTACTTTTTTCTCTTACTCTAGATTTCCTTGTTTGGGATGTTTCATATAAATGGAATCATACAATAAGTGGTCTTCTGTGACTGGCTTCTTTCACTGACGGTAATATTTTCATGTTCCATCTGTGCCGTAGCACATGTCAGGACTTCACTCCTTTTTTATGACTCTATAGTATTCCCCTGTATGGACATACCACAGCTTGTTTATACATTTGTCCATTGATGGATTTTCCCCCCAGCTTTTGACTATTATGAATAGTGCAGCTATAAACGGACCAACCAAGTAGTTTAAACCAAGCTCAAAGAGGAAGACAGAAAAGGTGCAAGCTGTTGGGTCTTCGAGCATACTGTGTCTCCTCAGCTGAGCTTCCTGCACATACTGTTTGTCCCCCTGCTGTTAATAGAAGATTCCAGAAGTCATGTGAGACAAGGACGTAGACAAGGACTGTCTGTTGCATCATCTAATGTATAAATATCACAGTAGGTGCTTCAGTAAACATACGCTGAACAAGTGAATGCACGAGTGAATGGATGCATCTGTACGGTTAGTGATGCCATGGAACAGTTTGGATGCCTCTCCGACCACCACTAGAATTTCCATCAGTGCCTAGAAAGCAAGTTAAAACAAACAAATCCAGGAAAACACCGACCATGTCCTAAGCTTCAAGACAAACCCCACAGGCTCTTCTGTCCATCAGATGGCCACACCCAGACTCTCCTGAGCAGACCTTCTGAAGCAGCCCCTTAATTCTGCACTCAGGTTGTTAAAGTACTTTCTATGATTTCTCTATAGCAGACATCAGCATATCACAGCCCACCACCCAAATCTAACCCATTGCTAATGTTTGTATGGGCCTGGGGAATAAGAATGGCTTTAACATTTTTAAATGGCTGGGGAAAAAATTCAAAAGAAGAATATTTAGTGTCATGTCAACATTATATGAAATTGAAAGTTCAGTGTCCACATACAGGGTTTTTCTTGTTGTACGCTGGACCGCCACCATGCCCACTCACTGACATACTGTCTATGGCTGCATTTGCCCTGCAAAGGCAGAGGTGAACAGCTGCAACAGAAACTGTACTGCAAAACCTACAATATTTACTGTCTGTTCCATTACAAGAAAAGTTCGCTGACACCTGCTCCAAGCTAACTTTACTTACATGTACAAAAGTAATCTTTAGGGGGGAGCATGATCCAGGGACAGAGAGTTAATTCAAAAGATTTAGTCAGACCCACTTGGCATCTGCATCCTGTCTCTAACACTCATTTGCATCTAATGCAAAGGCAAGGTACTCAAACTCTCTGAGTCCCCATTTTCCCCACCAGAAGTGGGGCTAATGATACCTATGTCACTGGGTTGTTGTGAAGTTAAAAAAGAGATAAATGTGAAATACTCTGGCACAGACTCTGGCCATACTCATGACTCAATAAATGCTAGCCATCAGGATTATACACCGTGACTCAAAAGAAGAAAATTTTGGAAACGCAGAGGAACGCAATTACATTAGAAAGGGAATCAGAGGCCAAATGTCATCCCCCCCACCCCGCCCCCAGAGGCTGGCTAATATCCAGAAGGTTTGGGAGATGTTAAAAACAAAAGAACAATAAACTGTATAATCAGCATATAACCAAATCCAGATGGATTTGGATCATTTGCTATTTTGCGCTGGTTGTCCTTCTCTCCCCCATAAACCCCATCCCACTGGCAGGGCAAGTGAGAAGCAAATACACAATCGTCTCATTTATATACAACAAAATTGAAACCATTTGTTTTTTTTTGTAAAATTTGGAGCTAAATGTTCGAGAGAGACATTTGGGGTTGGCCATTCAAGCTGCTGATTCGATGCGCTCATTCAAATCTGCCTTCTATCCACACCCTGTCCACGTGGGTCTGTCACTCGCAATATGTTTCAGAGACACTCCAAAGTGAAATCCATTTGCATCCACTTGGTATGAAGAACTAATGTCACCACGCGTCACCTGGAAACACGGCCCCCACCGCCAAAAGCTGCTCCCGCACCTCCGCGTGTTTAGGACTAAGCCTCAAAGCTGGAAACAGTCACACCGCAGCCCTCGGCTGGGAACACGCTCCCCTCCCGGCGGCACAGAAGCTGACCCTGCGCGTGCGTCCTCACTCCTCATTCAGGGTCTTAACTGCTGGACCACGTGACTTCCTATCATTTACTTTTCCATGCGCTCTGGTGTACCACTCAAGACAACGAGAGAGTAATAAGATCACACACAAATGCAAGCCCCACGTCTTTATTCCCGGTTTGGACATCCTTTGAAGGACTGAATATTCAATCCCACAGACCCACAAACATCAGACTGGGATTCTTGGGGCACACTACGAAGAGGTTTCATTTCAAGGCCCAGCAAGACTTCCAGTTATGTTACTCTATTCCAGCCTTAATTTTTTAAAAAACATATTAACTGTGATCTTATGCTTAGGCTTAAACAACAGAAAACTGGGGGTGGGGGACAGTGGGTGCTATACAGACTCTAAGATCCCTGCTCCGGACAAGGTATATTTTTCAATCAAGGCTCATGAATTCCTATTTACACTAGAAATTTTAGGTACCAAACGTTTTTCTCTGATTTAAAAAACACAAATGCCTAGGCAACAGGCAGGTTTTCTCAGTGCAGAATATCAGCATTCTATTTGTAAAGTTATTGGTTAAGGTGTGAATACATTATAAATAGAATAAAGCTACGAACAACTTAGACTCTGATGGCAAATGAGACAATCTGAAAACTTTGCAGTCTGGCAGTCACAGCAAGACGACAGCCTCTGCAAGCATATGCTATTTTCATCTTCTGCAATCAAATCATAGCTTCAATTAAAGACATATACTGTGTGTTAGTACATATGGGATGGCATCAAAATTTTCCAAGAACACTATTTCTCTCTTCTGTTAGATGAGGTATGCCATCTTCTGCAAGACAGCTGGATCGTTTGTCAATAACCAAGAGCGCCAGATGGTTAGAAACATCCAGAAACTTGAAAACATCTGGTTATTTCATCCTTCATCCAGATGTTCGGAGACCCCTAGATGCAGCCTGCTATCTTTGGTTACATAACTCTAAAACGCATTTGGCCAAGAGGTAAGTTTGCTTCATCCATCCCTTCTCGGGATAATTATGTTTGGCAAAAGAGGCCTATGTTCTTTGGGGAATAATGCTGATATGGGGAGTTATTTCATCAGTATGAATTAACCAAACTATTTCTGGGGGATTAAAAAATGCAAAACTGTCTTGCTGTGTAAGGCAGGTTCAGTCATGTTCAACTATGTACTTGGAGTTCACAGAAGTGTAACTACCCCTAGACACCAATCACAGCCAGAGTTTAGCATGACAGTTCACACAGAAGGTGATAAAAAAAAAAAGTGTGTTGGGTGAATGCCGGTAGAGTTTGTTAGAATGCTAGTGTACTCTTCCACTGGAAGATCCAGGTGTGATGTCGGGTCTACATCTTGAATACTGTCATTCGTTCGTTCATTCAACGAAGATTTACTTGGCTCCTACTGTCTTCAGAGTGACATACATGAGGCAGAGAAATCAACACTGAGTAAAACAGATATGGTTCCTGCCCTCATGGAGTTTCCAGACTAGCTGGAGAGAAGAGATTAAGCAAATATTCTCACCCAAATGAATATACCATTATCCATATGTCATGGTAAGTGCTATGAAATAAAGGTAAAGAGTATTGGGAGGAGGTCTGATGGAGATTAGGAGGTCAGAAAGAAAATACCTGAAGTCTTAAAAGATGACGCTTAGCAAGGAAGACTGGGGAAAGCATTCCACCCAGAGCCACCCAGAGCCGACAGCATGGCTGGGCGGGGAAGCACAACGCCTGGAATAGCTTGGCTTCCTCACAGAGCACAGGGGACGCTGAATGCATAGAGTGGTAGGTATGACTCCAAAGGGGCAGCTCGAGGGAGATCTCTATGGTAGTGGTTACGTGAACCCACACATGTGAGGAAATGGCAGAGAACGTAAATCACCAAAAACTTCATGGCTTAAAATCACACAAATTAAACACCTTCCCATCCTATATATCAGAGGTCCAACACGGATCTCACTGGGTTAGCCCCAGGCGTCGGCAGGAGGCACTCCTTCCCAGCATCTCTAAGGGGACAATCCACCCCATCGTCCTTTTCACCTTCCAGAGGCTCACTTCCCTTAGCTTATCCACCCTCTCTCCACCTGCAGAACCAGCAGTGTCTGGCTGAGTTCCCACTCTGAGCGCCTCATCTGATTCCCTCTTGCACTTTTAATCATCCTTCTAATTACACTGGGCCCACCCACATAATCCTGGATAATCCCTCTATTTTAAATTCAGCTTATCAGTAATCTTAATCTCACCTGCAACCTTAACTCCCCTTTGCCATGTGACCTAACATATTCACAGGTTCATCTCTGGGGCCAGAGTTCTACCCACTGCAGTACTATATCCTCACATTGTACCAATGTCAGTTTCCTGGCTTGGATATCGCGTTGGCCCAAAAGTTCGTTTGGGTTTTTCCATAACATCTTATGGAAAAACCCAAATGAACTTTTGGGCCAGCCCGATACTTTACCATAGTTATATAAGATGTAAGCATTGTACAAAGCTGGATAAAGAGTGCATGGATCGTCCCTGCTATTTTTTGTAGCTTCCTATTAATCTACAATTGTTTCAAAATAAAGGGTTTTTTCAACCATTTTTTTTAAACAGCCAACACTTAAAAGACATATGTGTATGGCACAGTTCAAAGTACTTTATATGTATGATCCCATTCAATCCCCGCAACTCTATAAAATAGGTACTATTCCCGTTCTCCAGATGAGGCAACTGAAGCCAAGATAGGTTTTATTAATTAATTTAATAATAGGTTTTATTAATTTAATTTGGCCATTTGAATCCAAATAGGGTGTCTCTAAAGGCTGTATCGTAACATGTGTTTGTTTTATGGAGTCAAATTTGAATTAAGGTGCCAAATATATAAACCATACCCCAAAGACAGACTGCTGAGAATTACTATCACTGAAAAACAAAAACAAAGCCCTAGAAGACAATAACCCTAGATGAGCCTTAAAAGGCCATTTGGGAGGCTAAATGCTGACCTGTCTCGGAAGAACCTCCCAAACAGCTCTCTCCATTGCCTACAAAAATTGAGTTGGAGCCAGGGTAAAGACTGAGAGTACATGGGTTAATCCACCATGCTTTGGGAGCCACTGCTTACGAGTTAATCTACAGGGCAGTTTCCTACTAAATGCGAGCTACCTTTCTTTTCCTCCCTTTCTCCCAAACACATGGGTCCAAGAACGAATGGGGCTGTCCACATAAATCCTTCACTTTTGAAAACTGTCTTCAAGGATGTGTGGCACAAAGCACCTCTTGTTCATTCCCACCCTTTCATGGTTTCAGCTCTGGGGAATGGACATTTGACCATGACCACGTCCAAAAGACAGGCAGCCTAGATTCTCTCCTGAGAATCTAAACCTGCAGCTGAGACACAAAGGCAGGAGATTAGAGCTGAATCACCAACCCAAGGACAGTTCATGGAAACAGACCTTTCCGTGAGTTTGTGGCCATGGTGACCACAGGCCCCCAAGCGCAAGGATGAAGGCTACACACTTAGGATGACAGTCTGAGGTACACTGGGTCCCTGATGCACCAACTCTGGGCTGCTCCCCTCTGAAAAATAAGCCGCAGTGTGTTTGCCTTTTTGTTACATGCAACCAAAGTCATTCCAGATACAGTATCACGTTTTCCCTCTCAAGTTATCCAGTCTTTTCTGCTGCTTGCAACCGAAGAGCCCTAAAGGATGCGATGCCTCCAAGCATAATAGAAAGCTGGAAATTCTCCAATTCTTTATGCTCTCCCCTCTCATCCCTCCATTCCCATTACCTTCAAAACGAAAACTTTTCTAGAAATTTAGATACACACATAGCAAAAAAACAAAAAAAACCAATCCTCCCAAGGCCAGGGCTCCTAAAGGTTTCTACAGACTGCTTCTCAGTTGCAGGAGGGCCACTCAATTGTCACCTCCTCTAGGAAGTAGGGATCAAGTGCATATCATCCTCTAACTCTGAATTTGAGCGACGAAATGCCTCTAACACAAAGGGAAAATGACTCACATCCCCTCGGTGTTTTCTAAAGGGATATTGTTAGAACCAATTTCTACTCCTGAATCTTTTGTGCTCCAGGATAAAAGCAGGCAGCGGTCCAAACGCTGTGTAACCTTTTCAGCAGCCATAAGGAAAAAGTCACTACCACTTTGCTTTTTATACCAAGGCTGAAGAAAGAACGCGCAAAGCCAATGCACGAGGGGATTACCGATGTCTTCCAAAAAAGAAACAGAAAATGTTTATGGGGAGTGAAAATGAATGATAATCGTCTCACTGTCCACTCTCATTTCCTAGTGGTTGCACCAAGTCCCTGGACGTCATAAACACTGAAAGGGGAGTAAAACGCTCTAATAAATCAAGGTGAGGACACTGGGAAAGGAGCCGGCGGTGAGGCACACCTGCTGAGAGTGCCTCACTAACTCTCGGGCCGGTGAGTCAACAAGCAGAGAGCAGCCTTCCAGAACCTACATGGGGGCGACCCCCAAGCAGAGGGAAAACGGATTCCTCTTGCTTCACACAAGTGTGAGCGCACACACCATGCATGCACACGCACATCCTCTAGTTCTAAGAACGATGACGATGCACACATCTCTGATATCCTCCCACCTTCCTACCACCACTTCTCTACGCTGTAGCCCAACGTTTCTTAACTCAGCACTACTGACACAATTCTTCGTGCGGGGGTTATCCTGCACATTGTCGGGTGTTTAGCAGCATCCCTGGCCCCAACCCGCTAGATGCCAGGAGCTCCTCTCCATTACACTGTGACAAACAAAAAATGTTTCCAGACTTTGTCAAATATCCCCTGGGAGGCAAAATCAATCCCAAGGAAGGACAACTGTTTTGCCTGAACTCACTCTGTGTGTGCGTGTGTATTTACCCAAAACCCCATCAGCACTGAAGTCTCTACAGTTGTTTATCCAAACCTCCACCTGGGTAACCTCTACTCATCCTTCCACATTCAGCCTCAGAAAAACTTACATCCAAAAGCCTTCTCTGACTCCTCTGCTCCCTGGAAGACGTAAATACCCTTTCTCCAGGTGTCCCCGGTTTCCTGGACCATAGGAGCCCCATCCCACCCATGGACTCCTCTCTTGCCAGGCTTCGACTCTAGATTCTACCTCTCTTGCAAGTAGGAAACATATTTATCTCATCTTTTGTGTCCCCAGCACTCAGGAGAGTGCTGGGTCATAGCAGATGCTCGATAAGGGCTTGTTAGAAAAATGAATAATGAACGAACAAAGAGACAAAGGGAAGCGGCAGCAGGAGGCATGTCATGGAGGATACATGAGTACAAGATTCTACAGCTTTAAAAACAGCATGGAGAAGTTCTCCAGCCAGGAGCCTACTACCTGGGATGGAACACAGCAAAAAAAAAAAAAAAAAAAAAAAAATTTCATCACCATCATACAGAAACAGAATTTCACAGGTTGTAAAGCCAGATGAAGCAGCAAAGAGACAGTACAGGAATAAAAAGGCCTCATTTTCCAGATTAGAAAACTGAGGCTCACAAAGGTCAAACATGTTCTCCAGGGCCACACAATGGAGAAGTGAGAGAACTGTGATTTGAAGATAAGCCTTGAGGTCTCTGTACCACCAACCAGGAAACAACACTGCACGTGGGTGAGAGCTGTCCACTTGAATCCTATGGCCACGGGAAACATGGGAAACATTTTAAGCAGAAGACTATGCACATCTTGGGACTTCCCAGGTGGTCCAGTGGTTAGGACTCCACGGTTCCTCTACAGGGGGCACGGGTTCGATCCCCGGTTGGGGGAACTGAGATCCTGCTTGCTGTACGACGCGGCCCAAAAAAAAAAAAAAAAAAAAAAAAAAAAAAAAAAAAAAACAGAGGAAGAAGAA
This sequence comes from Phocoena sinus, assembly GCF_008692025.1. NCBI lineage: Eukaryota > Metazoa > Chordata > Mammalia > Artiodactyla > Phocoenidae > Phocoena > Phocoena sinus. Next base: position 49,690,883 of record NC_045781.1, on the reverse strand, counting down.
GAAGACTACTTGGATCTCTTGCCAAGATGCTAAGTGTGTGACAAGAGAGGCACTCTTACTCGCTTTGTGGCGGTGGGGGGAGAACGGACACGGTCCTCTGGGAAAGGAATGTGATAGCACATGTTAAGAGACCATGTGACGGTTGAACCTTTGAACCAGCTGTTCCACTTCAGGAAATTTAACCAAACAAAACCATCTAAGACACACACACAAGCCCACGCCCACTCAGTGCCCAGATGTAGACACTGTGCACTGCACTTGTAACAGCAAACAACAACGAAAGTAGAAACCCCCTAAATATTCAACAATAGGATAATGGTTAAATAAACACAGATCCACTCCACTGAATACTATGTTACTATGTAAAAGGGTGTTTATCAGGAGAGTGCTAAAATGGGAGGAGAGATTTGGTTAGAATGTTACGTGAAAAACCTAGGAGTCATATTTTTTAAAATGCAATCAAGACTTAGATAATTTGTAGCATATTCGCACAATGCAAATACTCGACAACCAGGAGAACAAATGAGCTACCACCTTATGCAACACTAAGCATAACCTCATAAGCATAATGTTGAAAGAAAGAAGCCAAACACACAGGAGTGCCCACTGTACGATTCCATTTATAGAAGGCAATTCCATTTACCCAAGATCAAAAGCAGACAGAACTCATCTTTGCGGTCCAAAGGCAGGATAGTGGGGAGCCTTGGTGAGGTCTGGGGGCTAATGATTGAATGACAGCAGAAGCGGCCTTCAGAGTTGTGTTTTCTTTCCTGATCCAGTTACAGACTGCCTGGGTGTGTTCTGTTTATTCACCGTCATCCAGCAGCAAGAATGCCCACTTTTCACGTGTGTGTGTTTTATTTCCACAGAGTTTTAAAACCACAGTCACAATTCCATAAAAACAAGAAGCTGCCTCTGAGTTGGGAGAAAGTCAATCACGGCATTAATGGAGGTTGTCTTTCGATGGAGACACCATGGAAATTGTCTTATCCTCTTTCTACTTCTCTATATTATCCGAACAATTCAATAAGAAGCATTTTTATGGGGGACGGAGGGAGTAAACAGTACTTAAAACGTGTGGCAGGGTCACACGAATATACCAACAGTGTTCAAAGACTTGAGATGCGGGTGTGTGTGGGCACACGTGTGTTTTACCATGAGAAACACTGCCAGGCAGGAGGAAGGAGGTCCTTCTAATCTCCACAGGAATGTTCTCTCTCACTGGCCAGGCTGGACAACTAACCACAGAGAGACAGAGTTTAAAATCTGCCAGGAATCATTAAAGAAACACTAAAGATATATCACAGTAAAAAAGTATGAAAGCACATGTGCCAAAATACTGTGGATAGGGTAGTTGGGGATTTTTATTTTCCTCTTATCTGTATTTCTGTTTTTCTTAAGTACTGGAAATGTATGTATTATTTGTGCTGAGTTACTCATCTGAAAATGGGGATAACAGAAACTTGAGTAACTACAATAAACCATGTAAGTACACACCGGGTGCGATAAGCATATTTAAGAAGTGGTTTTCTTTCTTCTTCACATAATTATTTTCATGTTGTATAAAACTTGCAAAGGTATCGTTAAGAGTACAGGGTGAAAGATTTTTCTTCCAGAAAACAACAGTTCCACTTCTCATTCTCAACGTTTCTAGTACTATTTCCCCAGTGCCGTTAGGTACTAAATTTTAAAGAAAGGTAGCTCTTCTAGGTAAACCTCTACTTTTGCCTCATGTTTAATGCTTTCTTACATAAGAAAAAATGCTTTTTATATAGCAGAGAGAAGGAAAACAGACAACATCTGACACCAAAGAAATAGAGAGAGAGAGAGAGAGACTGGGGTGGGGGGAGGATGGAAGAATGGATGTATGGAGGAACGGACAGATGAATGAATGGATGCATGGATGGATGGGATGATGGATAGAAAGCTGGCTAGCTAGATGGATGGATAAGAACTAGAATAAACTGCCCAGAAATGGTCAAGACATTCATATGAAACAGGACGTCGCTCTCTGTGACAGATGCCAGCAAGAATTCCCATCCCATGCGTGGAGTGACTTCCCAGAGGGCCCCCAGCTGACTGTGAAAGTGGGAGGAAGCTGACAGAAGAAATGGAGATGACTTACTAAATAAGAATAGCGTTAATGGCGGAGATGGCTGTGGTTACGGACTGGCAGCAGCGGGAAGAAACATTTAAGGAGTCTCACGTACATGTCCAACACACTTTTCTCGAAGTGCTTTCCATTCTTCATCTGGTAAAGAGGAGTGAAGACTGCAGATGGAATTAGGATTGCTAGTCTGTGGACCTTATGATGGGAAAATTGTCCTTCACATCAATGTGATCACAAGGGCCTTAACACAGGAAAAGGAGGCAGAAGAGACAACGAGAGACACGGGCATCTGAGAAGGACTTGGCCCAATGCTACTGGCTTGCGCACGGAGGAAGGGGCCATGAATCAAGAAACGGGGACAATCTCTATAAGCTGGAAAAGACAAGGAGATGGATTCTCCCCTGCAGCCTCCAGAAAGAACAGGCCCTGGCAACACCGGTTTCAGCCCAAGGAGAACTGTGTTCATCTTCCGGCCTCCAGAACTAGAAGGTAATAAATCTGTGTTGTTTGAGGTCATTAAGTTTAAGGAAATTTATTATGGCAGTCATAGAAAACTAATACCCACCCCAGGCTACTTTTTAAAACTAATTTTTATTACATAAGCCATACATGAGCACAGTTCCCCGTTTAAAATCATCTAAGCATTGGGACTTCCCTGGCAGTCCAGTTAGTAAGACTCCACGCTCCCAATGCAGGGGGCCTGGGTTCAATCCCTGGTCAGGGAACCAGATCCCACATGCGCAAGTTAAAAGTCTGCATGCTGCAACTAAGACCCGGCATAGCAGGAGCAAGGGGGGGAGGGGGAGGGAGGGGGGAGGGAGGGGGGAGGGAGGGGGAGGGGAGGGGGGGAGGGGGAGGGAGGGGGAGGGGAGGGGAGGGGGAGGGAGGGGGAGGGGAGGGGAGGGGAGGGAGGGGAGGGGAGGGGAGGGGGAGGGGAGGGGAGGGGAGGGGAGGGGAGGGGGGAGGGGGAGGGGGAGGGAAGGGGGGAGGGGGAGGGGAGGGGGAGGGGAGGGGGGAGGGGAGGGGGGAGGGGGAGGGGGGGGAGGGGGAGGGAGGGGAGGGGGAGGGAGGGGAGGGGGAGGGGAGGGGAGGGAGGGGAGGGAGGGGAGGGAGGGGAGGGAGGGGAGGGAGGGGGAGGGGAGGGGGAGGGAGGGGGAGGGAGGGGGAGGGAGGGGGAGGGAGGGGGAGGGGAGGGAGGGGGGGAGGGAGGGGGAGGGAGGGGGAGGGGAGGGAGGGGGAGGGAGGGGGAGGGGAGGGAGGGGGAGGGAGGGGAGGGAGGGGGAGGGAGGGGGAGGGAGGGGGAGGGGAGGGGGGAGGGGGGAGGGGGAGGGGGGAGGGGGAGGGGGGAGGGGAGGGGGAGGGGGAGGGGGAGGGGGGAGGGGGGAGGGGGGAGGGGGGAGGGGGGAGGGGGGAGGGGGGAGGGGGGAAGCCCCTATTTAAAAATAAAACCAAAAACCAGAAAACATTTAAGCATCATGAACAAGGCTAAAGGCCCCCACGGCTCTCAGTCCTGGCCCTTTTCCACACTGTCCACCCCCTACAGAGATAGTAATAATAATAATATATATACAATAAGCTGGGTGTGCACTTCCTAGGTCTCCTGGTCTGCGTTTCCTTACATATACGTGTGCCCGGGTCACAATACATGCAGATTTTTCCAGCAGTTCCCGGCATCCAACAGTTAACACCTCTCATCAGGAAGGAAACCTGCTCACCAGGCCCACACGGAGGGAGCCCAGGCTCTGCTGTTGCTCCTACACGGAAGTGACAGTTTGAGGGTCTTTCACATACCTCCTGTCTCCCTCCCAGTTATAAGTCCCCCCATTATGGAGCCTGGGGTCGGAACTGAGTTCTCCAAGCCTGAACCTGTTAAGTGTTCATCGCTTAGAAGATCAAGAAGAGAATTTGTTTATACATGTTGGGCCTTGTATTACCGTAAAAAAAATTAGCTTAAGACATACAGGGAGCGTGATCAATAGCAAAACAACCGGTCCACAAACACCAACGAAGCTGCCAGAAGTGCTCACACCACACCTTTTCCTCCTGTTCTGTTAACCCTCAGGTCACCTGGCATTCTTCACAAGTCTTGTTATCTGCTTCCCAAGTCTTCTGGGAGACAGCCCGCAAATCACGCATTAGTTCAGACTTCTAGAGCCCCAGGTGTTTGAAATCCTCCTCAAGCCCAACACAGGCAGCTGGCACTTCGCCACACTCAAGGTCCATCTCTCGGGGGCTTCCTGAGGGTCCACTCTGATGCCACGCCTGCCTGGCTCCTGTTCATACTGTCAATGAGGTGCCCCTGCCCTCAGAGGCTGTTCCCAGTCTCCACTAGTGAGATTCATTCCTCTCTGGAAATTTTACTGGGTTCTCTCAGGGGCTAAACCGTTGGAAAGGGGTGGGGATGAGCTAAGAGGGATGTCAGAGCAGGCGAGGGTGAGAAAAACTCTGTTCTCACCAGCCCTGCCCTGACTGGTGGAGGCCAAGAACCAAGACCAAGGTTAAGGCACGGAAACCCCCATCCCAGAGAAATGCCCAACGCAATGAGATGAGGCATGGCTTTCCCACCGCGACCGGCATGCAGACTGTACCCTGTACTCGCTGGGGGCAGGGGCTGGGGTGGCTGCAGCATCACGATGACCGGTCTTGTTGTCACAGACTCGGGTCCAGTTACCAGCTGTGAGAAGGCAAGTCCTTCTGACCTACAGCCAAAGCCATCAATCTGGAGATGTGGCCTTGCTCTCAGACAGGAAAACCAATCAGCTCCACGAGGAATAGAATCAGCTTGTGTTTGTCATTCAGTGAAAAATTCATTCATTCGATCAACAAACATCCTGTGTGCTGGTGTGCATGTGTGTGAATGTGCACCGATTGCGGCCATGTGGTGTGTGCAGAGCCCAAAGGACCCTTTGCCAGAAGAGGCAGCAAAGGTGTCGGTGTAGCTTCAGGAAACTCACGAATAGATGGAAAGACAGTAAGTGAAGTGTTCTTATGGGGGATGCCATATTACTTTTGGATATGTGATCGCTTAAGAAAAAGAACCCACCAATCAGTGTAGCACGGTGGGGTGAGGGAGGAGCTATGGATGGGGATGGGGATGGGGATGGGGATGGGGATGGGGATGGGGATGGGGATGGGGATGGGGATGGGGATGGGGATGGGGATGGGGATGGGGATGGTGACGACAGACGAAGAAGAGCTAAAGGAGAAAGATAAGAGGGAGGATGAGAAAACAGCGACAACCACCACAACACTCACAGCTCTGACAGTCACTGAACGCTGACTGCTGCCGGTCTAAGCGTCGCACACATTTGACCTCATTTAATCCTTTCAACAACCCTATCCTAAGTCCAATTATTATCCCCATCTTACACAGGGGAACATTCAGACTGAGAAGAGTTACGCCATGGTCCGAGGAGTGGACCCAGAATTCAAATCCATGGCATCTGCCCGACTCTGGCGACCATGTTCACAACCACCGAGGCAGACGCTGCTGCGTGCCCCCCCCGATCACTCCCTGTCCTCTTTGTTAACAGCACCCCAGTTTAGTTCTGAGTAGCCACGTACCCAGTAAAGACAATCACTTTTTCAGGCTCCCTTGTAGCTATAGGGTGACCGTGTGATAGACAAACTGGCGTGCGCCTCTTGCCTGCCCCCCTTCTTGTTAAGGAAGAAGATGTGATGCCTGGAGGTTGAGCAGCCGCATGCTAAGAATGGCTGTGGGGGGGGGGGGGGGCGGTTCCCTGGTGGTGCAGTACTTAAGAATCCGCCTGCCAATGCAGGGGACATGGGTTCGAGCCCTGGTCCGGGAAGATCCCACATGCCGCGGAGCAACTAAGCCCGTGCGCCACAACTACTGAGCCTGCGTGCCACAACTACTGAACCCCGCGCGCCTAGAGCCCGTGCTCCGCAACAAGAGGAGCGCCAGCGCAATGAGAAGCCCACGCACCGCAACAAAGAGTAGCCCCCGCTCACCACAACTAGAGAAAGCCCACACACAGCAACGAAGGCCCAACACAGCCAAAAATAAATTAAAAAAATAAGTTAAAAGAAAAGAAAAGAAAAAAAAAAAAAAGAATGGCTGAGGGGAGAGACCACAGCACTTCCAGCCCCTGATGGCATCACAGACGTGATGAGCTCCCAACTGAACAGCCTACCTCTAAGTCCCTTGTAACAAGAGAGAGATGAAGGCCTGGCTGGGAAAGCTGGGGTCCAGGCCAAGCCCTTCCTGATGCAGGCACTGCAGGAAGGTGAACCCCAGTCAGTACAGGACGCACTTAAGCTCCCTTCCGTCCACCAGCAGCACAGACGAGACATCATATATGGGATCTGGTTTTGGTTCTGAAGCCTTAGGGTCACGGTACTTGACCGCAATCTGAATTTTGCTAACTCAGATGGAGATTTTTTTTTTAGGTGCAACCTGTACAACCTCTAACATGAGAGACATCCAGTAAGTATGTGTTCAGTAAAACGAGCAGGAGAGCAAGAAAGCAGACCATCAGCAAGATTTCTCATGAAGAGGAATGTTGAGGGCCAGGGGAATCCTGCCTGCCTTTAGCCTTAGCACTTGTATTAGTTTCTTATTGCTGCTGTAATAAATAACCCTAAACTTAAGCCTTAAAATAACACCAATTTATTCTCTTACAGTTCTGGAGGTCCAAAGTCGTTCTCACTGAGCTAAACTCAAGGCATCAACAGGACTGCTTCCTTCTGGAAGCCCCAGGGGAGAATCTGCTACTTCCCTCTCCCAGCTTCTGGAGGCCACCTGCATTCCTTGGTTCACAGCCGCATCACCTTTGCTTCCTGCTTCCATTGTCACCCGGCTACCTTCTTCCCCTGTGGTCAAATTTCCCTCTGCCTCCCTCCTACAGGAATACTAATAAGAACGCTTAGGGCCCACCACGGTAATCCAGGATGATGTCCCTTCTCAAGACCCTTCATTTGACCACATTGACAAAGTCCTTTTTGCCATATAAAGTCACAATCACAAGTTCCAGGGACTAGGACCTGGGTATCTTTGGGGGCCATTGGTCAGCCCACCACAGTCCTCCATTTATTTACTGAAGACCAGGCACTGGGCTAGCAATGAACAGGCAGCAGTGAACTGGGATCGTAAAAAATACCTTTTCTAACAGACTCTGCCTAAGCTCTTGGTGAATCACGTCCTATAACGCAGTCAGAGCATATAAATCACAATGAGTTAAAGACAATAGTACAGGATCAAAAAGTTAAAGTTACTGATGAATTCTTACCATTATCTGACAAAGGTTTTTGGAGAGCTGTCACAGGAAACTCTGAAGAAGAAAACAAGGGGGTTGGAAATGGGTCATGAAAGAGAAAACACCTGGAAGCCTAAAATGAAGAAAAGAGGGAGCTACTCAAAAGACACACCACACAAGTGGGGTTCCTCAGGAATTGTGGGAAGAAATGGGGTTCCCTGGGAACTGTGGGAAGAGGTGGGGTTCCCCGGGAATTGTGGGAAGAAACGGGGCTCCCCTGGAACTGTGGAAAGAGGTGGGGTTCTCCAGGAACTGTGGGAAGAAATGGGGCTCCCAGGAACTGTGGGAATAAGTGGGGGTTCCCCAGGAGCTGTGGGAAGAAGTGGGGTTCCCCGGGAACTGTGGGAAGAAGTGGGGTTCACACTTCTAGACTCTTTGATGTGCAGCAAGAAATGTACCCTTCTAGTCACAAATGAAGCAAGCCCAACAAATACACTGAAAAGACATTATAAATGGATGAACAGCTGAGGCTACACAGGGGCCGGTCTTTGGGAAGAATGCCCGGATGGACTCCCACATAACTCTGGGAACTCTTGTGGGTGCCATAAGACAGGATTCTAAAAGAGCTACTGCCACAGGGGAAAGAAAATCTCCAGCGGGACCCTGATCGCTTGACCAGCCAACACATAACCACCACTGGAGACTTAGGTGGAAACAGCTGGGCTCACCCTTCCAGAATCTTCTACCATAAAATGTCCAGGGATACCATGGATATTATTATTCTATACTGCACCTCCCCAAATCCTTCCTATCTCATATTTTCTTTGTCACTTGTTCCACTTTTGAATGAAGGAAGAAGAAGCCGTCTGTTCATTACAAAAGCACCTGAGCTACAATATCATGTATTACTAAAAGGTAATTCTTAGCGAAGACTTAGGCGGCGACACACAGATGCTTCTCCAAATGTGGGCAGCTGTCTATATATAAACACAGCTCGAATCAACTGTGGGGTGTACCAGCCAAAGTCATGTGAAGCACATCTGGATTAAGACCTGTTCCCAATCAAAGGAAAGTCATTCTTCCTGGTGGTCCGACCACTTAACTTAAACAAAAAGAACTGAGCCAACTTTCATCAATGAGCCTTTCTTCCAACCGAAAAGAAAAAAGAAAATAAAAAATGAGAGTTGGCTACTGGTTATGGCGATGTTTTGCCACAAGGTTAATAATGATGGGTTTCAGGTCACTGGCAATTTCTCATTTCAAACGAACTTGAACCATCAACCCTCAAGGGCAGATTGTTTAATGTGGGCTGTCTGCACCCACAGCGCTTCTCGGACACCCAAGTGGTGGGTGGGTGACATTCTGCCATTGCATCATTACCAAAAACAAGAGAGAGACTTTTCATCCTTAAAATTTTTTTTAAAAAGTGCTCATATGCTTGAGCTCCATGGAAGACCCATAGGCTTGTTCCATTTCATGATGACTGGAACTTGAATTAGTTAGAGACCTGTAATCAATTCATAGGAACTGGGCTCCTTCTTCCAGAGGGAACTTGGGAGGAAAACATTTGAAATATCCCTGCCACCATTCAGAAGACTCCACAGCTTTTTCCTCCATACTGCTGGTCACTTTTTCTCAGATGCTCATTTCACTTCTAAGTGGCCCAGACAGAGGGTTCAAGGCTCCCCCTTCCCCAGTACTGAGAAAGCAGGCTGGACGGACAGAAGAATGAATGAATGAAGCTGCTTAAGTTGGGAAGGGAAACACTGGGGAGTAGTGGAGATGATGGAAAGCAAGAAACCACACGCCCTTTGGATGTCTTTACTCAGCCCCAGCTAATTGTTGTCTCCCCCTCCAATTTTTAAATTCAATGGGAACGCCAGCTTTTTACATGACATTTCCCAATTTGTATATGTATCTCAGCCATTTTTAAAATTAATTACTTTTATTTATTTATTTTTGGCTGCACTGGGTCTTCATTGCTGCGCGCGGGCTTTCTCTAGTTGCGGCGAGCGGGGGTTACTCTTCGTTGTGGTGCGCGGGCTTCTCACTGCGGTGGCTTCTCTTGTTGCGGAGCACGGGCTCTAGGCACACGGGCTTCAGTAGTTGGGGCACGCGGGCTCAGCGGCTGTGGCTCATGGGCTCTAGAGCACAGGCTCAGTAGTTGTGGCGCACGGGCTTAGTTGCCCCGGGGCATGTGGGGTCTTCCCAGACCAGGGCTCGAACCCGTGTCCCCTGCACTGGCAGGTGGCTTCTTAACCACTGTGCCACCAGGGAAGCCCTTGGCCATTTGTTAAAGTCACTGTGTGAGCAAAACAAAACACATCTGCCAGCGGGTGATGTCTACTGATGCAGAGGAGCATGACACTGAGTTTTCTCCTCCAGAAGTCATATCCAAAGCCATGGCTTGTCCCTGGTCTGGGCCAAGACAAGTGTGAAAAGGGGAGGCAGAGAGGCAGGAGGAAAATCTGAGAGCTGCAGGCTGGTCCTCAGACTTTCCTAAGTGATATACTGGCCTGTCAAATTGCAAGACCTGGGGAGGATGATAAACACACTCAAAAACCTCATCTAATTTTAGAGTAAGTTACTTTGACGCATGAACCAACTTGTGGGCAGATCAGCCTCCACACTGTGACCTAAGCTATGCCAAAAACCCCCTGAAGGAGGGAGAGGAAGGGCTCCATTCTAACACACTGCACCGCATTCGTGAGGCCAGGGGGAGTCTGTCATCCAGGGCCCCATATTCCCCAGGTGAGCAGGCAGTGACAAGAGGCAGTCCTGATCTACACTGCTCCTTCCTGCGTTCTAATTATAGGCAAAGAGCCCTGAGGTCTTGGAGGGTTCGGTTTCTTAACCTGAGACTTGAATCTTCCTTCCCACAGTTTTTTTTTGTCTTAACTGGCTGTGGCGCAGAGCCCCAGGGAGCCTTCTTCTGCCTGAGATAAACACAGGGCACCCTCACAGTCCTAATTAACAGATTTTTTTTTCCTCCTCCCAAGTTTCACCAAAGGAAATCCTTCCCACGGTCAGTCTTAGCTGGGCTGGAAGTCGAAACCAGATTCACAAAAGTGCAACAAGATGTATGAGAAATTAAGTTTCCTTGATAACATAAAAGTGCTGAAAATTAAAGAAGAGCCTTGCTAGCTGGTAAAGGAAATTGACAGTTATCCACAGTAACTGGAGAGGGACCAATCTGTGACCTCTACCCCTACCCCCCAAAACAACCCTCTCTATTAAAACAGACTAAAAAAATACAATACCAAATATTATGTGTGAACCTTGACTGACCACAGACGGATTGAAAACCAAAAGCTATGAAAGACATTTTGAGGATAACTGGGTAAATCCGGTTACAGACTGTATATCCTTTTATGTTAGTGAATTATTATCAATTTCATAGACATGATAACATTGATAAACGTAATTACATAGAACAAGGTCTTTAGTTTTAGGAGATGCCTGACAAAGTACTTAACTGTAAAGAGTGTCAAAGTCTGCAACTTACATATATGGATGGATGGATGGATGGATGGATGGACGGATGGATGGGCAGATGGATGGATGGATGAATGGATGGGCGGATGGATGGATGAATAGGTGGCTGGATAAATAGGTGGGTGGGTGGATGGGTGGATGAAAAGATGGCTGGACAGAAACACGCTAAGACATTAGCAATTATTGATTCTAGATGGTGGGCGTGTGCTAATTCACCGTACTACTGAAGTGTTGTTTGAATTTTCTGTATGCTCAATAATTTTTACAACCAAAAGTTAAGAAACCCGTTACTTTCAGAATTTCAGTGTTTTAATTAACCTTTTTAAAAATCACAGTTTTTAAAGTATGTCTTACAAAGAGTCCCATGTCACAAGTGGGGATAAAGTGAGAGTTACTCCAATTAATATTATAGAGAAGAGGGTCTGACTGTTGAGATCCCAGCTTGAGGGTCTTTTTCAGGACATGCCTAGAACACTAAATCCATTCCTTCAACTGACTGATGAGGAAACTGAGGCTCAGAGACTCCCCCACAATCACCAAACAAGTTAGCCACAGCTCAAGGGACCTCATGGATCCCAGGGTTCCTCTCTACAATGTACAGAACCACGGAGTTGACTGGCCTTGCCTGACGCATAGCCGATTTTCAGGAGGGTAAAGGATGCCTTAGTGATGGCATTATCATTCATCCTTCGTAATTTGGAAATGATGTGGTTTTCTCAGAACCACATACTTCAAATACACATTCTCCTCTTTCCCATTCACCCAGTAGACCCTTCGCCACACTTACTGTAAAGGGCATTTTCCTGGGCACTTGAAAAAACACACAGATCTGCAGCCCAGGGTCCCTGCCCTGGAAATACTGACACCCTACAAGTTATGTGCTGGTATAAAGGACAAATCCCTAAGAGCTGTCCCTCAAAGGGTCAACTTCTAAAAATGGTTTCCAATCATTATATCTCAGTGACAGGAGAAAAAATGTTATCTTGATAGCAAAGGATTTAAATTTATCGCATGGCTGAAAACGGTTAGTGAATTGAAATTATAACGTAATGAATCATTTCCTGAAAATGTTGAGCCGCTATTCATGCCATTGCACGAAGAACTATTTAGGGACGTCGAAAGGAAAAAAAGAAAGTTAGGAAGCCTACCCAGGAAATTATTCCGATATGTATATACTTTCTTGAGGATTAAATTACTTTTTCAAAGGAATAGAAAATTGAACGGACTTCATGATTCCTGCTGGAAAAGAATTAAGCTGTCTCCTAATTTCCACCCAGTTCCTTCTGTTTTGAGCACTGCCCTTTATAAGGGATGGTACCATCTGGATTTCAAACAGTTTCCCTCAGAGGCAGCCCTGCAGATGAAGCGATACCGTGGCTGGGACTTTTACACTCTCTCCTGGCCTCTGTGTTCCCACCAAATCTCGCCACACTGCAGTTGAGACCACGTGACCCAAGTCTTGGCCCGCGTCCTTCGATGGCAACAAGGACGGCCTGCTTGGTAAGAAAAGGGATTTTCAGCCACAGCTCAACAGATATGGAAGAAACCAGAGCAACGCCATGAACTGATTCTGTGTGCTGGTTTGTACTTTCAGGTCCATTTATTCTTTGTTCTCAGTTGTGTTTCCTAATAAATGCAGGCAATCAGGATTCACTATACTCAAGCGATCAAGGTCATGTGTATACCTAAGGCTCTGAAGGTGAGAAGGTGCAGGGCCCCCGAAGGAAGAAGAGCTCATTCCTGGGATTACAGAACAAGAAGGCAGTGTCCGCTTTCAGTCAACTGTGCCACTGTGTGTCACCGACTGAGCTTCACCCTGGCGTTCAAAATCCCCCAGGCAAGGGCCTTTCTTTCAGAGACTCATTCTCCCGGGTTCTGGGGACGCTGAAAAGGATAGAGCTCCACCTACCCCCAGATACTAAAGGCTCACTACTCAGCCAAATCTCAGAGTATTCTCCCACCTACCTCCTAGGCTCCTGTCACACCAGAACGCTGAAAGTGACACAACGCGTCTTTTCTGGTGCACACCTTTATCAAAAGGTGGAGGAGGAAGAATATGAGGGTTAGAAGAAGAACACTTGGGACTTCCCTGGTGGCACAGTGGTTTCGACTCCATGCTCCCAATGCAGGGGGCACAGGTTCGATCCCTGGTCAGGGGACTAGATCCCACATGCATGCCACAACTAAGAGTTCGCATGCCACAACTAAGGAGTCTGCGTGCTGCAACTAAAGAGCCAGCAAGCCGCAACTAAGGAGGCCGCCTGCTGCAACTAAGACCCCATGCAACCAAATAAATAAATAAATATTATTTTTTTTAAAAAAGAAGAACAGTTGCAGTGCAGCAGGAATAGAAGCTAACATTTAGTGACAACAGACTACGTCCCAGGGACAGTGTTATTAAACAACTGATATACACTGTCTTATTTAATTCTCACAATCTCAAAAGAAGAGACTTTTTTTTTGCCCCCCCAGGGGCCATGATTCACAGCATGTGAGATCTTATTTCCCTGACCAGGGATGGAACCCATGCCCCCTGAAGTAGAAGTGCTGGAGTCTCAACCACTGGACCGCCAGGGAAGTCCCCAGAAGAGATTATTATTAATCCCCTTTGATGGGTGAGAAAACTGAGATGCATTAAGATGAAGCAAATGGCCCCAGATCACACAGACAGTACACGACAGAGTCAGGACTCAAACCCAAGTGGATGTGAATCTGGAGACCCCAGCGTCTTCTCTGCTGTGCCACACGTGGCCTTCTCTGTTGTTCTTTCTGCCTGGAAAGACCTCGTCTCATCTCTGGGCTCAACGTCCTGTCTAGGCATTATGGCCCAGCCCTGGAAGCCATTTATGATCACCCCATCTGGAATGACGGCTCCCTCTCCAGAATCCCCGTGCCTCGTGTGAAGCCTTTAAAACAAGGACCAGACTGTAGGGACAGGAGCCGTGACTTCCGTATGCCCCACGCAGAGGCACCCAGTTTATTAAATGAAAAATAATGCCACGCTGCACCAGCCCTAAAGCCTACCTCTGACAGAGGTATCAGGCCACGGTTTATGGAAAGACTGAACTCTTCAGGAGTTTAAAAAAAAAAAAAAAAAAAAACCCACACTGCATTTGTTCCGTAAACATTCATTCAGTCCATAACAGGTTCAAGCTCCTCGGACGCTCTCGGTCTTCTTGAAAGTGTCAGATCACCTCTTAGGAGGAAACTAAATGGCATCTCTTTTGGCATCAAATGAAAATCACTTCTTAATACGGTCCTACAAACAACAGGCTCAAGGTGCTTCTTCCAAGTTCTCCACCCAAGGTCTCGGGGGATGCTGCTGGAAGGCTCCCCACTCAACGCCATAATTACCAGAAAATGGAAAAATCCAAGAAACACAGGGGCCGTGGAACAGGGCTCAGGGACTGAGGGCAACTGCTGATCCATGCAAAGATCAAAGCTGTGCAGAAACCCTTCCCGGGTTTACACAGCTGTAGGCTCTGTGCGGGAGCTGTAAAACAAACACGATCTGGACGGGAAGGAAAGGTCTTGTGACTGGGACTGTATGGGTGTCAAGGACTCCCCAGGACATCAAATGAACCAGGAAGCTAAAGAGCCACCTCACTCCGGGCCTAGAAAAAGAAGCTTGTACCCTTTTCCAATCCAGGCCATATTTTTATTGGGCCCAACGATTTCACCAGTTCAGCCTTCGAAAACATAATAAGAAAGAGGGAAGACAACCATAAGCCTACCTACAAAAAAAAAAAGTTCTTGAGTTTAATAAACACCACCACCAACAACAACAAAAAAAAGTGAATTGGTCAAATCTTAATAACCTGGGGCTGAGGAACTCCCCGCTCCAGCTTATCTTGTTTAGTTGCTGTGTACAACATGTGAATGAGACCCAGAGCTCTCAAAACTCCTGTAGGTGCATAAATTCCTAAACTAAATAATAACAAAGCCATATGTTACCATATTTTTAGATATGAATTGCTACACGAGGCACAAACAGAAGAGCAGCTCCCTGCTATCGTTTGGATGCATTAGAAATAAAATCATCTCATAAGCATGCAAATTTTTTTTTTTTTTTTTTTTTTTTTGCATCACAAAACTTGCATATTTCCCCTGTGTACAGAAGTATAATTTCTTTACATGGTTGTTCTCCATGTCTTAAACTTGATATACATGTAATATTAGGAAATGAAAATAATATATATATATGTGAACTCCTCGTTTCGTGTATTAGAAAACAATATGTTTTGATCATTAAAGGCGCCAATATAAATGCTATAAACCATGAAATTACCTTTGAGCCCTTCCTGAAATAACCAGTTCACAAACAAATGATCCATGCAAAAAAGGCAAGGCGAGATTACATTAAGACTAAGTGACGTTTTCATTTCAGGATTTTTTTCTTTTTAGCATAGAAAAGTATTATTACTGCAAAACCAACAGTGGCAGCAGGTACATCCAATTTATGTAGGAAACACTGAACAGCGCAGGTAGACTGAACAAAATGAGTTCCAAGAGGGGCTTTTCGTGTTTTCCAAATGTGATGCAGAACTCATATTTACAACAAATTATCTCAATAAACAAATCTCACATCTGGTTTTCTCACTTCAGAGGGCTGCTTTAAAAGCAATGATGGCAAAAGCATTTTACTAAAATAACTGTGACGTTTTTCGAACTCAGAAAGTAAGATTCTGCCCTACGGATGACCAAAAGAAGCTGTGGATGGCAGAAACCTAAACCTTATCCCATGGGTCAGATATTCTCGAGCTGAAATTAGCAGAGCCCTTAATCCAGTGTGATCCCCAAACAAGCATCATCCACGTCATCTGGGAAATTCCTAAAAATGCAGACCCTTGGGTCCTACTCTAGAAGTTCTGGAATCAGAAACTCTGTAGGTGAAGTCCAGGAAGAGGTGTTCTGACAAGCCCTCCAGGGGACCCTGGCGCATGTTCCAGTCTGAGAACCAGTGTCTTAGCCTATGAACATCAGTCACCAGTGTTGTAGACCACGATGCTATTTCCGCTGAGGTCCCGCACAGAAGCTCCAGTGGTTCCAACAGCCTGTTCCTCCTGACCAAGATGATCTGCACATTTCTGTCTGGATTAATCCCTGCCCCTCCTTCCATGGCAACATCTCTCATCTGTAAAACTGTAGATGATACATCTTTAATCAAGACGACATGAGAGCCCTGACTTTCCTCCTGCAGGTTCTAACCATCAGCCCTGTAGTGGCCCCAATGACACTATGAAACAGGCCAGGATGAGAACCTTCTTGCATGAGCTCCAAGTAGAAAAAGCTACGTGTCAGCTTTGGGCCAGATCTTGACTCATTCATTTGTTTGTTCATTTAATTAGTGAGCCATTCACACAATCATGGAACACACACTGATCAAGTTGTTCTTCCTTCCTTCCTCCCTTTTTCTTTCTTCCTTCCTTCCCTCCCTCCCTCCTTCCTTTCCTTCCTTCCTTCTTTCCTTTTCTTTTCTTTTTTTGCTTGCTTCAGGCTGGAAACACAAAGCTGTATTAGACTATCCCAACTCTCTAGTCCAGTGGGGGAACATACATACACAAATAGATAATCATAATACAGTAAGGTAAGTACAAAATGGAAATCCATGTAAGGAACATAAAGAATGGGTGACTGGGGAAATTTTTTGGTGGGAGGGAGTCAGTGGCTTACACCAGAATTGAATCTTATAGGAGGAGGAGAAGCCAGCAAGTTGGAGAAGGGAAGGCAGGGAAGACAGGTGGGTTCCAGGCAGTGGCAGACCTGAGCAACACGGATGCGCGGATGGGGCTTCCCAGCTGGGCGCTCTTTAAGGCAGGGAGTTTGCCTCAGTGTCTGTGTCCCCCAGGGCTTGGCCCAGACACGCAAAGTGAAGGCACTGGACAAGTGGTAGGGAATCCACCGGAGGAAGTCAACTCCTAAGGCAAGAGGAACACGAAGCCTCCAGCTGAGTGATGCAGACAAGGGGGCGACGGGAGCTGAGCCGCCCAGGGCTGAGCAGCAGAGGGATGGGTGAGCAGTAGGCGGAAGGACAGGACTCTGTGGGGAACCGCGTGGCTAAGTGTAAAAGGATCCTGAAGACAGTTGAGACTCACCTTTCAGAGGGATAAGAATGAAAACAAAGGCTCTTTTGTGCCTGGATAAGATCCTACCTGGACTGACCAGACCAGGACAGAGCAAAGAACACCCAGTTAAAGGCTTCTGCTCCGTGACCTATGTCATCTTCCCCCCAGCCTGAGACAGCTAAGAACAGAGGAGAGGGACTGCTGACCTACGACTGGAGAACCACTGCAAGGAAGAGGGAGACAGAAAGGAAGGAAGGGAGGACACACAACGCGGCAACATGGGGCTGGGCTGTCCCAGGAAACACGCGAGAGACGAGGGGACCATTTCTCTAGATTCCTGTTTCTAACTCAGTGACAGGAAAGGGAGCAAAGATAAGGAATCCTTACCGCCTGCTTAGCACACACCAGACAGCTCCCTGAGGGGGTTACCAATGCCTTCCTTTTTAATCTGTACAGCAACTTGAGGTCGGTATGAGATCCCCATACTGGCTGCAGAGACACCCAGTGGCTCAGAGAGGTGAGGTCATTTGCCTGGAACCACACAGCTAGTAAGTGGGGGAAGCAAGGTTTATGCTTGGATCTGACTCCCAAGTCCAAGATGGACCTGGCCTGAGTCAGACAGGAGGAAGGCTCAGATACCTTGGAGGCTGAAGGGGCCAAGCAGGCCAGGCCAGGAGCAGGGGACCAGCAAGAAAGGGTGGCTTTGCCAGAGTGTGCCCACAAGGTGGAGGTGGGGAAAGTGCCTTCATGAGACTCTAGGATTTTCTAACATCTTGGCAGAAAATATCTGGCCTACATCACTGGTGTGAAGATTCCGAACTGGAGTCCTCGCCTTTCTAACCCATCCCTGGAGACCTTACAAAGTATTCTGACGAAGGGTACATTCGGTTCTGCAACAGGGATCTGTCTCAATCCATCTGGTTCTTCTATGAATCCCTCCAAATACTTTAGGGTAAGGGCAGCGCATTTAAACTTGATGGAATTTCCTGCTGTACTGTGTAGTGCCAGAATTGCTCCATCCCATAAATAAATTTGGGAAGAACTTTTTGTCTTCCTCCCTTTAATGATATAGAACATCATCTTTCAAGTAAATCCTCTTTAAAGTACCCTCAGTCCAAAAGAAAATTATTTGGACCTCAGAAGTAACTGCATGTGGATTGCACGCATAGCTATAAAAAAAAAATACTTGGCTCTGTGATTTTCTGAAAAATGCTGTGTTGTTGCCATTTTTGGGGGTTAATTAAAAGACCATAAAAATCAATTCAAACATGTTTGGAGACAGATTTTCAAATTTTATAAACTCTGCTCAGTTGCTGGGTCAAAGATAAGAAAATGGCAGACATCTCCATACTCGTAGCTTTGGGGTGGTTTCTTGCTTTCTTGTTTCTTTCTTTCTTTCTCTCTTTCTTTCTTTCTCCCTTCCTCTCTTGCTATCTTCTTTCTTTCATTCATTGGTTCACTCATTCATTCATTCATCCAACCCAAATCCCCTACTCTGGGCCAAGCACTAGAACAGGAACAGCCCCTGTTCTCATGGGACTGTCATTCTGATAGGAGACAGAAGCTGAAGGACATCATTTAGATCAGGAGTTGGCAAGCTTTTTCTCTAAAGGACCAGACAGTAAATATTTTCAGCTTTGTGGGCCACAATATGTCTGTTGCAACTACCGAACTCTGCCCTGACAGCGTGAAAGCAGACACAGACAATACATAAACAAACGGCCATGGCGTGTCCCAACAAAACTCTATTTATCATATGTATATGTATAACTGATTCACTTTGTTATAAAGCAGAAACTAACACACCATTGTAAAGCAATTATACTCCAAAAAAGATGTAAAGGAAAAAAAAAACTCTATTTATGAACATTATAATTTGAATTTCATATATTTCCATGTGTGATGAAATGTTCTTCTTCTTTTGATTTTTTCAACCATTTAAAAAACGTAAAAGACCATCCTCATGCTATACAAAAAACAGGGGGTACTTGGACCCTGATTTATACTGTTACATGGGGAAAGACACCAAGGTATGTTTGACCCTGTATCCAAAAAGATAATGCTGGGATTCTCGACTGCTAAAGCCCAGAGGGCCACCGGCTACAATGTTAATCCAACAGGCATGGCGAGGGCAGAAAAGAGGCCCTCTGCCCTCAGCTGCTGGCCATCGGAGATCCCTGCTCATTTCCACAATGGCTTCCTGCCCAGGTCTAAGCAGTGGTCTTTGGTGACTCGCTGCTCCCCGGTGGCCTTGGCGACTGGCTCCAAACTTGATAAAGTGCTAATTTTGCTTTTTATGGCTGTTGTGTAATGCTGATAAAAAGCCAAGCCAATCCTTTTTGAAAATCTGGAGAAATGTTAGCTCACAAATTGAAACCCAGGGATCTGAGTTACAACCAGGAGGCAATTTTCATGGTCAGCTTCTGCAACTATCCGAATGGTGATGTCGGGTGGAAATAATGAGAAGCCTCTGTGTTATTCCCAGGTCCCTTGTCCTGCCTTGATTGCTGGAAGTCGGCCACCAGCCAGCTCCGTTATCATGACAGAAACGTAACGTGGTTCACGCGAGCGGCCTTCGGTGGGCAAATGTTCAAGCACATTAAGGTTTTAATATAATTATAATTATAGAACATGTTCAACCAATTAACCACAAATATGCTGTTTATCTGAAAGGCTGCCAACACTGTGAACTGCAGTCAAAATAACATTAGGCTGTAGTCCTTAAGCAAAGAATACACACTGAATCAAAAGAGAGAGCAGAAGGAAAAGGCCAAAATAAATATTTTATCTGAGATTTTATGAATATGTCCTCAAATGCCAGATTAAAATATGTCATCTCAACTTCCCATATATTTACTTGATGAAATCAGATTAAGCGAGTTCATGACACTGTTGAAAAACACCATAAACCAAAGAGAGAGAGAAGTGTGTTTTGTAAACCTTGGCAGTCAGGCTCCCCCAACGTTCGCCGGAGGATAATGTAAGTTAGAAACGGCAATTGCAACAAGTCATATTTTTTAAGGCATTTAGAAACTTCTCATTACCCCTTATATCTTTCTTAGTTACAGCCTCGAGGGCTTGGAGCAAAATTAAACTCTGCCTTAGCAACGAAATAATATAAGCCTGCTCATAACTTTCCTGAGAGAATTAAAAAAAAAAAAAAAAGAACCCAGTTGTACAATTTGTATATACACAATTTGTGCTGCTGTAAAAGCATATTTTGAAAAGTGCTCCCTAAATAATTAAGCTATTCCTTTTACCATACTTCCTATATTACAGAAGTCATTTTCCCACCAAGAATCAATAAGTCATTCCAAACGTCAGTCATTTTTCTCCATTTAACGGAATGGACTAAAGTCCGACACTGCAAGTTACATTACCTTTGAATTATGTGTGTAATTTAAAATTCAAAGTACTACACCAAGGAGCTTTTTAGACTGACCACTCTACTCTCTCTTCATAAATACGGCCCCTTGCAGACCCTTCTGACAGATTTACCGAACAACAGGAGTTTGAAACAGTTAAGGCTGGGAGCCCCTACAGGAAAGCTGTTCTCTCTAACGATGCCACAGGAACAATGCTCTTTTCAGAGGCAACACAAAGCAAATGGTCATACAGGAAATGTCTCTGGGTTTTTAGATTCGTGGTAAAGCCGTACTAAAGCATCTTAGCCTAATTACAAATAAACACGTGGGCACACACTGACGGGTCAGTTCGGAGAACGCTCCCTAAGTAAAGGCTCTAGTGTGATTTTTGTTTGACCAGACCCCAGGCCTCTGATAAAATTTCAAATGTAGAAATCCCAAACAGGTATGTAGTAAAGAGGCTCCTTTTCATCAAACACAACATGGGGAGAGAAAAGGAAAAAAATACAGAGAGATATACAAATGAAGATGTGTTTAAGTGTGCATCGGCAGCAAGTACACTTTAAAGAATTAACAGAAGAAGCTGTACATTCTTTTACCTGAATTCATGGGTTGATGTGCTTCCGATTATAAATAAAATACAAACCTCACTCTTCGGGGAAATAAAAATAAAGTGACTATTAAAAATACCAATGACTATCCTTAAGTTCGTGATGTACTGACTCAATGCTGTAGGCTGGTAAAATTTCACACACACACACACACACACACACACACACCACTGTCAAGTAAACAGCATTTTTCTCAATAGCCCTGATTATTTGGTCCAGTATGTCCTCAAAAGAGCCAGCCCCTCCACACTAGTATGAAAGAAAATGAGACTTTGCAATATTTTCTTTTCAAATATTGGTTGTTTAGAAACTACAACAGTTAAGTGTGATTTTCTAACTGAAATGCATGTATCGACTTGAATCTCTTATGCTTCTCTCTGCTCAGGAGGCACCTCATTTACCTTTACAGGAGTTTTGTTTTTCACCTGTCACACCAGGACGATGGAACCCATTCAAAGCACTGTCTTGGATCCCCAAGGTGGACACTTTCTCAGAACAGTTTGTTGTTCATTCCCACTACTCTACAGCCAAATAATCTTCCTTTTCCCCCCTTTTTTTCATTAGTAAGTATCTCTGATAACTGTACATGTTCCCTGATGTGGAACAATTTTAGGCCACTGGAGCCTGACTTAATCACTCGAGGACATGCCTTCTGTGGGTCATCAAAAATCAACTCTACTTGCCTAGGTTTTATTCTTGCCAAGTTAGCATTCCCAAGACAAATCACTTTAAAGCGCCTTAAAAATCATTAGCTCTCATGTATTCAACCTGAACATCGGTGTGGCCTGGAACGTGGAAAGAGGCAGACTGGCAAAGTTAGGCGGCCAGCACCTGGGAAAGCTGTCCCCTCCAGCACCCCAGCAATTCTGCAGCTGGAGTCACCCTGCACTGCATCTCAGCCCAGCACCCGGACCCTCTCCCCTACCATCTGCTAACTGTGCTAACTGAGAATCTCTGAGAAAAGCAGAACCCCCCCGCTGGGTGTTAGTTTTGCATGGCCAACATGTAATCTCAAACGGTGAAACCCCTATGATGATTTCTTTTTTTCTTCCTGCCCCCGGGATGGATTTTTTTTTTTTTTTTCTCCTTCCTAAACTTGTTTGGATTTCTCCCCACTTGAAAAAGTAGTAACCTTCACTCAACTGATGAATACTTGCTGGTAAATTACTGTATCTGAGCCACGGTACCCTGATATGACCTATAAATTATGATCGAACGTGGTTAGCTCAAACAAAAGGAAATTTCATGGAAGGGAACTGATATTCTGGGAGTGGTCTCTCTCCAAAGGATTCTACCCTGGGAAGTAAAACTTGCAAATATATAGAAAGATGTTGCAAGTGTATCGGGCTCCCCTAGGATATAAAGGGTCAGGACAATTGTTCTGGTAATACCACCACGTGGCAGTATGCATTACTAATGAAAGATGGACCAGACATACAGTCTTCTCCTTTGGAAAAGAAAAGAAAAAGAATACCGCACTGTGAAGAGGCTTATTCTTTCCAAACACATTTTATTAAAAGGACCACCACAACAAATGTCAGACCAACCTAGATCAAACTGCTAGGAATAGACCTAAAGTTATTTTATTACCATAGGCGCTGCCCCTACCCCCCCAGTCAGGCTCTCAAACACTAAACCATCTCCCTGAGTCATTTGTCCTATATCACTCAGTAATGAATTTCATGCATGTATGTGCTAAAAAAAAAAAAAAAAAAGATAAAACTCATAAATAATCCAATACACTGTCTCCTGCCAAATGGCCATATATTGTCCATGTTTCACCTGCCATATTAAATAAAAAATTTTAAAGTATTTCCTTTTTCTTTCATTAAAAAACCCAGGCTGTATTTGGAAGTGACCACACAAAGTCAAAACTCACGGCTTAAACTGCACGGTTAAAACATATTCGCTAGGAGTGACTGAATTACAGAGTGAAGAAAAGGTACTTAAATCTCAGAGAGACGTCTTCTTAAACGGTGTCTCCGAAACTGCTTCACTATAAAAATCTCTACCGGATGCCATGATGAAGATGAAAGAAACAGCTTCAGCTCAAACTGAGGAAAGACAGGCTATACTAGTTTCTGTGGACTTTCTCAAAATATGCCAGCACTTGTAACACTTCTTTTCATGCCTTTGTGGATAATTACTACTCAGTTAACCTCACTCACTCACACACACACACACACACACACACACGAGAAACCTAGTACAATGCAATTATCAAAGACAGTCTACCCGTGTTGCTCAAAGATGTAACTTGGTAAATCAAAATCAGAGGACATGACCTTCTTGGCCTGGTCTCTGCCTTGTCCCCTGTATTTTGACTGAACTGGCCCCTCGTTAAGTCACTGGAAAACAGAGCGCACTGAGAGCCCTCCGCATGCTTTAGACATGGGACAGAGAAAGCGAGCAATAATCATATGGCAGCTAGGAGACGACAGCACATACTGCTGTGTGGTTGGATGCGGACAACGCACTTCGCTTTGAACTAAGGACCTCTCTAGACCAGTGGTGGGTCAGAGTTAGGGACACTGATTGTGACTCTTGGAGAGAGAACTTTCTATTGGCCAAGACTCAGAGGACTCAGAACAGTCTGACGCCTGATTCAAGACCATGCTCTAACCACCTGAGCTAAGAGTTCATTTCAACAGACATCAAGATTTAAGGAGAGTCATACGATGCGCAGGCAATTAGAAATTAAGTTTCAAAAGAAAACAGAAAAGCTAAACTGTCCGAAGCATCAAGCCACATTCACCAAAGTGGAGAAACGTGATTTATTCTATATTCCTTATGGAGTCCATCACCAGTTCCTACATGTTTTCAGGAGTTCAAGTTGTTTTTCTGAATGCCAAGGTCAGACCTGCCATATCCTGTCCTATTACCAAAGGGCTGATGCTCTCCCAGTGACTGGACAGAAAAGTTGCAGCAGGATCCCAGCAGGACAGTGACATAAGAGGACAGGTGTCCAGCATGGCAAGCAGCCATAAGATAAAACAAACGTTCTCATTTATATTTTAAAAAAAGGTAAGGAAACTATAAATTTATTCAAAAATCTGAAGCTGATTTCTTTTAAATAAAGGAGAAATTAACTATGAATATCTTGATTGGTTATGAAACTAATACACCTTAGGATAACAGAGACAGCTTAAACTTTTCTATGATACTCATATAGTTAAATTCATGGTGATCTAATTGGTATGGAGAATGTAACTTATAAGAAGCTATTCACTGACTCATTTGGTTTGTTTTGTTTTGCTGCTTTCCTTTTAGTTTTAAAAGTCTGCCCAAATGTATAGCTTATAAATCACACCAAAAATGCATCAGTTTAAGAAAAAAGTTACATTTCTTTTTAGAGGAAAAAAAAGAATCAAGTTCTAGAGCCCAACTTTTCACATTTTACTTAATTACAAACAAAGACATAATGCATTACTTTTCTGTACCCACAAGAGACAGGTAGACTGTAATTTTTATTGCATGTTAAGTTTCCACTGGATCCCAACATTATTAAGCTTTAAATCAGAGGGTTGGTTCCTTCAGCTAAGTCTAACAATACTAGCAAGTAAACGGAAAAAAAAAAAAAAAAAAGAAGAACACCTCATCTGGGGTTGTAATATTTGCTGAAAAAAATCTACTTCAAAACATTAATCAAATTTTTCGCCTACTGGGCAACCATATGGTACAGCAGCATGTGAATCTCACAAACTTGCTGATCTCCTGTAACTGGTGCAATTAATTACGGTGGCTGCATCCATCTCTTGGATTTTTGCCTTGTGAAAAAAAAGTATTTACTGCAACAGCTTTTACAAAACAAGGGGATGAAAATCACAATTGATTAATGAGCTGAATGGAAATATTTCCGTTAGCAGATTTTTAAAACGAATAAGGATTAATACCGTGGATGGAAAGGAACACACGTTGAGATCTCCTTGTCCTTTCCGGACCCCCCAAAAGGTGGAGGCAGAACGGGAAGTAAAGGTGCCAGGAGCTCCGACACGCAAAATTCACCAGCCGGCTTTAGACCCCAAGTAATAAAGCCTTAAACTGGTGAAGTAATAAAGAGGTTGGCTTTACAAGATACTAGCCTGGGATACAAAAAGCTTGTTCTTTGATTTGAAAACTCAGATACTAAATACTCAGTGGGTGAGGAACATCACCGGCCTGTCAAAGAACGGAAAGGAAAGTGGCTCTTAGAAGGCAGCAATCTACTTTGTCCTTGGCTATTCAGGGGCAAAGGTGGCTGCACATACGGTCCATTTATGGTTTTAAGACCCCTCCATAAAAGCAAGCGTCTGAGAGTAAGCCAGGATGCTACCACCGTCCTCACCTGCTGGCTAAAGCTACAAACAATGCATAATCGCAGCATCTTTCCCACCACAGTTCAGCCCGCATACATCTTACTTTTCCTAACCATCAGAAAGAACGCTTTCTGGGGCTAACCCATCCCTCCTGCCTTTTGGGAGCTGGCTTCTGGAAATGCACGGGGGGTCACAATCTTCGCCTCAATAGGCAGTCACAGTCCCAGGGCTGGAGGTCATAGTAGACAAGCAGAAGCAGTTGCACTCTGCCCCTTTTCAGAAATGCCCTCAGGGCTTAAGACCACCCAAGCATTAATGTCATCATTTTCTCAGGCATCTTTATTTCAGGAAGCTCAGCTCCCCTTTCTCTGAAAAGACAGCAGAAGAGACTGGTCCCGATACTGGCCATGTGTTAAATACTTATCGTGGGAAAACAGAACAAACACTAAAAGTAAGTGGAAGACATATATAAGTTGAAGAGTTCAGATAACCATCGCTTTTACCACTGATAATGGGAAAAGCTGTAAAGAACAAGGCTTTGCAACTCAACTCTTATGCCAACCTTTCTCTTGACTGCGCCTACTGTAGTTAAACTTCTACCAGGAAATTCTGCAAAGAGCTCTGTTAAAGAGAATTGACTATCATCTTACTAATGTCCACATGTTGTGTGTGGCCAATATGGTGATTTCTCCAGCTGTCTTGTTTGTTTGTTCTGTGGAACTATCCAGAGAAGTCAAAGTCTTTTGCAATCACCTAATAAACAAGAGCACCCAGAAAATGAGGAGCACATTTTTATAAAACAAAGCGTTAGTGAGTGATATTTTAAATGACAATATCTCATCTCAAACAACTCACTCCTATGTTTATGTTAACATACAGGCATACGTCGTTTTATTGTGCTTTGCTTTACTGCGCTTCAAAGATACCGCGTTATTTACAAATTGCAGGTTTGTGGCAACCCTGCATCAAGCATGTCTGTTGGTGCCATTTTTCCAACAGCATTTTCTCACTTTGTACCTGTGGTCACATTTTGTTAATTTTCACAATATTTCAAACTTTTTCCTTATTGCTGTCTTTGTTATCATGACCTGTAATCAGCGATCTTTGATGTTACTACTACAACTAGCTGAAGGCTCGGGTGACAGCATTTTTTAGCAATCAAGTATTTTTTAATTAAAAGATGTCTTTTTTTTAGACATAATGCTTTTGCACACTTAGTAGACTACAGTATAAAAATAACTTTTATATACACTGAGAAACCAAAAATTTTTTTTCATTTGAAATATTGTGGTATTTGCTTTATTTTGATGGTCTGAAACCAAACTGGCAATATCTCCAAACTATGCCTATGTAAGTTTGGAGATTTTGATGTAATGGAGGAAAAAAAAATGTGCATTTCCAACTAGCAGGCAGATCTAGGTGGGTAAGAGATTTGGAAGGCCCCCATTTAGGGTGTTGGAAGGATAACTTCTAAAAAAATCTTATTCAAGTCATTCCAGTTGAGGATCAGAGCCACTTTACAATCAGAGATGTTTTGAAGAAACCATCATCCAATGAAAAGTAGGAGGAACGTACCAAGAAAATGTGTTTGGCTTCTGGAAGAAAAAAGCCAAACAAAATCTAATGGGAACTGAGCGATCCAACTCCTTAAACCAGTGACCCTATAATGTATACCACTCCCCAGCACCACCTCTCAGATGATCTCCAAACCCCTCCTACAGGCGATGGTCGTTGCCTTAAAAGTTTAAAGAGCTAACAAAATGTTTTAACGAGATACAAATCTCAGAGATCATTAATCAATATGTTCAATGTTATTTGTGATAATTCATCATGACATGATATTAATGGGTTACTGTACCCTTCAGAGGTGAGATTAATGCAAATGAGCTGCCACAATTAACTTTACTGCTCCCAACCCACAGGAATGGACAGATGATTATAAACGACAACTATATGTCAATTACAATTTCCAATAAAGTGAAGCTTAGAGAACAATCCATCTCCTTTTATTGCTCTTTCTTGACATCGCTGAATTTAGCTCAACCCACTGTTGTCACAATGTAGCCATTGTTTGGGGGAGGGGAAAGCGTTTTTCTTTTCCTTTCTTTTCTTTTTTTAAGTTTTCAACAGCCTTAAAAAGTGCTTCCCAAAAGTCCGCGTAAATACGTTTTCTAAAGGAGGAAGAGCCACGGGACACCAGGAGTAAGTACCACATTCATTCTCGGTGAGTTACAGAAAACTGTATCCACGTTCAAATTGCAGCAGCAAGGCCAGCAAGCAAACCTACCCAGCTGTGTATAATATATTTACGCAATTAAAAAAGGAAGCCATTAGCACAGCATCCTGAAAAGGCTTGAGTTTCGCTAAACAAAAGTTACTGGAGGATCACTCTGTCTAGCTAAAGAGGCTGCAAAGTGGAAAGGCAGGTTCGAGGCCAGGGCAGGGGGGTAAAGTCACTTGGCAGACCTGCACTTGGGGGGCGGGGAGTCAGTGAACACCCAGGTACAGGCCCTGCCTGCAGAGGATTTCGAGGCCTACGTACTTCTTCCTACCATGGGTGGAGCGCTTTTTGAGAGATGACTCTCTGGTGCTGACTGGCCCAGTGTAGTGGTCCCTCCTCAGCCCAGGTCCCTTTACTGAGCAGGTACACCCAGGGCTTTGAGTGTCAGCTGATAACTCACAGGCTGATGCCCGCTTCTGCCCCACCGCCCCCTTCCTCGGCTGAGGCTGGCCAATCACTGACTGTCAGCCAGCCAGGCCCGTGTCTCAAGCAGGATCCACTCTGAGGTACCATTCATGCTCTAGAGATCCCCGGGGGCCAGGCTGAAACGGGTCACATCCTCGTGCAATGTTTTCCCTGCCCCGGGCAGATCTCCGCACTTCCCTCTCCTGAAAGCGCAACCCCCCAAATCACGGGAACAGGCAACCTGACTCGGGCTCTGCTTCCAGGCAACAGAACCTAAGGCCAGGCGTTGAGGAGATGGAAACAGGAGCTCTCTTCCTGCAGGGCAATTGACGAGGAGACCCACTCTTCGCTAGGCAGTGACAAGAGAGCATCCAACATGCTCCCTTCTGAAGCTACGTCCAGAAAGGATTTCTCCCTTATGTTTCCCCGAAACATCTAAAAATAAAATTACAATGTAAGACTGTAAAAGGATCACAGTGGATTGAGGAAGCTACAGTTCTATCCCATGTCCCTTCTGCTGCCAAAACGGAGCTCATCTTTCCATTAGGGAACTGTGGGCCTCCTTGACTCCACGTAGGGGCAGGGGTCCTGATTCCAGCCCCGTTCCCTGGACCATCACTTTCAAGGATGGTGCCAGCCTCGAGCCAGGCCAATCGAGTTCTGCCTTTGGCTTCTGTGCCAGGGGCAGCGGGGGGATGGGCTTCTTGGTGCCCAGGTTATTGGGATGCTGTTCATCTGTCAGTGGCCATCTTGACCCCAACTCAGAGAGAATATTCTCTTCAAAGGATACAACAAATAAAAAGATCATCAAAAGCAAGAGATGAGATAAAGACAGGGCCCTGATGACATATGCGAGCTCTGGAAAAAGCCAGACTCTAAACCGGGGGTTGGCCAGCTATGACCGCTGGGCCAAATCCGGACCTCCATCATCTGTACAGCCCAGGGTCTAAAAATGCTTTACCTTTCTTAAGTGGTGAAAGAAAAAAAGAAGAATGCTTTGTGACACGTGAAAGATTAAATGAAATTCAGATTCCAGCACCCATAAATGAAGTTTTACTGGAGCACAGCCATGCCCACTGGGTTCCGTATTGTCTGTGCTGGAAGAAGTGAGTACTTGACTCAGAGACCCCCCCCCCCCCAGCCCACAGAGCCAAAAATATTTATTCTCTGTCCTACTGAGAAAATGTGCTGACCCCTGCACAAAACGCTGCATTTCGAGAGCCCACGACGACCATTTCCGCTTATGGTAGTATGCATTTGGGCTTTTTCCTGTGCAAGGGAAACATCCTGATGAATTAATTACCTGAGAAGTCTATCCACAACTTTCCCCACAAATCTGTACGCCTCTGCCCACCCTATCTCTTGAGATCGTAAAGATAAAAACTTGCTATCTAGGTGGGTTGTTTCACTTCCCTGATCCCTGGAAGTTACTGCGCTCTTTGCTGAATGCCACGAAGTGTTGAACAAAGTGTTAAAAGATGCGAAACATATAATATCGGGACTTCCCTAGAGGTCCAGTGGTTAAAACTCCGTGCTTCCAATGCAGGGGGCGCGGGTTCAATCCCTGGTCGGGGAACTAGGATCCCGCATGCCACTTGGTGTGGCAAAAAAAATAAAAATATTTAAGAAAATATATATAATATCAATCATTCCAACTGATGGGAGATCCTAAGCCGAGCAGTGAAAGAAAAAGTACATTAAAGGCGGGAGAGAAGCGTTTTTGCTTATTCAGGTACCTGAAGAACATATTTAATTTGACAGGAAATCCCACCGCTGCCAAAGTGCTGTCCCAGCAGCGGGGAGCCTGCCACGGTGAGCAGCGAGGGACCGGTCTCGCTCATGAAGCTCAGGTGCCTGGTGAGAACAGTGTGATCTTGAAGACTTTTACAGAAGATCATAAACAGGGGAAATGGATTCACTCCCTTCGTTTTGGGTTTCCTGTTTTCCATGAGGAGATAGTTCCAGGTTTAAATTTCTCTCCCCTGTTCCCTCTGTACTTACCTCGGTCTCGGGACCGAGGGGAGCAAGCATCATCAAAATAGATTCCTGCTGCCTCCCCTGATGCTTGAGCTCAGGCTGGTCGGGAAGGTTAGCAAAAAAAACAAAAAACAAAAAAAACAAGTTATCTTGTTCTGTGAAGATTCAAGGGTATCTCACTTTTATTTTAACACTACGAAGACAACTTTCGGTTCTTACTGTAACCCATCTCCTACACTAGATTCTAATAGCTCCATTACATTTTCCATACATTCTCTTGGCATGGGGTATAAACAGGCAAGACAGCTCTGGATAAATCACGGCCAGCAGCAAAGGCATTTTCTTCAGGGAATGAAGGCTCCCATTTAGCATTTTAACTCACTCCGTCCTTTGGCAACACCCAGTCATAAATGAGTCTCTCAAACTGAAGAAATTGAAATTGATTTCTTAGGGTAACAATTAACCTCAGAAAATAACTATGAAAGGTTGCTTATTAATTATTTTTGGTAATATATTTTGGGAATATTTCTTCTTTTCATAAAAGATGGAGACAAAAGTAGACACTTTTATGATCATATAAAACATTATTGGATTCATATTTTATAGGAGAATGAAACTCACTTAACTTGCAAAATGCTCAGTATGAGAGGAAACCACCATCCCCCCGCCCCAGACACATACACACAATGCTTTTTCGAGTCTCTTAAATCCGCCTTGTTAAAACAACACCATCTTTCTGTTCTTTATTTTTTCACACATAACTGCCTTAGTTTCTAATATATCATTGCTATTTCAGTCTTCTGTGGTTTTTCTACTTATTCAAACGAGAAAGCGTTTTTCATTTGAATAGTAGTTTACAGTGAACTAGAGTGATACCCTCATTCCTTCTTGAGAAGGAGTTGTCTCCAAGAAACTTGTTACTATCCCAGGGGATCTAGCATCTGTCATATAATATTATAGAAATGGACTGGTGTTTTGCAAGCAGTTTAATACACACACACACACACACACACACACACACACGAGTGCAAGACAACTTTTTTTCCTTTAGTCACCTGAAAAATCCTGCAGCGTAAACACACACTAATTGAGGCACAAGTTAAATCATCTACAGGCATAACTCGGAGATACTGCAGGTGTGGTTCCAGACCACCACAATAAAGCTAATATCGCAAAACTGAGAGTCACACAAATTTTTTGGTTTCCTAGTGCATATAAAAGTTATGTTTACACTACACTGTAGTCTATTAAGTGTGCAATAGCATATGTCTGAAAAAACAATGTATGTACCTTAATTTAAAAAATACTTTATTGCTCAAAAATGCTAACCATCCTCTGAGCCTTCAGTGAGCCGTATGTAATCTTTCTGCAACAGTAACAGCAAAGATCACTGATCACAGGTCACCAAAACGAATAAAACAATAATGGAAAACTCTGAAACATGGCAAAATGTGACACAGAGATACAAAGTGAGGGAATGGTGTTGGAAAAATGGCACCGACAGACCTGCTTGATGAAGGGTTGCCAAAAAACTTCAATTTGTAAAAAGAAAAGAAAAGAAAACCCAGTATCTGCGAAACGCAATGAAGTGAAGGGCAATAAAACGAGGTCTGCCTGTAACAGACGTTGCTCCAAATAGTACACATCTGTCAGGTCACCAAGCTGGAAAACCAAACATTACCAGACCAAGAAATGCCCCGCAAAAGAAGATGTGACAGATACAATCATTCAAGGTGTTTTATTTTTCCTTTCCTTTGGTGCTTGAAAACATTTCATTCTGCCCAATTTTGATGGAGGGGGACGTATTCTGTTCTCATTTCTTCAAGAGACACACAAGCAAAGAAAGAGTGTTGCGAAATCAAGTTACAGGGACAACATGGACCCCTTTCTTGAGGCATTCCAAACGCACGTTTCTGCTAATTAATTAACAAACTCAAGCTGGTTAAAGAAAACCTTCTTCCAACACCTCCTATTTAATTGCAGTTTGGCAGCAACAAATATATATCAAAATTATAGTATTTCCTCTGACAGGAAGCTCCTTCCTTCCACATACTCTTACGACTCTCTGCAGAGTAAGCCAGAATTGCTGACAGCCTTGAACACTGCTACAACAATATTACTATACTTGGCAAAGAAGTACCCTTGCGGCGAGAGAAAAGCTGTAATTTTGACTGTCACTTCATATTACACTAGATATTATTTCACTGTATACACACGCACACACTCACAAACTCTTAATAGACTACAGTTTTCGCGCTGCCTGCCTTTCCAATATAAATGGCAATATAATACCGGCCAACCGCCAATGGGATCCCTGCGAGGAACAAATGTTTTGCATTATGGAAACATCGTTGGAGGAGGCCTTTGAAGGCGTATTTCATTCCCTTGTCCCCCCACTCATGCCGCTGACACCCCAGCATCAACTTCGAAAGCTAATTGCTTTGGTTATCAAAAGGATTCCACTTTTTTTTTAACCCCTTTGGAGGACAAGGTTTTCATGAAGAAATTCTTTGCTGGAAAACACCCGTGATGTGAGGCGAAGGGGGTACCATGTGATTCTTCATATTCTGGACGCTCTTCAGGTCCAACGCCTGATGCGTAGAATTTCAAAATGTATCCTCTTTGTGCATTTATTCTGCGTTTCTTCTCACACGGAGGAGTCCATTCGACAGCAGTGGCTGCTGGGCGTGTCATACTTAAGCCAGACTGGCAAACACGAAACAGCCTTCCCCCACACAAACCTTGCAAAATCTACATCCTGCCCCTAGGAGACATCAGTGCCTGTCTTTGCAGAGAACTGAATACAACATATGCTTCCCTCCTAAGACGCTCAGGCTGAAGCAGATTGGGTCAGCTTCCCCACGGTGCCCTCTCCCCTAGCTTTGATTTACAAGATGGTATGTTAATATCGCCTCTGTCTGTCCGGGGCAAGGAATTCTGTGATGTCGGCAGGAGCTCCAAATGGAGAAGGTCCCCGGAATCCAGAGCAGGGGTCAAGAGGATGAATGCATAGGTGGAGAAAACTGCAACTTGCCCCCAGAGGAGAATGCCAGAAATGGCAGCGGGAAAGGCGACAAGGGTCTTTACATCACGTTTCAGTTAAGACTCTGACCACAGCCCCGCCCCCCCTGCCAACAAACCTGGTAGGAAATGCACAGAATGCTTGGGAAACTAGGCTATGCAACAAGACTTCATCTTTGCCTTCCCCCCGCTTTTTCTTTTCTTCCTTCAAATTACTATTTCAAAAGATTTAAGTAAGATTTACACTTGTCTCACTGCATCAAGGAACAGCCTCAGCAAACTGTTTGCCCTCTGTTCAGAGAACGTATCCCAAACTTCCCCGAGTCTGCTGACCACACCAAATTTAACAAAGGTTCACCGACGAACTCAAGTAAGTTTCCCACAGTGACACGTTAATAATAAGTTCCTTATCCCACCTATCCCAAGCCATGAATATGTAATGCTATAAAAGGAGTCCTTTTCACACAACAGAACCTCGGACGTGAATAAATAAAAACTATCCATCACAAGCCTGTGAAAAATTAATGAGGGTTCGGAGACGCCAGGAAAAATGGGGGCCGAGGAGAGATGGGCCAGTTCATAAAAGCCCCAACTTTCAGATAGTAAATATCCTCGCCCCACCGCCATGCATCCAGGTGAGGGTGTGAAGGACCGGATTTTATTTTTCATCGGCTGAAGGCTGCTCGCCACCTCCAAGTGGGGATCACTGAGAGGTCACGGCTTCAGATATCCCACCCGTGATCCTGACCCCGGCAGCAGAGCCCGAGTGTCTTTGCTTCGTTATTTACAGCTCATAGCCAACTTGCTTCCGGAAGGACTGGAGGGTGCTCGCTGCAGTTGGCAGAAAAGTGGGGATGGCAGGGCTTGCTGCTGGGATGAAACTGTGCTCGCCCCGTCCGCTAGAATGCGTCACACGATCAACGCCACTCGCTGGGTGAGCGCCCTCT
The DNA here is from genome assembly GCF_008692025.1 of Phocoena sinus. Taxonomy (NCBI): domain Eukaryota; kingdom Metazoa; phylum Chordata; class Mammalia; order Artiodactyla; family Phocoenidae; genus Phocoena; species Phocoena sinus. The sequence continues at coordinate 49,657,095 of NC_045781.1, read as the reverse complement.
GCCAGGCACTGGACAGATTCTAATTTTCTCCCACTATTACTCCACCTGACAAATGGGGAAGCCGAGGCTGGGATGAGCTAACTAAACTCGCTCAAGTCTAAGAGCTGGCGGGAAGCAGGGCCAAACAACCGGGGTCCCCTAGCTTCAGACACCGCCCCCCCCTCGCCCTTCCCACCTGCGGCCACTCCTTATGTACTGATGCTGCTTCAACAGCCTCCCATGGGCCTTTAAGGGGCAAACCACTTGGGGTGGATGTCTTTTTTACTGGCTTTGTTTCTCTGGAGTTGAAAATGTCACCTTAAGGGACAATCACCCTGAGGAAGATTCCAGAATGAGCCACTGGGGACAGCTCCGTTGATCCCTCCAAGCCCTCCTCTTCCACCTTCTAAAGATGGGAGAGCAAGGTACGTGAACACCAGTACTACTGGGTGCGCGCCATGCCGTGTTGGTTTTAACTGTGTGATTTCGCCTGGGCTACTCCGTCACCTGTGGTGCCGTGCCCACCTCTGTCCACCTGCCTGAATCACTAATCCTTTGAGATGCAGTGTAGCCTCTGTGACACCCCTCTTCCCCCATTTGGGCCAAAGAGGCCCAACAAAGTACCAAAAAAGCCAGAGGATGCAGGTGACGGGTATGGACCAGCCAGGTGATGTCAATGAGGAAAGAGGGCCAGGTGTGAAATAAGAGACCGTGGGAGGGAGCTGACCTTGGGAACACACGCCCCCATCCTTCCAGCTCCGACAGCCATTGTGCAGGGTGGGCCAAGGGCTGCTCCTGGGAAACGCGGGGCTAAGGCTGCCAGATCTCCCAGGTTTTCAGAGAAAACCAACCATCAACATTTTATGTGAACTTTCTCCACTGCAAAAAAATTATGTGGGCCAAAGAAAACATGTCTACAGGCTGGATTCAACCATGTTTTACATCTATAATCATGTCAGGTTTTAATGCTCTAGGCTCCTTAGAGAACGCTGCCTCGTCCGCACCCAGGGAAGGGCCTGGCTCATGGAGGGCCCTCACTGCCTGATGAACTGGATGGATTCACAACCCGACTTGCAACTGATGAACCAGAAGCGTGGGAAACTAATAAAATAAAAAATGGGCCAAAGAAGAGGAAAAGCTATCTGACCACTACTGAGAATTCTGCCTTTAATCAGCCAGTAAGGACTCAGTGTTCCTCCGTGCAGGGCTGCTAGGGAACCCACCAGGCATCAAGGGAGAAGCAATGTTTGTGTTTCTTCGTCTTTCTCAAAGGGAACACCCAGAGCGGGGCCAGGTCCAGAGCAGAGCCGCTAAGGTGGTCCTAGGAGCCCTGACCCCGGGAAGGACACAGAGCCTGAAGCCAAAACGGAGGACTAAGTTAGAGAGTCAGCAACCCTTTGTCTCTGAGGGACATGGACTGAGCGCTCTTACTCTGACCAGCAACACCGAGTGTCAGCTGGGTCCACCCAAACGCAGTGAGATCCACTCCTGCCGGGCTCACTGATGCAGAGAAGGGACAGTTCAAGTGAGATATGGACTCTGCACGGCTCGGGGTTTCCTGGACGCCGGCCCTGTGTGTCTGCATGAGTCACTAAATGTACAGAAAAGAGGGGAAGCCAATTCTGACCTCAATGGAGTTTACAAACTGGTAAGGGAATCAAGATGAGTTCAGAAAATGCTACATTAAAATTTTTAAAGTGATAAGTGCATCAAAGACACAAAAAGTCGAACAAAGGAAGGGGTAGTGATAACTCTCAGCAGATGCAATCTTGAAACACAATGGGTTTCAAAGTATGGGTAGGAGTTGGGCAGGAAGGGATTGGAGGATGGTGAGTGGAAATGGGGAGTGTGTTCTGAGCAGAGAACAGCCGGAAAGGAACGGAAGCTTGAGGTATTTAGGGAGACCAGGATGTGATTCCAGTTTAGTTGAAATACATGATATAAAATAGGGAGACTTTGTTGAGGTTTTGGGAGTCGATTTGTTTGTAGTCTGAAAACAGCTAAGCGATTTTCAAGGCAAGCAGATGACCTCAGTCAGATGGCGGGGTGGGGGGGCGGTTCTCCAGTCCCAATCTGCCAATATAACCATGCCCGGTCAAACGCCATCCTGTCCATACCCCTGAGGGCCAGGTCTAAATCCAGATGCCAATGGATCGCTCCCACTGAGATGACTTGAACTCAACAAGGCTAAAAGGGACACTCCATCTTCCCACCACATCACTCCTCCTCCCATATCCCATCTCCATGGACAGAACCACCACGTCCAAGCAGCTTAGCTGCTCATCCTTCCTTTTCCATGTACCACGCCTAGCATCCCCCGACCGTTATTTACCAAATCTTGTTGGTTTCATCTCCACTCCCTCTCTCACAGCTACCTCCTCCTGGTGTTCACTGCAAACACATCTGTTCAGAAACACATCATTTCTTGCCTGAGTGACTCAAATCCTCTCCCAGCAGGTAGCCCACCCTCGTTTCTCAGGCAGCTGCCAGAATGCCCTCCTAAAAGGCGTGTGTGATAATTCCACAGCTCTGCTCTAAATTCCTCCCATGGCTCCCCATGGCTGGGGTGTAATAAATGTTTATTGAACGAACGAGCTCTCCGATTACACGCCGTTCTCTGCCTGGCACGGTGAAAGGCAGGCTTATGTGAAACATACTTCTGAGCAGAGTTGGACAACGAACAAAGCGGTTTATTCGGAATTCCACACCACCCTCCGCACGCTGATCCCTCTGGGGAAACTTAGGAGGTACAACTCAAGGGGGAAGGAGGCTAGAAAAGTAGGCTGGGACCAGTTCAAGGAAGAGTTAGAGGCTAGCAAGTCCGGATCTGACTGGTGCTTTACAAGATCATCTCATTTAATTTTCAGAAAGTTTAGACTCATTACTGGAGGCAATGACGTCAACTCTATTATTACCCACTGCAGCACTTTAAAGATGGCCACGATTTCCTTGACACGTCTGCCATCAGAAACTGGGGCAGATATGTGCTCCCCTTGAATCGGAGCAGGCTTTGCGACTGCTCTGACTGCAGAAGTGATGCTACGTCTGTTTCTAGACCCAGGCCTCAAGAAACTGGCAGCTTCTACTTCCTGTCTTTTGGAACACTTTCTCTGGGAGCCCTGAGCCACGACATAAGAAGCCTGCCTGGGCCACAACTGTCAAATTGGAAAGGCCACGTGTAAGCGCTCTGGGCAGTGGTCACCCCGGGAAGGTGCCAGGCATACGAGTGACCATCCTGGACCAGCCAAGGGGCGATCCAACTCACCCACCAGTAGAGAACCACTGAGTGGCCTCAGCGGATGCCACGAGGAAGAGAAGGATCCCCAGCTGAGCCCCGCCGGAATTCCTAAATCACGAGCCAAAATGAAATAGTTGTTGCCTTAAGCTTCAAAGTTTGCGGGGTGATTTGTTAGGCGGAAATAGGGAGATTGCAATACCCTCACATTACAGATGAGCTACCTGTGGCTCCAAAAGGTTGGCTGACTTTACCTCTCGTCACTTTATAAGTCTCCTGGCTGGAAAGCTGTGCACAGCCTGGATTAGAATCTCGCTCTGCCTGACTCAGATGCACACGACGCTTACTAAGCAGACCCTTAAAAAATAAAGCTAGATGGGAGGGTGGAGTAATGCTCTTTGGATTGTGTGAGGAGCACCAAAATGCCTCCCTTCTCCTCGAGTGATTCACTTGTTGGTACAGCTAACAACTACAAGGTGTTTCCCCACCCCTCCCCTCTCCAGGCAGTCTCACGTCTCATTGCTGCAAAGACTAATTTTCCATGACGACCAAGAAATAAAGATAAATCGAAGGACAAGAGTCAACCTTTCACCCCAAAGGCTCCTCCTCATTGGGGTGAACAAACACTGAACTCCTATCACCCCATAAAGAAAACAAGAAAAGGGGACATTTCATAGAATTGCTCTAAGGACTCCCTGCCTAAATCCAGACTTTGTGGAGAATTCAGAGCTATAAAAATCTCATGGTTGGTTGCCAGGATCTTGAGAGACTGCCAATAATATTCAAACACTGAAACAGCCCAAGAAGGTGACAAACACGGGCACACTTGCAGCATCTAACAGTGTGAAACTTCAGCAGATCGTGGTTCGTGTTTCAGTGAACGAGATGCTGGAAGCAAGAGTCCGTTTACACGGGCTTGTGACTTCCTCTGACAAGATATACGCGCTCATTCCTTCGACCTAAGCAAAATTCCCAGGACGAAAGAGATTTGAAAGTCAGGTGGACAAGATGACCATCTGTGGATGAGATAACGTTCGAAATCAACAAGAGTAACTTTTTTTAAAAAATATGACTCAAAATGACAGAAGAGCATCCACAGACCTATTCGCAGTTGCCTGAAAATAGGATTTAAAGTAATTCATCCTAAGTCTTGACGTACTTCTAGAGCTCTACAGATCTAACAATCTTCATTTGATATCAGATTACCCCAAATGAAACAAACAAACTGGAGGCCAGTACAGACTGATAGAATCATAAGACGATGATGCCTTCAGAGCGACTGTTTTACTTGAACAGAAACATGGAATTTGAAAGTGAATCTGTTTACGTTTCCGAGGAAAAGGCGTTCCATCCTGTCTCGTTCCCCGCCTTTTCATGATGCATCGAGGAGGACGGAGAACTTTCAGATTATTCCTTAGTTGGCTTTTATGCCCCATTTCAGCAGATACATCATCCTCAGAGCAGCCAAAATACCCAAAGACCAGACCAATGTCCCCAAAATACACAGGCCCAGCAACTTAAAGGGAATGATTTACAACACACACGAAGTATGCATTTAAGAAAGCTGTAAAATACTGCAGCTAGTCACTTTGAAAATGGGCCAGAATAAGACTGCCTTCAACACAGAATAAGCTATGAAAAGAACACTGGCTTTGGGGCCAGACGGGCTTGGATTCGAATCCCAGGACCAACGCTTATGGTGACACAGCTTTGGGTAAGGCTTCAAGCTCATAAGGGTCTCCATCTTTTCATCTGCGTAAGGTAGAGCCCACCTCTGAGGCCTAGTAACAGGGCCCACCTAACAGGGCAGGGGAGGGCACCTAATAGGGGCACAGTAAGAACCCCATGTTTGGAGAGTGTCTGTCACAGTTCACAGTAGGGCAGCAGAGGGTCAAGAACACAGGGCTTCAGAACCTGGTAGCCTGGGTTCTAATCCTACCTCCACCACTGACCCGCTGTGTGACCCTCGGTGAGTTAGCCAGTCTCTCTGTGCCTTTTTTTTTTTAATTTATTTTACTGACATATACTTGATTTACAATGTTGTGTTAGTTTCTGGTGTACAGCAAGATGATTCCGTTTTATACAAACATACACACATATATACATATATATTCTTTCGTTTTCATTATGGTTTATCACAGGATATTGAATATAGTTCCCTGTGCTATACAGTAGGACCTTGTTGTTTATCCACTCTATATATAATAGTTTGCATCTGCTAATACCAAACTCCAAATCCATCCCTCCCCCATCCCCTCCCCCTTCGCAACCACAAGTCTGTTCTCTACGTCTGTGAGTGTGTTTCTGTTTTGTAAGTAAGTTCATTTGTGTCATATTTTAGATTCCACATATAAGTGATAGAATATGGTATTTGTCACTCTCTGACTTACTTCACTGAGTATGATCATCTCCAGGTCCACCCAAGTTGCTGCAAATGGCATGATTTCATTCTTTCATACTGCTGAATAGTATTCCCTTGTATATACGTACCACCTCTTCTTTATCCACTCATCTGTGGACAGTCCATGCCTCCGTTCCTGTCTGAGGGTAGTAAGGGCAGTACAGTACTCACCTCTACGAAGGTAATGGGAGTTCTCACCTCACAGGGAAGCCCGTGAGGGTGAACAGCACTAATGTGTGTAAAGTGCATGTAGTCAGTGATATTTAAGTGTTTGTTGATACTAATATTGTACCTGCTATGGATCCAACACTGCACGAATAGCTTTCTCCGAATCGGTAAAGGGACAGAGAGTAAATACTTTAGTCTCTGGGGCCTCGTGGGGTCTCTCTCTCAGAGTCTTCTTTGCTTTTTATTTTTTTATGGATCATTTAAAGAAAAAGAGCAGGCTGTACGGTGGATTTAGCCTGCAGGCTGTTGTTTGTTCACGCCTAGCTCTTTCTGACATCAGTTACTGGGTGGTGACTTTCAAAACTGTGAAGGGCCTAAGACTTCACCCTATTTGTAAGCCAAGAAGCTAACTGCCACGTTTCATGGAAGCTACCAGAAGACATAAGACTCCAAGCTCAGACACAAAGTACGTTAACACGCACAGCACTGCAAACAGCATGAAGCACATTTTTGCATCAGTTCCCATCACCCCCAGCACCAGCCCCACAAGGCTGAGGCGGGACAGCCCAGGTGGATACTGTGCCCGGAGTGGGTTTGGGTCACGGCTAAGGACGACGGCGCTTAGGACTCCAAACCTTTCATCAAGCAAATCTGCCTCGACTTTGTCCTGGAGGAAGAGATGATTACACTAGACAGTAAACAGCCCTGCCCCTCTGCTCCTGTGGAAACACGATCTCTACCTTCCAATGTTTCCTCAGAAAGACAGTCCAGGGCTTCCCTGGTGGCGCAGTGGTTAAGAACCCGCCTGCCAATGCAGGGGACACGGGTTCGAGCCCTGGTCCGGGAAGATCCCATGTGCGGTAGAGCAACTAAGCCTGTGTGCCACAACTACTGAGCCTGCGCTCTAGAGCCCGCAAGCCACAACTACTGAGCCCACGTGCCACAACTACTGAAGCACACACGCCTAGAGCCCGTGCTCCGCAACAAGAGAAGCCACCCCAATGAGAAGCCCGCACACCGCAACGAGGAATGGTCACTGCTCGGCGCAACTAGAGAAAGGCTGCTCACAGCAACGAAGACCCAATGCAGCCAAAAATAAATTAATTAATTAATTTTAAAAAAGACAGTCCAAATCGAAAGCTGTGCCCAAGCTGTGCAAAACCAGAAGAGGTCCTGTCAATCTGCCACTGCCTTTCAACAACAAAAGAAAATGCCAAAGCTGACATTACCTTAATCTGAAGATTCTTTCTATGAACTAATCAAACAGACTTATCACTTTTAAAAAGTGTCCATTAAAAAAAAAAACAGTTGGCAATTTTGCAGCTGAAAATTGAGCCCCACTGAGATGAAAAGTTAGACCTGTGACATCATACACATCATTTCTGCTGAAAAGGTGCCTTTACTTAAAAACAGAAACCGAACTGTAAATGTGAATTAAATGCAGACTCCACAAAAAGTATCTGTTGAAAGGGGAAAAAAAAAAATCCTTACATAGATACAAACATTTCTTGACAGTCGTAAATGAAAACTAATATGGTAACATTTTTCAAACTACCCATTGTAAAACACTGTTTGCTTCTTTTTTTTTTTTTTTTAAACAGCCTAAGCATTTTTCAGTTACGTTGGCCTCGGAAAGTATTTACGAAAAGGATAATAAATAATTAATTCCACTGGGTAGGAGCCTGCAACTCCTTTCTGCTTCGACAATATACATTGAAATGCTGTTTAAATTACAGGAGCAAATTGATTCAAAAGGCTTCCATTAGTGAGCTGGCAAACAGGTTCGAAGCTGGCTAATAAATTTTAGATAAAAATGGAGCCTTTGATGAGGATGGCAATGCCGGAGTGCTGATCTCCGAGTCACCGGTTTTGTTAAGTCGGTGGCTAAAGTCTAGCTTGCTCCCTTGCCTCATAACTCACTGTGTTAAGCATGGGTAGAGTCAGATGTGAGCGCCTACCGTGTGCACAGCGGCTGCTCACAGGCCTGGGAGTAAAATACAATCCCGGTTTCCAATTTAGTGTCCCTTTCTGCAGCTCTGTTCTAACGGGTTTCACAGAACATTAATCAAGGATAATTAGGCCCACCTGTGATATTAAAAGTTCCTCCTACCATGCATCTTGCAGCCTGAAGTCACATGTCTGAGATACCTATTATGAAAAATTCTTAACCAAAATCAAGAAATTATGTGTGAAGGTCTTCCATTCGGACACACGTCCTCTAAGCAGGCTGTGACCTGCTGCTCGAGATTGTGGAATATTACACGGCTATTAAAAGAATATGATGCCCGGAAGGTCGGCATCATATTCGACCTAGGGATGCTGAAGCAAACACTCACTTACTCTAAAAAAAAGCGAACAAAGCCTTACACACGTGTGTTACATATGTTAATGTGAAGAAAGGTGTACAAGAACACAGAAACTACTAACCAAGGTTACCCGGGGGCGGGGGGTAGGACTGGAAGGAGGAGTAAGGGGTAAAAGAGGGTAGTTTACTGTTCACAGGAGCATGAGTCTTTTTCGTAACTGAAAAAAATCGAATACCAAACAGTCAACACGAAGGTCCACACAGCCTGCACAAAACTGTAAAATGGGCAAGATGCCTTTTCTTTTAGTTTATTCCTACCTGGCCCATCTGGGGAACCTTCTCAAGGACTGATCTTTCAATCCACCCACCTTTCCACCTGGCCAACCAATAAACCAGTCCTAGGATATGGTGCGCTATAAGTGTGCAGCTTGGGAATCAGCTGGACTTGGAGGGCGATCCTGGCTCCACTCACTGGCTCCCTATGCAACTTTGGGCCACGTTCCTGCTGCCTTCCAAGTGTAAGATGACTGCAAGAACGACGTGACTACATGCGACTCGACCCACATTATCTTTTCCCCACCATGTGCATCAAGATCTCGGTGCAGCTACCTCTGCGTATCACACACCATGCTTGGCCATGATAGCACCCCAGCTCAATAACACCAAAACACACTACAGGGAACTGATTACACGGGAATTCAAGTTTAAACCTCCTCCAGTTCGTACCACTTACCAATGGGGGGAGAAGGGCAGGGTTTTTTTAATAAAAGGAATACCGTATTTTCCTTTGCCTCATTTCAGAGAGTCCCTTTTTAAACGGAGCTATTGTGTGCTATTCCCAGCCTTTGCCCTACCAATGGGAAAAGTGGAATTTACAGATGAAAACCAGAGCTGACACTTCTCCTCAGCACACATGGATCTGAAGCAGCCGAGGTGAGTAGGAGGAGATCTCCCAGGGCCAGTTTCTGAAAAAGAGCGTCATCAGCCGGTCGGCCGCTCAACGCCACGGGCTTGGTGTACAAGCCCCGGGTGCTGAGTGCTCCCAAGACCCTGCCGATGCCGCCCCAGCGGGACGGAGATGACGCACTCTGGCCAGATCGTTCTTGTTTAGGAAACCTCAGGAAAGTCACAGGCACCTAACACTCGCTTTCCAATTTTAATGGGCTATGAAATAAAATATCCAAATTGTGCAAATGGAGTGAAAAGTTAGAGTTATTTATTTTTAATTAAGCTCTTAATTATATAACAGCAAAACAAGCAATTTCCACGTGGCTACATTAAGCATTCCACACTGAAATGAGGCAGAAAGAACTAGAAAGTATTTTCTCTTCTTTCTTAGATAGACATAAGATAGAAAATCGTGTGTGTGTGTGTGTGTGTGTGTGTGTGTGTGTGTGAGCGACAGAGACACAGACACACGGATGAAGGAAGGAAAGAACTTGCATTTATCAAGTGCTTCTTACAGACCAGGTGATGTCTGCAGTAACAAGTCCAGCTACATTAGCGCAGTGAGTCCTTGCACAACCCATCACTGGCTATTCTATTACATCCATCTGGCTGATGAGGAATCTCCAGTTCACAAAGACCCAGGAGCCCGCCAAGTCCCTGCCCGCCAGTGCGGAGCCAAGACTGGACTCCAGCTCCCACACAGTCTTCTGGCCACGGATATGCCCTCCTGCCTTCAGGGAAGCAAAGAACAGCAGCAGACGGGAAGGGTTCAGAAGGGGCCACCAAACCTTGTGAAAAAGGCCACACAGTAAGTAGTATGTGGGCTTTATGGGTCGCACAGCAGCAGACGGGAAGGGTTCAGGAGGGGCCACCAAACCTTGTGAAAAAGGCCACACAGTAAGTAGTATGTGGGCTTTATGGGTCGCACAGCAGCAGACGGGAAGGGTTCAGGAGGGGCCACCAAACCTTGTGAAAAAGGCCACACAGTAAGTAGTATGTGGGCTTTATGGGTCGCACAGCAGCAGACGGGATGGGTTCAGGAGGGGCCACCAAACCTTGTGGAAAAGGCCACACAGTAAGTAGTATGTGGGCTTTACGGGTCGCACAGCCTCTGTCACAACTACTAACTCTACCACCCTGGTGCACAAGCGGCCACAACAACTTCTAAGGAGTCATGTGCTTTAACAGCGCAGCACCAGGAAAGTCATCTGTGCTCCTGGCTGAGAGCAACCCTGCATTGAACCAAAGCCCCGGCTCATCTCAATCCCTACAGGTCCACAGGAGTTCCTCTTCCCATACTGAAAAGGTGGGGATAATCTGCGGAGAAGGAAAAACAAAAAAAAGAAGAAGGAAAGGCTGTCATCTCCCAAGCATGGCTCAGGAAGGCATGATGTCTCCACACGTGTAAGAATAAAACTCCTGAAGTCGTCTCTCAACACCCTGACGTCATGGCCCAAACAGCCTTTCAGGCCGGTCACCAGGAGCAGAGTTGCTTTGTGGGCTATAACTCACCTTCTCCCAAGTGGGTCCCTGGGGTCCTCCATGGTGACGAGCAAATTAATGCCAAACGTCACTTCAGAATGACTGAGACACGAGAAGTGAACTCCGTCACAGCATTTACAGCTACACTTAGAGCAGATGGCCAGAAACAAGCTATGCGGAGAAAAATGCATTATTTCACCGCTCCACAGCAGAAAGGTATCACAGCCAAACACGTACTTCTCTGCTGCATGATGGGAAAAGTCGTGGGATGGCAGGCAGGCTGGATTTTTGAAGGTTGAAATATAGCAAGGCTGTTTCCACTCTGCCAGGCCCGGAGAGCATGCTGGCGAGTCCATCCCAGGGAGAGTCTTCTAGAGCCTGGGAGCTGGCCTGATTGGAGGTGTGGGGGAAGCTGATATCCTTTCTACTTACTCCAGATAAGCGGCAGATAAATCTCAAGGGAGTCCTGGCTCAGGCATTCTCATCAGTAATTACAAAACTCAAAAATTATGATCTACCCTTGAGCGGAACAAAAATGGGCCAGCGGTCCTTCCTTTTCCTCTCTCTGTTTTAAAGTCCCTACCACACAGTCTCTGCAAGGCTATGAAAACCTCACTGTAAGGAACAAACTGTCTGGAGCCAAGGAGGATTCACTGGAGGTGTTTAATTACCGCAGGGCTGTATCGGACATCAGCTGTTTTTACCTGTTCTGCAGCCACACCCCTTCTTCCGACAACAGGGGTTTGCCCATTCACCCTTGAGCAAACCCCTCCCCTCTCCCATGCGCTTCTGGGGAGCCTGACCCCACCTGCTGAATCGAGGTGAGTACATGACCCAGGCTGGACCAATCAGAAATGGCCACCATGCCCGGCTCAGAGACGGCCCTGTGACTCAGGTTGGTCCACTCTGAGTGACGGGCTCAGCACTGACTGGAGCTACTGGGAGGAGAGAATCACTCTTGTCTGCGGTCGCTGAGGGAAGAGGATGTAAACCCTTAACTGCTGGCTTATGACAGTGTGGAAAATGTCACCCAAGGAGGGCCAACATTAAGAAAACACAGCCGAAGGATGGACAGAGACCAAAGCCGGAGGAGAGGCCCCAGGGTCAGCCGGGCTACACACTAGTTTTGGTGGTGGTTGTTTGACAGTCTTTCAGAAGCCCTCAGAGAATGATGCAAAGAGGCCCCTACAGAAATTGCATCTATATCGCGTACACATATCCCGTACGTATGACTATCAGGACAGAGCATCTACAAAACGACACTTCTCTCGGCCTGTCATCTCCCCACATCCCAAACTGGCCTGTCACTGAAGGCCCAAGACCTGGCAGTCCCAGGAGCTATTAATCACAGACCAGCTGTGGGGCCTTATGCAGGGGCTGTCTTTGATTCTGAACATCACCTCCTCCTGTTTTCCTGTCCCTTCCCCTTCGACTGGCCCTCTCTCTTAATGCTTTCATTGCATGATATCCTTTGTTGGGGGGAGTTGTGCCTTACTGCTAAGACAGTGAGCATGATGGGGACATGGGTGGTATCCGGAAGCAGCCGACTGCATGGCAGAATCTACCCCTGATATCATCTTTGAATCCTTAGCATCTAGCCCAAAGGCGGCCATATAGTTGGCCCTGAATAATAGTTACTGAATAAATAAACAAGGAGATCGTCCCAAATAGACTGCAGGCCCCTCGAAAGCAAAGGTGGTCTTCTATAGCCCTGAATCTTCCAACAGGGCCTGACAGAATACTCTGCCCGTAAAATGCTCAAAATACATTTGTTGAATGATGATAGATACTCTGCCACCAGTAAGAAAGCACCTCCAAGCTCACTTTTAAACAGCTGGTGCTGTTTATAATTTATGGGGGGAGAGGGGAGGAGGGAGCATGCATATTCCCTATCTCTTGGTTTCTTAAAGGCCTAATCAGGTATGATGAGGCCTTGGGCTCTACTGGGTCTTCCAATTTGCATTACTGATCTAAAATCTAACTTACACAGACAAGATTCTGAACGCAAATTATCAGAACCGGCGGAGACAAACGTGAGGGGTGACAACAGTGATTCCACAAGACCCTGCCTGATATCATTGTAACGCTGGACTACATGCGACACATTTTAGAAACTGCAGTATTGCAACTGCAGCCTCAAACTGAGATCTGAGAATTGGGGCTTTCACAGTCTCCCTTATTTGTCAGCATGGAGTTTCAATCACAGATTTTTTTTTTCTAGCGTTAGAAGGCCTAATGATTGCAATTATGCATGTAAAAACACATAGGCAGTTTAACGCAAATAAAAGGCAAAACTAAGGGGGAAGAGTCATTGTGTAAGGGGAATAGAATTTGGGTGACTTTCCTTTTATCCTTTTACTTTCATATAGTTACGGCAACAGCTTTTAAACATCAAGCACTCTCTCTCCCATCTCAGCCATCAGTGACTAGATGCCGAGTCTCTTGGGAGACATTATTAACAGGGCAGTAAGTAGAGGTAGCACTTTTACACCAGCTAGACTTGGAAAAGGGAAGCTACAAATCCAGCTGCAAAGATCAGGACAAACACAGAAGCACTTCAGCAAATGTGACAACGTGGACAGCCTAGAAGCACAGACACAAGAATCAGAAAAGAGCTAAATTTGAGTTTATGGAGGGTATAAATCCTGGAACAAAGACTCCTGGAACAAAGAAGGGAGCCAGGCAATTTCTGAGCCATCCTCATGCACGATCTTAAAGGGCTGGGCTCTCCACAGTCACTCTTGCTGCCTTGCGTACAGGAGCAGGTCATTAGACCGTGGGCATGGAGACAAGGAAAGAACCACTCAGGTAGAGCCACAGGCCAAAGGCAGGCCCAAAAGGACAAAATGATGGCACTTCTTTCGATACTATGCAGATGTACTCGGAATGAGGGTAGTGCTGGTAAAAGGTGGCCACCACCTTCCTAGGGCATTCTGACTTCTAAGGAGTGATGTGGAATACAAACCTCACTTCAAATTCTAGGCAGTTATCATCACTTCTCTCGTCCTCAATTTCCTCCCCGGGAAACAGTCCCAACCATCTTGCAGGAATGCTAGGATGAATACATGAGAATCTATGTAGAGCACCCAGTAGACATAAAGCAAGCGGTAGCTTAAATTATTACTGTCAACATCATCATCACCATCGACAAGTCACTTGGAGTCAGGATTGACTTATGGACCCACCAGCTGAAGGTTGACTGTCACACCATTAAGATACCATGAATTCCTAATAAAATAGAGCCTTGTTACCCCAGAAATGAAGAACCATTTCTCCACAATCCACAGATGACTCAAGAGACCCCAGGAGTTCACCTTAAAGATTTCTTATCTTTTGCTAATAGTTTTTGAGACACTGTACTTCTCAGGACCAAATGCTATTTCCACAGTATGCCCCTGAGAGCCTTCTGCATTGAAAAGGTAGGCTTAGCTAAGTTGTATGGTCCACACTAAAGTTCCAACTGAAGCAAACAGTACGTCAAGCAAGCAAAATGTCATCAAAGCAAGACCCCATTGTGACTAATTTCAAAGGCTCTGTGGTATATAAGGGATGCTAAGAGAGACTAGCCCAAGTCTAATGTAGCCCGCCTGCTGTACACATGAAGAAGTAAAAAGAGGACTGACCTTGGGCTGTTGCTCTGAATGGATGACTGGTAATAAGCACAGTCCGGGAAGTACAGTGGCTCTGCCCAGTGGAGAGCCAGTTTTCAGGTGCAACCCCAAACAGAACCTGTCGCTTCTAAACAACAGCAGTTTAAAAGTCCTTCCTACTGCCCCAGGGTGGACCACTACGGGGCAGGGCAGCCTGTGCACAGAGCTCAGTGAATGTGGGACTCACTCAGCACTCAGATAAAGCAGGAGGCCAGCTTTACATATGATGGGGATGTCATTGGTAAATGGTTACTAATCATCCACAAATGGCAATGAGGGATCAGAAACAAAGACACCACCAAGCCCAGCACAGACGGTGTGGAAGAAGGAATTCACGGGCCCTTGAAAAAGGTTCAACAGACTCGGCCAGATAACAGTTTCAGACAAGAAACCTCAGAAAAGACCAGAACAAGAAGCTATATTACTAGTCACAATAAGGCACTCGTCTAGTGTCTTCATGAAGGGAAACTAGAAGGACTGACCAGAGTCACTATATATCATTTGAGTAACTACCACCTGGGAGGTTCCAGGTGGTCCTTCTGTTGCCCTCCTAAAGGTGAAGAACTCTCGTAGCTACTGTACGCGAGATATTAGTACCCGGCACGGACGCACATCCTTAAAAAAAAATGTGGGGTTAGGCCTTACGGAGACGCATTTCTCTCTGAGCTGCACATCACACAGACCTGCAGCAAATGAAAGATGTTCCCCTAGAATGAATTCAAGGTGATCCGCCAAGGCTGAGCTCTTGGCAAGGGAAAACGCGCAGGAGGCCATGGTTTAGTCAATAGGACGTGGGATATACTCGCTACATGTACTCGAATGACCGACAGACAGCTCCTGCTCCCTAATGCTCACCGACTCTGCATTAATAACACCACCTGCTGATCTTAGACGGCACTGTCTGCCAGGTGGACTCCTAAGAGCTATTTAAAGAGAACGTGCATGTTGTGGTCATTTCAATCATCACGGAAATAAAACACGGTTTGGATGGAAAGAAGTCACTCTTCGCCAGTAAGTCCCAGAGAGAAATGGGGAATTTATGATCCACAACACAGACGATGACAGCACACGTCTTTCCATGACTGTAGCATCAAGTTGACACAGACATAAGAGCCAAAGCAGTCATTTGAGGGGAGAATTTATATGCATTGCCCATGATACACATACTGCAATACTACAAGGAATGTGGAGATAGCAATGGACAGCAATCACTAGGAATGATACGTCTTTATCACTTTCCTTTTTAAATAGTTTTAATCTAAAAGAAATAAAGCAGTGGTAAATACACCACAGCGGGATACAAACTAGAGTACTAAGTGCTCCTAAGAAACCTTCCAATTTTAATTAGGGTGCCAATAAAATTAAATTTTCCCAATTTCTTCTACTTGTCAACTCACCCAAAATGCTCAACTTGCGATCTTTAATGTTACACACTGAGTCATGAAGCTGAATACTCATCTGTTGATATGTTACTTACCCTGACCCAGCCTTTTCCGGAAGCTACAAAAAGGTCAACTGTCTCCATGAAATTTAAGGTATTAAGAATTTCAAATTAGGAACAATGGTACATTTTGCAAACACTTTAATTATCTTTGAAACAACTGGGCAAAATCAGTTGGTCCACCTGTAAGTGGATAAATAGAAAATGAAACAAAATTGGTGAGCCCACAGTTACTGAAGCAGCCTATTAACAAAGGTTTTTCTTCAAAGCTAACCTCTTCTTCTGTCACCACTTACCAAGACACTCATTGTAGGAGGAAAAGGGCGAATGCAGTATGATCTTTTTTTAAAGCGTCTCCCCCAATTGGTCTAAAACTGATATGGTTGAATTGTAAGCTTTCAAAGCATTTAATTAATATTTTATCCTCAGTGAATTTAATAACGACTTCACAAAATATTGTTAAATAAATCTCTTAAAATCCTGCTTCTCCAAATGGCTAACTCCCTATTTCAAATAAAAGAAAAGAAAAACAAAAAAGGCAAAACAATTCACTGCCCCCCCGCCCCCCCCGGCCAAAAAAGTTCAAATTCCTGAAATAGACGCTTAAAGTCTCCTTCAAGCTGACCCCAACTCACTTTCCAGTTTTTCTACCCATCCCTTAGAATGCAAACTCCATGAGAAGGGTCTTAGTTTCATCTACTGTTGCATCCCCAAGGTCTAGAACAGTATCTACACACACTGAGTTCCATACTGTTTGAACAAAGACATGTAATTATTACCCTTAGACCTAGGGAAGATGGCCCCGGGTCCTAGACCCCAACGTTTACAAAACACCATATACCAAACCTCCACAGAATAAATGTACTGTTAAACACATGGCGCCTCCATCACTTCAGGTCTGCTGCTGAGCACGGGCACCATGTGACACAAGACCCTAAACATCCACCTGTCAGGCCCCAGGAAACTGCCACTCCACACTTCTCACTCTATATCCTGGAAACAAAAAAACCCTGCAGCCCAACGTCCTGATGGGTAATGGTGCGCAGTTCCCAACCTCAGAAAGAGAAAATGTTTCCGGGTGCCAGGAGGATTTGAGTCTTGTAAGCTTTTAGATAACAGAAAAGACAAATTAATTAACTTGTCAAATCCTTTCTCTCAGATAGCCTGAATCTGATAGATTCTTGTATAATAAAGTATTGTATCCCAGAAGTACAGAGTATCTGTTTTCTTGTGTTCCAATTCATGATTTGAGAGGTACTTACAGCTTGGCAGGTGTTCACAGCAGGTGTATAGGGCAGCTAATAATAAAGGATCTGTATCACTGTTAAATCTGTATATTTGCAGGACTACAAGTAGCATGCATATAGTATGATACCCATTCTATTCAGTGCCCACCAGATGGACATTCCATTCCAGATTTTCAAGTTATTTTATTTTTACAAAAATATCTGATATGATTTAGTTACATTAAAAAAATAAGATTCAAGTTTAAGTAATTTTATTTACAGTTATATATTTGTTGTTTGATAAGACAAATATTTTATGAATAAAACTGTTGATGTTTAAAGAAAAAGTTTGAAAATATCTAATAATAACTCAAAATTTTCCATTTCTTACATGTCTTAGTTTATATTTTTTATAAACCATATGGTCCTTTATACTTCAGATCACCATAGTTCAGCTCAGTTATTAACTATTTTAAGTCCTTCTACTTTTTTCATCATATAAATAATACAGGTACACACACCACTGTTTATAAATCTGTGGGTATACCTTTAAATATTCCTTTAAGACACTTCCTACCTATGAAAATCCTAGGTGAAAAAATAATTTTTTTTTCACTTGATAGACATCTCCAGAGTAAATCTCAGAATTGAAATCCTAAACTGTACTTCTCTCCCACAGGGTATGAGAATGCCAACTTCTGCTTCACTCTAACACAGTGTAGTAAAAGTTTAACATTTGTTACTCTTACAAGCATAAAATCTGAATACAGTTTCAATGCTAAATTGATTCTTCCTTGCTAATAAACCTCAATATTTTCCAAATATTTATTAGTCATTTGTATGACACTAGAATCTTGCAAACTGTCCTTTTTTTTTTTTTTTTTTTTTTAAAGATTGTTGATTTGTAGGAGCCATTTACTAAGCAGATTAAATATCTGGACAGCTTAAAAAAAAAATCCCACTACTAACTCAAAGACATACTTACAGAAATAATTGAAAATTGTGGTATTTTATTAATGTGGTGCTAAATTACTTTATGAGTTCTTAAAGATTCTTATTTTTGGCACGTTTGAGGAAAGGAAAGAGAAGTTCCCTGTGTTTCCACATGCGAACCGGGAACAGTATTTGCAGGCCAAACACAAGTTGCAAGCAGGCAGGGGAGTGAAGTCTGTAAAGTGGAGATTTGTAGAGTGTGATAATGAGGCAAGTCGTTATGTTCTAACTGGTCTTAACTGTTCCATAAATGTTTCCTTTACCCTGTAAACTTTAAGGTCAAGATAACATGAGGAGCACTTAAAGTAAAGACATGTGGGCCTTGGCTATGAACATGCCGTTTTGGTTTTTTTTTTCTTGGTTGGGTGGGGTGGAAGGGGGTGGCGTGGATCTGGAATACTCTTTAACTGCTGTGCAGACACATAAAAGTTCATTTTCTACTCTAGCATGATTGCCGACCTCAGACACAGAACAGCTAGGGTGTCACAGTCACCTTCCAGGTAGTTCCTGGGAACTCCACTGGGAATGTCAAGCCCCCAAAGGGATCTGTTTTGTCCTCCAAAGCAGAGATCTGGCAAACACACCACAGGTGCGGTACAGCCTATAGAATCTATCAGATAATCCAGTTTTCCAAAAAGCAACATCGTCTACTCAAATATCTGTTTTTCACGCGGTTTGTGATACGTTAACACCAAGAAAAAAAAAAGGGCATGTCATTATTAAATCTTCTAGCAAAACTATATTCAGATGATCTACCCTATTTTGTAATCCTTTTTGAATCCCAGAAAATAAAGAGCTACCTGTATATGGTAGAATTTACTAGTACCTTAAATTAACAGTGGTATTTCCCCCTTACAGTTTACTAATGCTGCAAAACGACTGATTTCTTTTTGTACAAGTGGCTAATTTTTTTTTAATTTCCTTCAAGCATCATTAGCAAATGTGAAATCGATGGATTATTGGTGAGTGCCTGAAACATCCTGAAAGTCACAAGCCACTTATTTATTTAAGATAAAATATTGTTTAATCATACGGAGGATATTTCAATAAATGGGCAAGTCGGGATGCATAACTTACGCAATTAACAGTTTTTCCTCCATCAGAACTGTATACACTGTGATCTGGATTTACATACCGTTGTTTTTCTAGGAAACAAAGTTTGTAACACTTTGTATACATTATCTTTGATTTTTTTTTTTTTTTTGGAGGATAAAAACCAAACAAACAAACAGTGGAAATATATTCAGTTCCTATTTCAAGAAAGAAAAAAACCTCCTACTGCACAGAATGGTTATTTGTCCCACGTCACACAGCAGGTGAAGGGGCTGAAAGGAACAGGATCTAAGCCTTCGAAGCCAAGAGGTCCAAAAGTTGTCAAATCACTTTTTTCCACTCAAAGCAGCAGAGCATGTGTGATAATTGTTCTAAATCTTTCGGAAAGAATAAAGCAGCTGTGGGCTAATCACAAAGCCTCCCAGTGAACAAGGAATGGGGGTGAGAGAAAACCCGCCTGGTCGACTTCCTTCCATTTTTCGGTTTTAACCGCGAGGTTGCAGGGGAGCTGGGGAGAGCAGACAGACTGCCCTCCTTCGAGCTGCCGGCAGGTTCTCCTTGTAGGAGTGAGATTCTGCCCGAGGTTTATATGGTTTGAGTCGCACCCGAGGAGTCTCCTGTCGCTCAATCCCCCGTTCCACAGCGGGCTTGGAGGAGCCTGCACCGCCTCACATAAGCCCCTAACTGTCGAAAGGCCTTCCCCAAATCCATCGGTTCCGCCTGCTGCCAAATGAATGCCCTGCTGCTCTACAGGCTGCAAACCTGCAGCAGCATCTGAGCAAACCTGGAAGAAAACTCACAAAACCTGATGGCTTTACTTTCCCTTCCAACCTAAGAGGAACACACACGCCTAAACCTTCACTTTCCCAATGTTTGCTGGGCAATTAGAAAACCAACACACGGCAGCCAGTGTGACAGCCTCAAAGAATCACAAATATCCTTCTTTAAACAATCTAGAGGCCAGATGAAGACCCTAGGCCGGGAGCCCCATGTGTGTTTAAGAAGTTCTTGGGGCCTGCATTCCTTTGGAATGTGAATGTAAAAGACGTAGCCTCATGTCCAGAACCAAAAATGCACAGAGAGAGGACTCCCCTTGGCCTCACGTGAATCACATGTACCGAGATCTCATTCTCTGAATCAGAATGCAGGAAGCCGGGGCTGCCACGTATGACTGCTCAGATTGTGTACTGAACAACTCAACAGGTCACCATTTACATAGAGTACGATGCGAATGGAGCCTTGTATAGGTTTGCAATCACAGATAACAGCCTGCAGGATTGCCAAGAGGGGCACGTGAGCCAGTCCACCACTCACTGATGTCCTGCTCGGTCCCCTGTTCATATTTACGAATGAACTCATCAATCATTCGTTCGTTCAATAAAAACTCACTGAATGCAAATGAAATGTGAATCTCAGTCAAACCTTATCGGGTCAACACTCTTCTTCCCACTTAGCCAGTGATAAAACTGAGGCTGAGAGATGTTCATTTAGTTGTCTAGGAGGGTCACAAAGCTGTGTCTTCTGAGTCTGGGTCCAGTGATTTTCATTCCTGGATGTCGTTGCATGGTTCATTAGAGCAAAAGGTTCTTTTCTCAGCAGTGACTGTAAAAGTCAAGTTCGTGGACAGGAGGAGCTGGAAGGCAGGGTCTGGGAGGACATGGTGAGGGGGTTGAGGAAGCGAAGGCAGCAGGTTTAGAAGCCAGCGATGGGGGCTGGCGGAACAGCCATTCCCGGTATTTGCTGACCCTGCTGACGACACATGTGGGGCTCTGTGGCGTGCTGGGCAGGCCCCAGGCCTGCGAGTCAGAACAGCTGTGCTCACATCACAGTAAGTTACTAATTTCTCTGAACTTTAAGCCCCTCATCCATAAAATGGGAATAATAAAACCTCATCAGCTACTGTGAAGAAATAACATGATTATGGATTTACAAGGACTAGAAAGATGTCTGGCCATCCTGATGACCAGAGAACTGGAAGTACTGTTACTATTCATTGTTCTGGGATGTATGATGCTTGCTTAGGTCTCTAGCATCTGAAGGATACACATTCTTCCTAAGTGGGGTGTGCGGGTGCAGGAAGAACTGATTCTCTCTCCTTTCAGCCTCTCCTTCCCCAAAAGGACATTAGGAAAGTAAATGTGTCTCCACTCAGGAATATCACTTCTCCCTCTGCCCCTCTACTGAAGTAACAAAGAGAGAGGTAAGCGCAAAAGCTAATTTACCCAAAAGTAGTTATATTTTTTCTCTGTCGGCAAATACAGTTTCTTAGTGACTTCCAAGTTTTTAAACCCTTTAGGTTTATTCGTTCTGTTTCTTTTTCCTGCTCCTAACAAGTAGCTGTTCCTGCCCACCGTTTTGGAGGTAGGAAAACCTGGGGACTGTCTTATCAACTCATAAAGACCGTGGGCTGGAAACCGGAAGGAAGGACAGCGGGGAGTGCGGACCGATCGTGCCAAGCTGGCTATGCCCTTACAGGTTACAGCATAGCCAGCTTGGCACCGATCGTGCCAAGCTGGCTATGCCCTTACAGGTTACAGTCCAGAAGATCAGAGGCCTTGGAAAGGACTTGTGAAAACAGTGATGTGAGGGCTCAGTGTAAAGGCAAGGACCATGAAAAAGGGAAGCCGTGGGTGACATGTGAAACACGCTGGGGATGGTGCTAGAAAGATGCCCCAAACGGCTCTTGCAAGGCGAGGTCTCTTTAGAAGTTCCCCTGGTGGTCCCCGTAACAGGCGGGCCAAGATGTGCCCCCGACCACGGGCAGGTGGAGGGTTTTCAGGACCCTGCCTGGAACCGAGAGATGAAAGGCGCAAGCCACAGACGGCACGTGATGCCTTCCAAGAGGGCTCTCGGAGAGGGGCGGTGGACAGCTGCCCAAAGCAAACGTCTGCGCGATGGAGTAGAGGTGGCAAGACTGGGCGAGAAGACAAAAGGGATTTTGGGGGGGGGGGTAACGAGCAAGATAAGCCTTCAGGGAAGACATAAAAAAAAAAAAAAGAACATCACACAGAGATCTCACAAAAGCGAGCCTAGCTAAGCCAGGAGAGGTGAGCGGATGTCCTGAGGGAACGGTTGCGTGGATGAGCCCTGCTCCTGCCCAGGACCTGGGCTGTAAAATTTAAAAAAGGACACTGAGTTGTTCCAAAAGCAAACGAGATCAGAGCCGGGCTCCACGCACGCTGAGCACACCCCTGACTTTAACATCTTAGAAATCTCACCCCCGCAATCACTGTTACGTAACTCCTACAATTGGCCTCTCGGGTTTTATTTTTCAAATTTCATTTTAGTGAAAGTAACGTTGTTCACGTTCTCTGTGACGACTGAAAACGAAAATGAAGTTTTATGTTTACGAAGTTAACTATCTTACATCTCTGGCTTTGAGGAATTCTACAGAAGACTAATTTGAATCAACCATCGAACCAACAACTGCTAAACACATTCATGAAACCATGGCTGTCCGGGAAGCGTGAGAAGGAAATGCTCTGTGAACGCCCAAAAGTGTGAGACTTGGCAAATCCTGGGACACGACGCTGTCTTTCCTATTCCCAGCTCTGCCACGTCCGAACCCTGAGATTCTGAGCAGGGTACTACTTAACTCCTTAGTGGTCCCAGCTTCTTCAAGTATAAAATGAACTCAGTAGTAACACTTATTCATAGAGTTCGTGTGACGGCTGAAAGCCACAACACGCGCAAAACGCTTGGGACACGGCCCGGCAAACAGGAGTTGATACATATTAGACATGATTATTCTGACTGTGCTAGCCATCCTTACTCTTATTAAGGAATTGCTGGTTTCTGACACACTGACGGAGCCATGTGACGGAAAGACCTCTGGAGGCTGACCTTCAGCAAACTGTTTCACCCATCTCAACCCCAGTTTTCCCTCTTCTATGAAATAGGATAATAGGGATGTCATGGGGATTAAAGGGTTTAAGAAAGTAGATGCCAAATGTACCTCTGTTCTCTCGCAAAACAGAGCTGGAAACTTTGAACAATTATTCCAATCCAAACAGAGGGTAGGGTCCGACATTTATAAAGAGCCTCTGTAAATAGATGATATTACCGCCACTGTTTGCGTTTCTATCAGCCTCTATGCTGAATAATCAATAATAAATGTTGTTTAAACAAATGGTGTAATTTTCCAATCTGTGTTGTTCTAAACCGACCTTTCCTCCTTGTTGCCATCTGTAATGCATACATAATTCACTGATGAAAGCAGAAGGAGAAATAAGCATGTTGGTCTAAGTGGCCCTTTCTGAGCTGCCTTTGATGATCTCTTACAAACCCTATAAATAAAACAAAGCTTGTCACTGTAAATATGTAGTCCATTATCTAGAGGTATATTTAGTGGGTAAAATAATAAAAGCTAGCCTGCCTCTCCTGGAAATCTCAAGCTATAATTAATTGCCGGCAAGATTTATTCCAGAACTTGAGAGCACCTAAGAAGAAAGAAAAATAAAGGCCACTGTCATCACAAACGCTACAAGAAATGCCTGAAGGGCAGGGCCATTGGCCACTCGTGGGAAGTGTTTGCTGGTGCTCTTGGCTGGGAGGTAAAAAGGGTGATTAGGATGGCATTTTTGTTCAAATGGAGATATGTGTGGGTCTCTAATACATACATATATACCTTTTAATAAGTCATAAAGCAAGGGGTGTGCAGACCTAACTACTGTCAACACCAATTCCTGTTATTTGTTCACACATATACACCCCCCTTCCACCTGGAAAAAAAATATGTTTACAAAACTATGGGGCGGCGGGGCGGGGGGGCTTCCCAGGTGGCGCAGCAGTTAAGAATCCATCTGCCAATGCAGGGGACACGGGTTCGAACCCTGGTCTGGAAAGATTCCACATGCCAGGGAGAAGCTAAGCCTGTGTGCCACAACTACTGAGCCTGTGCTCTAGAGCCCGCGAGCCACAACTACTGAGCCCGCCTGCTGCAACTACGGAAGGCCCCGTGCCTAGAGCCCATGCTCTGCAACAAGAGAAGCCACCGCAATGAGAAGCCCGCACACCGCAACGAAGAGTAGCCCCTGCTCGCCTCAACTAGAGAAAGCCCGCACGCGGCAACGACGACCCAACGCAGCCAAAAATAAAAAATAAATTTTTAAACAAAGGTGTGTGTGCGTGCGTGCGTGTGTGTGTGTATATATATATACACACACACACGCGCACGCACAACACACACGCACACCTTGTTTTTTAATCAAGTGTAGAGCCAGAGGTTTTCAGAGCTAGCTTCAGTCAACTCTAACCCAGTCTATCTGTTCACCCGCACCACACTCCCTGTGCAATAAAACCCTTTCAATGTGGGAGGTAAGACGCCCCTCTGTCCCCAAAGGGTCCCTCCGTGTGCTCCTCAGATCACAGCTGATGACATGTCAATGCAACATGCTTGCTCTGGTCCCAGAGATCAAAATGAGGGCTTAACCTGCAATTTACTCTCGAAGTCCCATGACACCTGCTAGACCTGAAGACTTCATTCTAATCTTCCCTGTTGAAAAAATAATCAAATAGTCCGGCAAAGATGTATTGACAACTCTTAATTAACCATGCTAACGGGGGGGAAGAAAGAACATGGATAAATGAAACCCACACATAACCTAAAACCTTCACTGGGCCATTAATTTCCACCTTCTCCTTCACTACACCTTGCCGGGGGTGGGCCGCGGGGATTCATGCTTACTTTAACGATAGGATGACTTGATGTCTACGTCTGCAGCACGCCAGTCATGTTAGGGGCACGCTAACAAGCAAGGAAGTGACCCAGGACAACACGTGTTCCAAGGGTATCGGGGCTTGGTGGTAATGGTTTTGGATCCTTTGGGGTACAAGTGAATCTATCTTCGGCACCTTTTAGAATGGAATCTGCTGGAATAGTTTTGCAGCAAGAAGGGCTGCTGTGGAGGAGACCTTCTGGTTCCTTACCTGTCACTGCTGCTACTCAGAAGAGAAGGAGTGGAAGCAGAGAGCCAGGGGCGAGCACACCTGCAGAGGTCAAGTCACGGCTCTGTGATGAGCACCTGACTGCGACGGACCAACGCTGCAGAAGGCGCTGATGCCTACGAACTGCTCAAAGCAAAGGGAAACTCCCGGAGGAAGCCGAGGAGCTGACATTCATTAAGCACCTTCTGTGCCAGGCCCTGTGGATGAGGCACCATGAAATGAGACTTTGGGTGGAAACTGGGCCAAGAGCAGAAGTGGGTTTCCTCTTCCTCCTCCTTAAAGCATCTGGCACAGCCGTGTCAACTGCGGGAACCAGAGCCGTGGACCCAGGGCAAGATGCCATAAACGTCTGTGCCTCGGCTGGCTCTGCTGGTCAGCCCTGAGCCTCCACCCTGCCCGGCGCAGCACAGATACCCAGGAAGCAAGCCTTACGATACTAACAGCTTATACCTCTTGGGCACCATCAACGGACCAGACACGTCACACGGACCGTCTCATCTCATCCTGCCGGCAAAACACTGTCTGTTGTTATCCCTGTAATTACAGAGCAGGAACGAAGGATATGAGGGAAGTTATGCCCCTTGCCCAGGGTGACACAGCTAGAAAGGAGCAGAGCTGAGAATAACCCCGGCCACCAAACTCCAAAACAGAGCTCTTAACCTTGACACTGGCATTTGGGGGACTCTCCCTAAGGTGCCAGAGAGACAATGTGCTCAAAGCTCCGTGTCTTCTCATTCAATCCCTGCGCACCCTATGAGTGACAGGTTACTACTGTCCTACAAATGAGGAAACCGACCTGGGAGAGAGGGGGGCAGTAAACTGCCAAGGTCATGCAGCCAGGAAGTGAGGGTGCTACACCCGAGGCCAGGTCTGTCCCTGCCGATGAAGGTAATGATTCAGAACACAGGTCTGGAGAGGGTTTGAACCGCTCTGTGTACAGCTGCTCCCAGGGGACCTGGCCTCTGCCCTCTGATTACTGTAGGACTTTATTACTTTCTGAATTCCCTCGGCTTACCTCCCTCTCTCCCTTTTCCTCCCATTTCCCCTTCGGGTGCCCTTTCTCCCCCCTCCAGGCTCCCAACCACCACCCTACCCACTCCCCCGCCACCCCGGGCCACCGCCCCTCTGCTGTGAAACATTTGTGAACTGGTTGCTGTTCAAAAGCTGCATTCTGGTTTGCAGTTTGCAGTTTGTGGGAAGAAAGGGGCCACGTGCATACGAACAATCGGGTCCCAAATGTTGTGCAAGTGATTTCGGTTCACCTACATCTATACAAAAATATCTTCTGTGCTCTGACACCCCCACTTTCACGCTGGGTACGTCCAACTCCAGATAAAAGGCAGAGGGAAGTGCTGGGGCTCCTGGTCCCTTGTCACCTGTGACCTGAGACAGGGTGACTCTCCTGCCCAGGTAACAAGGCAGCCCAGGCTTCTCCTGAAAACATCCCTGGTCTCTGGATCAGATCCTAAAAATTTAGGGGCTTAAGGAGACTCTGGATTTGTATTTTAAATACACGAAGAAAACTGCCCGAGAGGGAGTTAATGTGGTGTGCCCCAGAGGCAGCTACCGTCACGGTGAGGGGTCCTGAGAAGTGGGGCAGCATTAAGGTAAAGGATGCAGGAGGCATTTTTTTTAATTAATTAATTGATTTTTTGGCTGCGTTGGTTCTTCGTTGCTGTGCGCGGGCTTCTCATTGTGGTAACTTCTCTTGTTGCGGAGCACGGGCTCTAGCCGAGCAGGCTTCAGCAGTTGTGGCACACGGGATTCAGTAGTTGTGGCGCACAGGCTTAGTTGCTCCGCGGCACGTGCAATCTTCCCATGCCGGTGATTGAACCCGTGTGCCCTGCATTGGCAGGCAGATTCTTAACCACTGCGCCACCTGGGAAGCCCCATTTTTTTTTTATGTAAGTTTCAGGTGTACAGCATTATAATTCGCCAAGTGGCATCTTACAAAGTGCCCGGCTTGGTGCAGGAGTCCCTGGAGGAAGACAGATGAGGCAGCTTCACTGACCAGTGAGGCCGCTCTGCGTTCGTGCCTGACACTCCAGAGACACACTTCTTGGGTTCAAATCCCACCCCACCCCCACCCAGCAAGATGCATGAGCTTGGGAGAGGTCCTTAACCACTCCATGCTTTCCCATCTGTAAAATGGACATAAGAAGAGCACCTAACTCGGAGGACTGCTGTGAGGACCGAATGATGTAAACCCACATAAAGCACTGAGCAGAGCGCCCAGCCCACAGCAAACACTCCATAAACGTTAATAATTGTCTTGCATAGTTGGGGCTTCGTCTCTGTTACTCCATGTAATACAGGCTGCCCAGCCTTGTGACACACACACTTCAATCCCCACCACACAGAGGGCTGCGGCTGTCCAAGGCTCGACGTGCAGTCGGGTTTCTGCCTTGTAAGTGACCTCTGCTTCATCACATCTTCAGTGAGGCATGAGCCTTGCGCCAACCACCGGGTCGGGAGGAGCACGTGCAAGATGCCGGGGAATGGGAGGAATCCACATCCAGGTGGGCACGGGGAGGCGCAGAGCATCCTTAAACAGAGAGGTGACCCAGGAACCCACCCAAGGCCACAGAGCAGGGGTGGAGAGCCACAGGGGACCTTCTCATGCGAGCTTTAACCAGGAGGCTCACGATTCTCCCAAGGGAGGGCAATGCAGAATGAGGGTTTGGGCGGCTCTAACAGACCTGAGCGGATTCCAGTGGAAATCTGGGTCCAAACTGGCACTGTCACCATCTGCGTTCACACGTTACCACCCCTCTTAGACGGTAAACTCTGTCAGGGTTGGGACTGCATTCCAAGGGTCCCTACTGGCATCTTTCTTACCAGTGGCCAAAAGAAGGGGGGAGGGTAGCGGCTGACGGGAGGTAGGTCCACCCAAGGTGCAAGCAATAAATGGATGCACTGAATTTTAAAATACTAATAAAACTGACCAAAGTCCTACTGCTCTTTATCAACACCAAGGTGCTTGGGAATTCCACTCTCGATGAAAATAGATCCCTCCCCACCTGGGTGGCCCTCGCCCATGGCTCCCTCTGTGGGCACCTCAGGGTTTTGCAAACTGCACTCACTCACCAGGCACCTGCTCAAAGACTGACCCTGATAAATGGGGGCTAGGGAAGGGCAGAAATCCTGGTGATTTCTGGGCAGAACACATGTAAACGGACTGACACTGAGATATACAAAGCACATCGTCAAGAAGAACCATGCCACCCTTTCTGGGGGGAAATAACAACATATCCCCACGTGAGACTCCGATGGCAGAGACACTCGTGGCTACAGGCTGACTGGAAATGTGACATTTTGCAATCCTGTGGCTACAACGGTCACTCCCGGGGTCCCAGGATTGATTTCCCTTTCTCAGGAGCCCAGGACAGACAATGGATCTCCCTCATCAGCTGATCAATGGCTCGCACTTACGGACCGGCATTAGCACTCTGCCCGCCCCCCTCGCCGCCCCCTGAACAAGGTTAAAAGAACAGACCCCTGAGTGATGGTCAGAGGGGACTAGGAAGAGGAAGTTGAAAATACTAAGAAATCAACAGGGGCATTTAAAAGCAGAGCTCTTTGCACATCACGGAAGACGTTTCGCTATTCATCTTGTTCCCTGACTCTGCTTCGCCAACTTGATGGAAGATGGTTTAACTGACATAAGAAACAGCGCCACGTGAATAGCGGTGATGGATGGAGCCATTCCAAGCAAGAGCCAAAAGATGGCACTAAAAGATGCCTCGGGCTTTCTGTTAACTGTTTTATGAGGGCACCGATACTTCTTCCTCCTCTTGTTTAAGGAATAAATTAGCAGAACAAGTACTTTCAAAAACAGGGTATTGCTATACTGAGATTAAAAAAAAAAAACCAGAAAAAGAAACCAGAAGGCCTTTGGGATGTCAGTATATGTGTGAGGGAGGCTGGTGTGGTGAAAAGTGGGTTATACAAGGCTTTTTCCACATGCAGCTGTTTGGTTTCCGGGGATATGACTGAACTGGGTTTTACTGAATGCCATGTAATAACAAACCGTTCCATAAAGTGGTCTGACTGTACAGAGGCAATGTCTCTGGGGCAAGAGGAAGAAAAAAAAGAGTCTTGGATGGGAGTCTTAAAAAGAATACACAGATGCTCCAAAGGGGCCGTGATAAAGGAAAACGGGGGAGCCCACCTGCAAAAAAATTAGGAAGGGCAGTTTCTTATGACCATGCTCCAGCGTGGACTCTCTGTTCAGCGAGAAGGATCCGTCTGCGGTAAGGCATCTTATCCGCTGGAATGTTTCTTGAATAAGGGATGGAAAAGAGCGGAGGTTTAAGAGTTTCAGCATTCTGCTTTTTTTCTTTTCCTTCCCGGGGTGCAGAGGGCCTTTTCCCTGCCTTTCCCCCTTCTGATTTTGAAGAAGGTTAATTATGACCTGGGAGCGTCTGCAGCATCCCGGCACGTGAGACTCGGCCATTGTCGGAGAAGAATACTGTCCCCGCTGCAGTGCAAGCACTAACTTCGGAAGCATCCAAATTTGGAACTGCTTTCAGAGGCTCGGGACAGACTCCGTGCCCTGGCATTCTACGGGATGACAAATGCCCACCCCGTTCCCATGTGTCTTTGGAGGCGTGCATGTTACTGAAGCATAAAATTCACTTGGCTTTTACAATAAAGTGCGCTGGTGATGTGGCCCATCTGGAATAAGTTCTTATCCCAGCTGCACAGCAAAAGGCCCACGTTCTCCCATCCTCTCCCTGGCCCTCCAGCCAAGTCCAAGGTGCTCTCCACGACAGGGTGGGCTTCTGGCCCAAGTTAATACACATAAAGAGGTCTCAAGATTTTGTACCTTTGACCTAGAAATTCTACTTCTGGTAAATCAATCCCACAGAAATAATCTTAAACGGGAAGTGCTTTAGAACCAAAGATGTTCACGACCTTGTAACTGACAACTGCAAAGAGCTAGTTACAACCTGAAACTCCAGTTACCCAGGCTGATGAACTGAGAATCGTGGTTCCTCTAGCTGGTTTACCATCATGCAGCCAACCAAAGCACTGCTTAGGACAGTCTACAAAAACCAGGAGGAGTGAATTCTTAAATGAGAAAAGGAACTATTGTCTATACAGCATGATTACCACTATGTAAAAAAAAAAAAAAAAATTATCTCTGGAGTATTTGGATTGCGGTAGCAGAATTAATTTGCGCAGGCACCAGTCACAAGTATATACGCTGCAATTACAACAGAACAAAACAGAACAAAACAACCTGTGCATTTTCAAGCACTAAAAGAATACATGCCAAGATGCCGAGTGAATATACCGCAGGATCTTTTTCTCTCCTTCTCTTTGTTCAACTTTTGTGTGGTCTCTTTTCTCAACGAGCATGTTCCTATTTTTATGGGAAACTGCTGACTTTAAGAAACGAAACTCCACGAGACGAGAACACTCGGTTCGGCTCCTATGAGAAGGCGATCACCTAAGGCCGGTACGGTGTGGACCCGCGTACTGCATCACACCTTCATCTGGAAGTCAAGTAGAGGCGCCGCACCCACTCTGACTCGCATGAGGGAGCTGAGCCCTGAGACACACCCGGAGAGGCCCCCCCACCAAGGAACGGGTTTCCCCCCGGATTTCACTGCTGAATTAATCACGGCACTTCATCCTTCCCAGAGATACTTACTCCGAGGGACCTGGAACTGTGAAGTCAGGGACCGGCAGAGCTGACGTGACGGAAAAGAGGGAAGAGAAAGACGTGGGGAAATGCAGGGCGTAGGGAGAGCATATGGTCTTTAACTGAGGGCAGGGCTGGAGGAAGAATCGGAGGCCTGCTGCTCTTGGCTGTGGGGATTTCGACCTGCAGCCAAGCCTCCCGGAGCCTCGATTTCCTCATCGTCAACAGGAGTGAGAACAGACTGCCGGTAGGTTTAAAGGAGGTGACACACGAAACGTGCCCTCAGGGGCAATTTCTCATCATCTCTGACCCCCGGTGACAACAACTGGCCGCCTCTACGCCCGACACTTTCTCCTACGATCTCCCTGAGCCCATTTTCTCTACGCCCCATGGAGGAGAGGCTGTGATTACCTCCTTCTCACCTGAGGTTTCGAGGGGGGAAGCCACGTGCCCCCCCACTGCACGAGGGAGACCCGAGACCGACAGCCAGAGCAGAAGTCGCCCCCAACCCCCTGGAGACCTTCCACCGCCTGCTGAGCCCAGATGAGGCACCTCCTGAGGAGCCATCCACGTGGGAAGTCGAGCTGCAGAGCGTCGACTGGGGCGAGAACAAGGGCTCCCAAAACTGCAAACGCAATCGGGCATCACATGGCTGTCCTGAAGGAAGGATCCTGAGGGAGGGGGGAGGGGAGCTGGGGGAGAGGGTGGTCTCGGACTTTCACGTCACCCACTCCTTCTGAGGACGCCTTTCTGCTTCTACTGTCTCCTGTTTCCCAGCTCTCATGGGGCCCGAAGTCGAGGAGTGGGGACTCGGGGTGCCACGCTGCCTGCCCAACCTTTTCAATAAACCCCCCTCAAACCCCGGTTCCACGTCTCCCTCGCCCTTGCGTTTATGTCTCCGTCTCAATGGAATGTTACATTTGGTCAGACCATGGAGAAAACTCCTCATTATGAACTAGGAAATGTGTGCAAGGAGAATTATTTACCTAAGGCAGTGCTCAATCAGTGTTGCCCGAATATTTATTGAGCCCACACACGGAGAAGTTGTGTTAATGTTTGCCAAAGAATGTGGCTTTGTAAAGTAACTGGGTCAGGAAAGACAGCCTATCATTTTCCAAATAACTTTAAAATTGCTTAAGTTAAATGACCAGGCTCTCTCAGGTTTGTCTTTTCACAAACGCTGCAGGAACAATGTCCAGCATTATGTCTCGTAAAACACAGGTATTCCAAAGGGGCTGTTTAGCCCGTTAGAGAAAACGGAGAGGGCAATCTGAATTATTTCCACCCGAGGCAGGAGTGACGGAGTTACCAAAATTATGTTAGGCCGACGTCGCAATTCTTCAAGTCTGTGTGGCGGCAAGGCTGAGGGCTCCTGGACCCAAACTCTCTTAGGGGGCTGGATTTTTCAGCCAACAAGGACAGGAATTGCTTTTCTCAGCCCGCAATCTAGTGTGGCTCTGGGGAATTCACCCAAAACATGTGCTTTGGGCTTATCAGTGGTATTTGTCTGCCTCAAAAAGGCCTGTGAGGAGAAGGCCAGGGAGTGACACAGCCAAAGAAGACTCGGGACAGTCTGTCTAACGGATACAAAGATCAGCAATGGCCCTGCCTGTGCCCTGGAAGGGTTGGACGAGTCTGAGTGATGACGCCGTAATAATCACCAATAGCCATAGTAACAATGATAGTAACGGCGATCAGGGTGGGAACAAGGGTGAGGCTAGTGGGCCCCAATGATAATAGAGGAGGGGGAGGGAAGAGCAAAGGGAGGCTGAGAAGGGGGAGAAAACACACAACGGTAGCAACAGCCACTGACACACACTGGCCACTTGCTGTACGCCAGGAACCGTGCCGAGGACACTGCACACAAAGCCCACCCTCTACTGAATCACTGGTCAATATCATTGGTGTCTTCGTCCTAAACGTCTGCAGGTCACCATGTCTGCATCGGTCCCGTGGGGACACTGCCGCCTCTGAGGGCCAGTGGTGGTGGAACGTAGTAGGGGGGGCGCTGGGTGAGAGTCGGGGGCGCGAGGCTGTGGGAAGCAGGGGTGCTAACAAACCCGTTAAGAACATCCCCATCCAGATGGGCGTCACGAGGTCAGCAGATCCCCGAATCGCAAGCTGCCAGCTTGAGACAAAGGGGTACATGGCCTGACACGAGTTCACTCTTAGGGTCTCCCTGGCCCTCAGCTCTTTGATGCGAGTCCTGAACAGAGTTCCCACGTGGGCCACTCAACTGTCTGCCCGTGGGCTGGGGAGCTTCTCGAGGGCCCTGCAGCTCCTGGCCCAGCCTGGCCTAGGAGGTGCTCGGTAAATACTGACCGAGAGATAAATGAAGGACGATGAGAAGGCCTCTATTCCGGGGCGATCGCTCTGAGGGCAGGAGGCTGCTGAGACCCCTGGAGACTGAAGATGAGGAACAAAGACTACATGAACTCCTCAGGGAACCTGGCTGCACGAGTGCCCTGTGGCCGGGATCTGTAACAAACCACCACAAACTGGGGGGGCTTGGAACAGAAATTTACTCTCTCTCAGTTCAGGAGGCCAGGAGTCCAAAATCAAGGCGTCGGCAGGGTTGGTTCCTTCTGCAGGTGCTGCGGGGAAAGCACACCACGTCGCTCTCCCAGCTCTGGGTGTTGCTGGGGGTCCTGAGCATCGCTCGGCTTGTAGACGCATCATCACTCCAGTCTCTGCCTCCGTCCTCCCCACTGCCTTCTCCTCTGTGTCTCTCTGTGTCCTCGCCTCTTCTTGTAAGGCCAAGGGTCACTAGACTCAGGGCCCACCCCAAATCCAGGATGATTTCACCCTGAGATCCTTAACTAATTACATCTGCGGAGACCCTATTTCCGAATAGGGTGACATTCTGCGGTTCTGGGTGGATGTGAATTCTGGGGGACACTCTTCACTCCGCTACAGTGGAACCCTGCAGCTTGCCCACATGCAGAGTTTGCCCTGCCCGTGCCTGCCTGTAGGGCTTACCACCAGGCTTCACCATCACGGACTCCATGAATGGGGAGAGCTGGGGGCCTTGTCCCATTCCACGGCGAGTCTTCAGGAAAAAAACGAGAAGGGAGCTCCAAAAACTGGAAAAGCCGAATCCCTCAAGCCACGGGAAGAGAAGAGAGGGTGGAGGAATGTGGGGCCTGGGGAGTGAGGCCTGTGGGAACACCTCCCACACACACTGTCACTCTGGCCCCAAGAGCAGGAAAAGAGACGCAATTCCCGGGCCCAGCTCTTCGGCAGAGACTCAGCCTAAACAAGGCTCTTCCTTCCTCAGGGGGACAGGAACCCCACCCCCTGAACTCCCACAGCGTCCACACAGGGCCGCACACGGCTGAGACCATGAGATGACATGGTCCTCTCCGGCCTCGCGGGGCCAGGGATGGAGGAAGCTGTGGGGAAGGAAGGCGGGGTGAACCAGCACACGGGTGAGAAGTCAGTGCCTGACACCCTGGGCATCCCAGGGATGAGCACACACGGAGGCTGTAAACCCACACGGGACACGTGGCCAGACACAGGCCACCCTGGCATCCGGCAAGCAAAGGAAAGTCCACGGGACAAATGTGTAGGCTTTGGCAACCAAGGGGAGAGCAACCCCGCCTGACGGGCTTCAAGTATTCAGAATTTTTCTATGTTATGAAGGTAATTTGGTACATAGTCTGCATACAAGTAAATGCCCCCAGCGGGGTTCCTGGTAACAAACACATTTACATTCCTGCAGTGAAAAGAGGATTAAGCCACTATAGAGGAAATAAAAGTGACACGGCATCAGCTAAGGTCAGATTTCACCACAAAGTAAGTTGGTGGTGTTGCCATTTTTCAAGAGCTTTTGGGATTTTGGAATAGCATAAAAGGGACCATAGATGGGTATTTAGAAGCCTGAATCTAGGCACTTTCTTTTTAGTTGCGTCGAGCGGGGACTACTCTTCGTTGTGGTGCGCGGGCTTCCCACTGCGGTGGCTTCTCTTGTTGTGGAGCGCGGGCTCTAGGCGCGCGGGCTTCAGTAGCTGTGGCTCGCGGGCTCTACAGTGCAGCCTCAGTAGTCGTGGCACATGGGCTTAGTTGCTCTGCAGCATGTGGGATCTTCCCAGACCAGGGATCAAACCAGTGTCCCCTGCGATGGCAGGCGGATTCTTAACCACTGCGCCACCAGGGAAGCCCTAGGTACTTTCTTAACTATGGCAGCCTTATCCCCAGGAGGGAAGGTGTGGACTGAGGCTGAGTTTGATGCCTGGCAAGGCTCAAAGTTACTCCAAACAGCTCCTTTTTGCATCGATTTTGTAAACCAGGCTTCCCCGAAGGGCTTACTTTAATGAAAAAAATTTAGAAGTTACAAAACAGACTGAAAATCCCTGCTCTATGTCAAGAGTTGGCAAAAAAAAACTTTTTGTGTGAAGGGCCAGACAGTAAATATTTTAGGCTTTGTGGGCTGAGATGCAAAACTGGGGAGGTTATGGAGGTACTTATACAACCAGAGAGAAAATAAATGTCCACAAATTTTTATGGATGAAATTCAAAACTTTATTTCTTGACACTGAAATATGAATTGCATATAACCTTCATGTGTCCGGAAATAATATTCTCCTCTTGATTTCTTTTTCCCATCATTTAAAAATGCAAAAACTTATTCTGAGCTTGGGGGCTGTACCCAAAGGAATGCAGGCCGCATTTGGCCCATGGGCGGGGAGTACTTTGTGACCCCTGCTCTAGGTCATTCCTGACCAAGCAGGGCTCAGTCCCAGAGTGAGACCCACTGTTGACCCCCCCGAAGGGACCAAGTGAAAGCCCTTGGCTGGATCAGACCGATGCAAACCTGAAAGCACCTCAAACAAGACACTCTGCATCTCTGACTTACAAGCCATTTTAGGAGGCAAGCACTTTCTACTCCATTTTTTCAAAACCAAAATAACATGCAGAATGAGCCATAACTTCACAAAACTAGCAAAATTATTTTCCTTAAACAGGCACTCCTTTAAAAAATTTTATACATATATATATATAATATGTAAACACATGCAATGTTTTTACCTTCTTAAAGAGGAATCATGGTACAGAAGGTAGGCTACACACTTCTCATTTGCACTACAGGTTTTCGGTGGATGCCACCATTAATCGGAATCATATCAACAAAATGCCTGATGAACATAAACCAATCAGACTTTGAACCATCCTGGCAGCCTCGGAAGGCTTACCATGAGCTCAATAAGCCAGACAGGAGAACCGACATTATTACCACCAGGGGACAGGCATCCATCCCCAGATTCCAGGACCCTCTTTGACAGTCACTGTGAATTTGAGTGCACCCGTGTTCATTGTTAAGCCCAGGCACGCTTTTTGATAGCTAGGGTTCAGGGTATACTAATGCCTTATCCAGCTTGGACCAAGAACATGCAGTAACAGATAAGAAAAATCCTGAATTGAAATGTGGATTCGCCCACAAAAAGGGTTGGAAATGACTACAAAGAAAGTGCATGTGAGTAAATTATTAATACTTAAAGGCAAGTCCAGTGTTTAAAATGCCAATGTGGAAGGAGTTCCCGACTTGGAAAGGGAAACCACAGAATGACCTTTAAAGCTCTAAACCGTGTCTGCTGAAAACGCAAGCCCAACTGACAGAAAAATCAAAAGCTTCACAAAAACACCTATTTTCCAAACAGTATGGAGGTTTCTCAAAAAATGAAAAACAGAACTACCATATGACCCAGCAATTACACTCCTGGATATAAATCCAAAAAAAAAAAAAACAAAGATAGTAATTTGAGAAGATACATACACCCCAATGTTCATAACAGCATTATGACAACTGCCAAGATATGGATGCAACCTAAGTGTCCATCAACAGATCAATGGATAAAGAAGATATGGCATATATATATATGTTATATATATATATACACTTACCTACATATATGTACACACATACAAACATATGTACAAACAACAGAATACTAAGCCACTAAAAAGGATGAAATTTTGCCATGTGCAGCAACATGTATGGACTTGGAGGGCACTGTGCTAAATGACATAAATCAGACAGAGAAAGACAAACACTGTATGATATCACTTACACGTGGCATCTAAAATCTACAACAAACTAGTGAATATAACAAAAAAGAAGGTGACTCACAGATACAGAGAGCAAACTAGTGGTTACCAGTGGGGAGAGGGAAGACGGGAGGGGCACAACAGGGGTAGGGGAGCAAGTAGTACAAACTATTAGGTATAACATAAGCTGCAAGGATATATTGTACAACATGGGGAATATAGCAAATTTTTAAAAATAACTATAGGGCTTCCCTGGTGGCGCAGTGGTTGGGAGTCCGCCTGCCGATGCAGGGGACATGGGTTCGTGCCCCGGTCTGGGAAGATCCCACATGCCGCGGAGCTCCTGGGCCCGTGAGCCATGGCCGCTGAGCCTGCGCATCCGGAGCCTGTGCTCCGCAACGGGAGAGGCCACAACAGTGAGAGGCCCACATACCACAAAAAAAAAAAAAAAAAAACTATAAATGGAGTAGAACCTTCACAAATTGTGAATCACTATATTGCATACCTATAAGTTATATAATATTGTATATCAACAATACTTCAATTAAAAAAAAAATTTTAAGCCACCTGTTTTCCAGGGGGCTCAGATCTAGAATAATCTCTCACCGTCCTTCATAAGTGTTCATAAGGGGATCAGGGAACAGAAACAGCATTTACTAAGATCTTACTCTGAGCTTAGTATGCTTTGCATACATCACTTCACTAAACAGTTTTAATAACCAGGCTAAGAAGCTATTTTTAATCCCCATTTGACAGAAGAGAAAACTGAGACACAGAATTTTAACTAACTGCCCAACTCACAAGGTTAGCAAGAATCAGATCTGAGGTTCAAAGCTCTGTATCTTATAGGGTCTAGTAAACAACTATGGCCCAGGGGCCCAATCGGGCCCACTGCCTGTTTCTGCAAATAAACTTTTATTGGAACACAGCCATTCACTTATATATTGTCTGTGGCTACTTTCCTGCCCCAAGAGCAGAGTGAGAAGTTGCAACAGAGACTGTACAGCCTGCAAAGCTGAGAATATTGACGCTCCAGCCCTTTAGAGAGAAAGGCCATGCTTTAGTTTCCTGTGGGTGCCTACCGTGCTCCAGCCCTCCACTCACAGGCTCCCAGTGAGGCAGCATCCCTGGACTGTCCTTAGGTATCAGTGGCTCCAGGACCCCCTTCCCCCAGTCATCCTGACCACACTGTCTGGACAATGGGAATACACGTGATGTGAGATGAGCCAGTCCACAACGTGACATGGCTTGAGACCTCTGTCCCAAAGGCACTATGTGACCACATTGAACCAATCAGATTCAATCCCTTTGAGAGTCTGAAGGAGGCAGCTGAGAGCAGGAGGCAGAAGCAAAAAGGTACAAGGATGGAACAAAGACGTTGAGGTCAGCTGAGCCATGCTCAGAGTCCACAAAGAGCACTGGGGACAAAGTCCCTGCCATACCCCAGGCCTGGTCTGGAGGCTTTCCCTAGCCTAGAGGCAGGGACTGCCCTCCTTCATCCCTAACCAAGAGTACCCGGGGTGCATCTCCACCAGGAGACGGAAGAGCCTGGCCGGCAGGCTTGCTTCACCATACCAGAGGGCCAGAATCAGAAGTTTACCATAGCGATGCATCCTCTTCCAGAAAAATGTAGAATGAATGAAAGACCACGAACCATGACTGACAAACACAGCCACGCTCTGTTTTAAAGAAAGAGGCATGACACAGCCCTCTCCCCGCCAACAACAAAAATAAATATTTCAGGGCTTCCCTGGTGGTGCAGTGGTTGAGAGTCCGCCTGCCGATGCAGGGGACACAGGTTCGTGCCCCGGTCCGGGAAGATCCCACATGCCGCGGAGCGGCTAGGCCCGTGAGCCATGGCCGCTGAGCCTGCGCATCTGGAGCCCGTGCTCCGCAATGGGAGAGGCCACAGCGGTGAGAGGACCGCGTACCGCAAAAAAAATAATAATAAATTAATAAATATTTCATAGTAACTTAAAATAAAATCTGAATTATTCATGCCATTTTCCTCCATTATCAACATCATTACGTGTATGTGCATGAGTGTGTGTGTGTGTGTGTGTGTGTGTGTGTGTGTTTTATTTTAAAGCCAACAGGTAACAGGGAATGGGGGGGGGGGTGTTCTTTTCCTCTCTCTCTCTTTTTTTTTTTTTTAACATCTTTATTGGAGTATAAGTGCTCTACACTGTTGTGTTTCTGCTTTATAACAAATTGAATCCGCTACACGGATACATATATCCCCATATCCCCTCCCTCGTGCGTCTGCTCAGCATCACTAATCATTAGAGAAATGCGAATCAAACCTACAATGAGGTCTCACCTCACACCGGTCAGAATGGCCATCATCAAAACATCTACAAACAATAAATGCTGGAGAGGGTGTGGAGAAAAGGGAACACTCCTGCACTGCTGGTGGGAATGTAAATTGATACAGCCACTATGGAGAACGGTATAGAGGTTCCTTAGAAAACTAAAAATAGAACTACCATACGACCCAGCAATCCCACTACTGGGCATATACCCTGAGAATACCATAATTCAAACAGAATCATGTACCCCCTGTTCTCCTGACAGGACGACCCATGACTGTAAGTTTTCAAGGCCACCCAGCAGGAAAGTGGAAGTTGGACTGTTATCCAAATCATCTAGATTAAAAAAAAATAATAAACCCATATCCAAGATCCTGCTATATCAGCTTAAGCAAGTTTTGTTTTTTAAGTTAGATTAGATTTTTAAATCCCTTATGTGATGAGACCTGGGGGTCTTTATCATTTTATTTCTATTTTTATAATATAGACTTGTGGTTCTTTTTCCCAAATCAACCCAACAGAAAGTGAATTACAGTCAATGCATAATAAAATTAGAGTTACCTTTTGACTTGGGGAGAATTATTAGCATTTGTTTCAATGGTTTCCTAGACCTTCAAATTCAAAAATGCCTTATCAAGTCCAGGACTTCCCAAAATACTGGAGTTCTAGAGAATGCTCTTTTTCAATGATTTGAAAACTAAATGGGCAAAATGGAATAGGAATCTGGCTACTGAATAGCTTATAAACCCTGCAGAGATGTACAAAAACATGGCCACTCGAGCCAGCGCCTTGGGGAGAAGCATGGGCTTCTAACACCGCACTCATGAACTCCTCACGACCCTCAAGTATACCCATATGATATATTGCAAATACCAGAAAGCACCACTGTAATTACAGGGAGCAATTGATTTTAAAAGGGCTTTATCAAAATGAATACTCATAAAAATATAATAACCTGAACCAGAGAATTTAGGGATTAGCTCATTTTGAACGTTATACTTCAAATTTCGGAAGGCTGTGTATGAGTTAGCACTCACAAAGGTTTTTAAAAATGGAATAGCTATGGGCATGCTGAATTCATTTATAATCCAGATATCACAAAATGGGTATTACACCACCCTTACCCCATGTTCAGGACTAAAATCAATTACGGTCCCCTAACGTAATTAAGATGCTGGTCCTGTGACCCATCTTCCTATTGGCACGTTTAGAATGTTAGGGAACACGGTATCTGCAGGGAGGCTGGGGCGGGCAGGTGGGGAGGGGTGCCGATTACTCAGACACCTCCTGGGTCAAGCACTGAGGATGCCTTTTCCCAGAGACAAGAAATCAGCACAGAGCCCAAGGAGAAGAAAGCACTGGCAGATTTTGGTGAGATCAAGGTATGTCTTGGAGTGAAACCCAAACCATCAAGGGAAAATGTTTTAAATTCTTGGTTAAGCTGAAATGGTACTTATGGGATGGAATCCATTCACAGAAGGAGAATTCTAACATTAGCCTGATAGGCCACCACAGCATATTAAAAATATCCTCCGTATGGCTGTTATGAGAGGGGAAGACGTATCTTGAAGAGAGATGAATAAATCTGTACAACTATCAAATGTCAGTGAAGCATGCCGGCCATTATCACGGTTTTAAGAACATTTCAGATATGTGGAAATACAAGAAAACAAGACTCCGATGTCTGACTTTAACCTTCAACCGCTTCCAGATGAAGCCACCGTTTCCAGCCAAAATAATGAGTCTCTCTTTCTCAGCCTTCCTTCCACAAACCTCGCAAACACAGTAGCACTGAATGAAGGCAAGGCCTTTAGAAACAAACAAATACAGACATTCATTCCTTCTGAATTTCTACATAAATGATACATAGTGAAAATAATATTTGAGAAGCACTTGGCATTTTGCAAAGGATTTTTATAGACCTCATTGGCTTTCAGAAGAGCCTTCCTTAGGAAAAAGTAAATTCAAGTATAAAACAAGTAACTGTATTCCTCCCATCAAATATATATATTTATATAAAAATATATGTATGTAAAATATATATATATATACACACACACAGACTCTTATTGAGATAACCTCTACGTTTCCCAGATTTCAAAAGTTAGTTTTTCTTATCACTGCCCCAAATCTACAGGAACAATTTCTTCCCAACAGTGAACTCCCTTTCATACATCCCCATCTACCAAGATTCACCTTGGAAAACCTCTGAAATGCCGAGCTGTGAAAACCTGATGGGAGAAATCAACACAAACGCGTTCCAGCTGCAACCAAGCAAGAGGTGTAAAGTAGGGTTAATTGTACAATATCATGTATATTTATCAATTTAGGATAAATGAGATCACATATTCTCGAGTGGTCCACCCTTATTGTTGTAATGTAGTGAATGGACAACCATGTTTGATTTTGACTTCAATCCCCATTAATACTACTTCTCCCCAATGAAGAACTGATATTCTTAAGTTTTCCTACTCTGGGGATTTCCAGGAAAGTGATTCTTGAGTCTGTGGGTAAAATACAGCATTCCTTAAAAAAAAAAAAAAAAAAAAAAGTACACTTATTTGCACTTTCCATCATCTGTTGTATTACATACTACATATTTAAATGTTATAGTCCCTAACCGCACACAACAAGGACTTCACCTTATTCGCAGGTATGTCCTAACCCCTAGCAGGTGCTCAATTACGAGTTATTGAAAGATTGAGTAAGTAAACTGGATTCCATACTGCAAAGAAAGAAAAATCAAAGTTGAGTCCCCTTAAAATATGGACGTGCCTTGCATAATTTACCGTATGGGCAAACTGCAAGAGAAGTCCAATGGGAGACTTCCTAAACAATGGGAACGCAGTCAAGATAGGCCCAAGCCCAGCCCTGTATTTCTCTGAATCAGCTACTCCTTAAGTTCCTATATTGCTCCTCTCAGCCAATGGCAATTCTGGGAGAGAGGCAATTGATAATAATTATGTTTTCTGCCTTCTCTGGGGTTATGAATTTATCATGATGTGAAAGCTGAGCTGCTCTGATGCCACGTTAACAATGATAAACACCGTAAAGACAAAAAGAAACTAAATTTAAGCATTTAGATTCTGCAGGGGAGTTTATTAAACACATTAACTGAGGAAAGGCAAAGCCACACAATTATGGAAAACGGAGAGCAACACGCTGGCTGGCTTTTTCTGACGGCCACCTGAGAATGGATTCCAAATGCTCTCATGTCTGCAGGTACATTATCATGTGGTTTACTGTTATTCACAGCTGCAACATGATTAATTTGTATTCAGAAATTCTAAGTGGCAAATGTGCAACGCATAGTAATACACATTTTTTTTTCTTTATGGACACGATGAAAATGCCTAAGCTCCTAAGTAACTCTTGCTCAACCAGTGAGCAGAAGTCATAAGAGTTTGCAAAAGGCTTTGAAAGAATTTGGTTTGAAAGAAAGAAGCGGAAGCCCCTCTCCTCTACCCCATCTCTTAAAACAAACAAACAAAAAAACCCCAACTAAGTCTCAAGGAAAACCAAACAAAAAAGAACAGCTGGGTAATGTCAAGCTGCCAGAATCATCAACATTATCAGCTCATGTTCTTGTCTCCCTGCTCTCTGAGCATTTCCAATAAAATCCAGAAACACCAGTGACGACCCACACCCACAGACTGACGCACCACAGTCAGTGCTTAAATAAGAGATAATGCTACCTGTTAAATCCATGGCCTAAATGCAATCATGGGTGGTTCTTAAGAATACTGAACCAGCTCTCCGTTTTCTGCACTAAGGAGATAAGGAGTGGCAGGGATAATCAAAATGGGTGGAAAATATAAATCATTGGTTTGAGAACACAGACCCTGATCCGTCCCTCCCCTCCAGCAAGTCCCTAGTCTGTGCCCCCAGCTGATTTATTTTCCTGATCCTGCTTTCCCCACTTAAAGTGAATTTACATTGCCTTTCACACTGCCCTTAGAAGTGGATCTGAGTCCCTGCTTCCTAACTGGAGCAAACAACTGCCCATTTGAAAACCTTTGCAAATTATCCACAGCTTCGACAACAGGTACTCAGCAACTGGCAGTACTCTCACTGGGAAGTTTTATCAACCACCTAAGGGAACTCGAAGACACAATTAAGAGTGGTATATTTCCATGCACCCATACTCACTGATATTATTCAAATGCAATTTTGGTTTACTTTTTCGTCATTTCCCATGCTTACAATTCCTAACTGCTTTCCCAAGCCTGCTGCCATGAACACGGCGCAAAGAATGCACCTGTCAAATGCTTGCATGCAATCACGTTTGTGTTCATTTCCACCAGAGACACCATGGACACAGCTAAACCACTGGATCTGGTCTTTTGTCAATTCGTTACAGCATCCCAAACATGGCTGCAGACATCCCACTATTTGCCACTCTGTAACTGAAATATTTTCCCAAACCTTCCCTGGCAGCATGTGCTGGATGGATT
Source organism: Phocoena sinus (assembly GCF_008692025.1). Classification (NCBI taxonomy): domain Eukaryota; kingdom Metazoa; phylum Chordata; class Mammalia; order Artiodactyla; family Phocoenidae; genus Phocoena; species Phocoena sinus. The sequence continues at coordinate 49,613,810 of NC_045781.1, read as the reverse complement.
GGGAGATGCTGAACTGATAACCAGGAAGGGAAGGAAACACCTGTGATGGTATTCTCGGGGGAAAAGAACAGAGCGTCAGCTCCGAGAACACGGTGGGGAAAGGTGGCCCCCCTATTGGTGATACCTTACGGAGGCACTCCGTAAGGTATCACCAATAGGATTCCACATGGTCTACAGGTTTATGGCTTAAATGAGTCACAGACACTGAAAGAGTCCACTTAATTAACCCCAAAACAAAAAGTATGGGATGGGAATCTGAGACATCCAGAAACTGAAGAAACAGAAACGACTACTTCCCCAGGCTTCATTGCTCCAAGTCCTAAAATACACATGAGGTCGCAAATGGTTCATGTAATTGTATTTCAAAAATTATTTCAGAAGAAACGAACTTTCTAGGGGACCAGGTATAGGTTAAACCATAACATGGTGATGACAAAAGTTAAGGTCCCTTCTTGAGTTAAAAGGAACAGGAGAAAATTTAACTGAAGTAAAAAAAAAAAAAAAAAAGCAATTTGATCAAGAATCAGGAATTCAAGGTTCTAGTCCTGGTTCTTTTTATTTTAAAAAAAATGTTTATGGAATCTTGCTGAGTATTCACACTTCGATCCTTAATTTCACTTTTGCAATGAAGAATTAATATTTGCCCTTATTGGTATATTACATTCAACCAAGAGGAGCAGTTAGACCTCTGATCACATGTTGGAGGGCCCCTACAGACAGCGCTATACAAATGGGACGCGCTGCTATAACTTTACTGAGTCAAATGACAGGCTCCTTAGCACAAACCAGCCCTGGCATAATTCATGATGACAAATCATCTCAGGTAGAAGAACAAAGATGACCAGACATCAGGTGACCAAGGAGACTCCTGCTAGATTTGACTTTCTACAGAAGCACAAGGGACTCAAAACACTGAAGCTGGGGTTCAGGGACACTTGAAACAAAAGTCCCCCACAGTCCCACCCTGGTTGACCCCTCCCACAACCCCGGAAAGGAGGACAGCACAGCGAATGAACGATCCTCCAGCTGACACTGGAATCACGAAAGACGACACCTCAATGCTGTATGTGTCAACTAAAGACTTTCACCAAAAAGCTCACATGTTAAATGGCCAAAAACGTATATTTTTAAGTCATCTGAAATCCTGTTTCATCTAAGAAAATGTAATTCCTATTGACTCAGTAAATGTCTATTAAGGGTGGAAGCAGTTATACACCTAGTGTCTTCTCCCCAAGACTGTCTGCTTTCCCATCCAGTGAAAACAAGGTTTCAGCGGTAATAGAACGCCTTGGACTTTTGTGATGACCTTCTTGGGTGTGATTCCCCACCCTCGCTCTCCATGCAAAGGCTAGAAGAGATGCGCCCCCAAGAGGGGAAAAACATTACAGCATTCGTGATGGTGTCCCGCAGCTCCCTAGAATGGGGCTCCTCCCCAGCCCACTCTTCCTATGGCCCCGGGCAGATGCTATCTGATAACCATAACTAGTGGCCAGAGAGATGGTCCTTAGGCCAAGTTGGTATGGTGTCCTGGTGACATCTTGTGGCGAAACAGAATATAAATAACCCTAAAATTCCACCCCTGGCTGCTGCATCTGGGTTAACTATAACCCAATGTCACCTTTCTTTTTCTACCTGAGTAACTTCTCACTTTGTCCCTCCTTCTCTGAAGAGGAGCATCTTCTAGGCCTACCAACAAGAGGCATATTCGGAGGTCCGATGGCCACCACATTTAACCATCAATCAAAGCAAACACTTCCCAGAGGTGACTGAGCACAGGAAAGCAGCAGCTTTCATTAGAGGAACAGTAGATATTTTCAAAGAGTTTATACAAAGATTCTGTCTTCCTTCCATTGATCACCTTCTATTCCAACAGACTAATTAGAAACAAGGCAGCAGGAGGAAACTATGGCAGATAGGTGAAGGTGGGCAGGTAACACGTGTCTAGCTCCCCAGACTTCTCAAATAAAGCCTGGCTTAAGATGATAAAATTGCCCCAATTTGTGTGAAAACTTATTCAATTATAAATCTACAACCCTAAAGTATACAACCCACAAAAAGTAAATAAACATGGGTGTTTATCTTGGGTTAAAAATGAATAATGGGGGCTTCCCTGGTGGTGCAGTGGTTAAGAATCTGCCTGCCAATGCAGGGGATGCGGGTTCAAGCCCTGGTCTGGGAAGATGCCACATGCCGCGGAGCAACTAAGCCCGTGCGCCGCAACTACTGAGCCTGCGCTCTAGAGTCCGCAAGCCACAACTACTGAGCCCGCAAGCCACAACTACTGAAGCCAGCGTGCCTAGAGCCCGTGCTCCACAACAAGAGAAGCCACTGCAGTGAGAAGCCCGCGCACCGCAACAAAGAGTAGCCCCTGCTCGCCGCAACTAGAGAAAGCCCGCGCGAAGCAACAAACACCCAATGCAGCCAAATATAAATACATTTATAAGGGAAAAAAATGAATAATGCACAGGGAAAAGATTCCACAAATAAAATGATTCCATAATAATATTAAGAGCCCAACTGGCTACGATGGCAAACAGGGATGAAAAGGATTTCACAGCAATGAGGATGTTGACACCAAGTTAAACTATTTGCATTGTGAACTAAAGAAGCACAACAGAAGCGTATGTAAGTGCTAATATAAATACCTCTTTCTGTCCGGAGTAATTTCTTTTAAAACATTTAGAAGGCAAGAGGTGCATATAATGGAGGAGCTATGACTCTGTCTAAATGAAGTCCTTATGTCCGGGAACAGCTCTTAACAGACTGGCCTGGTCAGTGGAAACGCACCTCCTGTGGATGACACACAGAATGTGTATCTCTGATAAGTGTACCCATCGGCAGGAACCACAACGCAGCCGAGCCTGGCCTTCAGTACCTATTCAGTGTAAACAACAGATGAGACCTGATTCACACATTTGCTTCCTATTACTGTCTACAATGGTAGCAGCACACAGCAGTGAGGCCTGAGCTACACACACAAAAGTCACAGGAGATATACATTTAGATAGCACTTTCTTTCTAGTGTTTCCTAGGCAGTGCCGAGGAAGATCACTATTAACATTTTTCTGGCAGAAAATGCATCCCTGAGAATGCTGAGATTTTAAACATAAGATCTGGAATTCAAAATGTTAGGCACCCTTCTTGTTGATGGCTGGGAAGCATCAGGCTTGGTGCCTTCTCGAAACTGGATTAAACCTAAACTCAAACCCCAGGGCAGGGGAAATTAGAGCATACTGCCCCATGAGCTCACCTCCAAAAGCTTAAGAACATCCATCTCCAACCATTCATTCCACTAATTTCTTGAGGATACCCAGATGTTGCTGAAGACTAGACAACTGAGCAGTATAAGCTTTCATTCTCAAAGTGGGCCCAAAATGCCAGGTTTTTGTTTTGTTTTGTTGCTGAGATGCAGAAGTAGCAGTGAACGTAGTGGCAAAACTAGAACTCTTTTTTTTAATTCTTGGATGGGGAAAAGACAATTACAATGTTTAGGTGCAGTATGAAACTGAGTCACATTATAAGAATGGAGAGTAGAATATACAGCTGACCCCTGAACCGCACAGGCTTGACCTACCTAGGTCCACTTATACACAGATATTTTTTGGTAGTAGATACGACACTACTACCTGGTCCGTGACTGGGTGAATCCGCGTATATGAAGAACCATGGATACATCAGCCGACTCTAAATTATACTCGGATGAACCCCCCACATTATTCAAGGATCAACTGTAACTCAAAGAGATGTGCTGGTTGGAAACTAAGAAAAAATAGGATTCCAGGATTTTTAGAATTTAACCTAATAGTGCTTACGAATTAAGATGGAATAATTGCATTGAAGTGTAGCTTTCTTAATCAGCCCAGGTGTATTTACTGGGGAGGGAATAAATGATTCCAATAGCTGGTATTGAGACAACTGACTAATCGTCTGGGGAAAAGCAGCTGGATCCTTACCCCAAAAAATTCCCGATGAATTTATGATTTCAAGGTCAAACATAAGAGCAGTTAACCAATAAGACACATAAGTGAATATAACATTACAGTGGAGAAGGATTTTTAAAGCATGGCAACTGAAAGCAGAGACCATAGAGGGCAGGCTGATCAATGTGACTCCATTAAAATTAAACATAAAATTAAAAGACAAAAAAAAAAAAAGCAGAGATCAGGAGAAAACACCCGTGATATACACAACAAAGGAGTAATATCCCAGCCAGAACACATAAAAGGTTCTTATGATTCATAAAGACGCAGTGATACAAATCAGTCTAAGAACATGAACGGACCATTTTCAAATGAAGACACTGTTGATGCGTACATCTTTTTAAAATGTTTAACTTCACTCATAATACAGGAAATGCACAATAAAATTATATTCAACTTGGCTTTCAAAAACACTACTTACTCTTAGTAAAAATACAGCAAGTAGCCTCTCAATCCTTCAAGAGGGCAATCTGGCCATTTATCTCAAAGCCTGCTCTTACCCTGGAAACTAGAGCTCCCAGGCACACTCAGTAACCCCTCACTGATGTTTGCTATAAACACATTCATTGCAATTCCGCTTACAATGAAGGAAAACTATAAATAACCTGTATGTCCAATAATAGGGGATTGGTTAAATAAATTATGGACCCAACCATACATTAGGTCATTGGGCAGCTATTAAAAATGATGCTACCAAACGATTTAATAGCAAAGAGACACTGTTAAGTGGAAAAGGGCAGTTTCCAGGACAATTCTATTTTCTTCTTTTTTGACCTGCCTATATCTTCAATTTTTTTTTTTTAACAAACAATATACGTTTTTGATACCAGAAACTACGTATGTGAAATAATCACCAAAAGTAACTTGTTCCACTTAAGAGAGAAGGAAAACAAATGTAGACATAGCCTCTGGTCCTTTCCTTTCCACTGACAAGTCATGGAACCTTCAGCAGTCCGTTACTCAATCCACTTGGACCTCAGTTTCCTTATTCGTAAACCAGGAATAATAACACCTTCCATACCTCAGACAAAGGGAGAAGATTAACAACACAGTGCATGAACACACCTTCTCTAGACACGGATTTTGTTGTATTGTTGTTGTTGTTTTGGAAACTCTGCTGTCAACCTAACCAGGCGACAATTTCCCAGCTCCACTTGACAAATATGTCTGCTCAGTTGGGCTCAAATGCCTTTCCCTCATCTCTCTGCAACGAACTCAAACACCCTCTCCTCCTCGAAGCCCGGCCCAGCTGGAGGGATGGCTCTCCCCGCCACCGCCTCCTGCTTCCCACCACTGCTGTTGTGTATTGCCAGGTTGCTCTCGACCACTTCTATGTTTTCTGTAGCATCCTTCACGGCCTGCTTCCCCTCCATCTGCCAGGGGGGCCTTCTACATCCTGCACTCTGCATGCCCTACCTTCCGTCTGGCAGGAACCCCAGAACCCCTCCCCCTGGCCACATCAACCTCTTGAGGACCAGCTAAGGCTGAAAAGTGCAAAATGGGTTTCTCAGCCTCACTACTACTGACTTCGGGGGAGCCGGACAATTCTTTGTTGTGGAGCCTGTCCTGTGCTTTGTGGGAGGTTTGAACCCACTAAGGTTCAACCCTGGCCGGAACCCACTAAGTGCCAATAGCCACTCATTCCCCTGCTAAGATGTGACAACCAACACGTCTCCAGACATGGCCCCTGGTCTAGAACCACTGCACACAGTGAGAAAGGCACTACTTTCCCATTACTAACAGGCACGGCCTCTAGGCATCAGGTACCCAGATCAAATAAATGATGGTCTCAGCAGGTGAGTCCATGCCAGAGCACCGACCAGCATCTCAGGAGACTGAACGCTGCTCCCCTGCTTCCCCCCGCCCCCTCTCAGCCCGGAGCCAAGGGAAGGGGACAGCCCCCCGAACCCGGAGCCTATCTGCATATCCTCTGAGAGCATGTTCTGGAAGCGCGACGGAGCAAGAGTGAAGATCTTTTGTGCGATTACTTATCTCGAGTGCGTGTCACTTTTTCAGCCCCATAAAGCGGAAATACTTGAAATAGATGTCACTACATTTGTCATGAACTGACATGGCCAATTAATATTACAAATTCACCATGGAGAAACGCTTCCAGCTTCTGAGGTACAAACTGCTGAACATCACAATTTCACCGTGTAACAATGGGCCAACCTCGCCAGGGCTATAAATACGACCCAGCGCAGCCTGATTAAACGGTAAAAGGGCTGCTCCCTGGGAGTCGCTTTCCAGGTGACAACTTGCAGTGCGCCTGAAGTTACCAGGTACCACCCATGTCTTGGCTGCAAAAAAATTTTTTTTTTTCTCAATCTTTCTTCGGGAGAAAAGTTGACTGCTGTGTATTATGTCATTTTGTCTCCTCGGAGCTGGCAATCGGTGAGCTCGTTAGACGAGGTGAAAGATTCTGGACACGGGCTGTCCCAAGCTTACATTGCCATTTAGCCGGCTGGGCTGCTGCTTTTTCTTTCTTTTTTTTTTTTTTTTAAATATTGAGCGCTGTCATGGCCAAACTTTTGTTCCTAATGAGGCACAGCTGGGCCCCTGGCCCTGAAGAAACTCATGTTGGAAATGAATTGGGAAACAAGTGGCCTCTCTTTAACTTCCTGTGGGCGGGCTTCGCCTCTCTTGGCCCCTGGGCATCAGCCGGCTTCTTTGCCTGTGGCCCACTGCAGCCATCAAGCAGAAAAATGCCATTGTCCCAAGGAATGCAAAGATATTTTTTGTGATTTTCAAACATTCTCCATTCCCCGCTGCAAAGGGAGTGCATGTGAAGTGAATTCCACAGGACTTTTTTAGGAGGTGAAAGGCCCTGACTTCCCTTCCTCGGCAGAAGTTTTCAGCCCCAGGCCTGTGGCTTAGTTCTCTAGGTTGTCAGCTTGGAAGACAGACAGGGCATTAAGGAAAGAGATTATGTATTAAGGAAAATAAGTAGTGGCCAATAAATTACCCAAACAGAATAAATCAAGTCTGTCTTGGAAATGGGGTTCTGGAGGAAGGTGAGACCGGCACACAGGAGCATATGAAATCAGAGAGAAATGTGTCAAAAACAAATTACAAACCTTCCAAGTACAGGATTACACATGAATGGATGCTAATAATCACACATCAGTCAAACCCAACGTGTGTATTATGTCTTGCATTTCATCAACCAGCGTTAGCTCTCGGGTCATTAATTAGCAACCTTGGTTCTAGAGACCAGAATAGGAGACACGCCAGAGAATGCCGGTTCCGCCTCAAAACTGGGACTCATTTCTGTACCTACTTCTCCTTTTCTCCCCTCATTTTGCTAAAAATGACTTCTGAAGAAAAACAAAGAGCTTTCTTGTAAGAGGAAAACATGTAAGTCTCTGCTCTCAGACTTCACCATTAATGGAAAGAGGAGATGGCTTCCCTCAAAGTAGAAGAAGTTAATTTACTAATTCCTTTACATCTAACACAAAAAAAGCTCTAAGAAGTTTTTATGCATTTATACCATACTTCTCCTTATTCTTCTCCTCTCAATGGCGGAATCTTTCTGTTTTATGAAAGGTGAACCACTCCATACAAAGAACAGTTTACTCCAATACAAAGAGAAATTACAGAAAATATAAAAATCCCGCTAAACCCTTTAATCTCTAACTTTCCGAGCAGATGAATTAACAGAGAGGACTTCTGAGATTTATTTTCTTTAAGCTCCAACAGTAAAGAGTGTTTCAAAGTCATTCTCAAAGCTCTGGAGATTTTTAAAATCCAAATGAGCCAAGCTTAACTCTGTGGTGTGCTATATAATAAAACCTACTCCACGATTCACCTACTTCAAGGTATACGGTACACTTGGATACGAGAAAAAGAAATTAGAGGATCTAAACATATATAGCTCGATCGGTTAAAAATTTGGAGTAAGGGTTTATTGCTTCAAGTCGTAAACCTAAGCTTCTCAATCGATAATTTAAACCTTAATTTTAAAATGAGCCCAAGGAGAAATTACTGGAGTGAATACCAGGTGAAGGGAAGAGATTACACGCATGTTTCCCTATAAGAACAGCATCCCTACCCTGCAACTCTGAGCACTTTGTCATCACATACATTCTAGCTCAGGACTGCCGTACAGGTCCTTTATTCTTCTAGGTCCTTGTCACACCACCTCCTGTAAACTGCTTTTCACATTAGAGAAAGTGTAAGTGGTTTTCTTGTCCCTAAAGGTCTTGTCTTATGTAAGAAAACATGAAGCGCAATCCAAATAAAAAATTATAATTATCAATAGCCATGTCAGAGATTAAATACCCAAGCTGAGACAGTTGAGTTTATTAAAAAGATGATACAATGGAATGGAAAGCTTTGATTTTCCAGGTATGATCTGAAAGGATACTGTTGAGAAATCAAAGGAATAGCCAGGAGGCCCCTGGGAATTACTTAGCAAGTCATTTCAGTGACACGGTTATGACCAAAAAAAGCATTGTTAGATATTTGTTATACACTTTAGCAAGTATCCAAACTGAAATGAACAAGTCAGCTTTGAAAGTTTCAGAGGAAGGTGAGAAGCCTATGTACGGTAAGAGATGAGAATGATGCAAGTTAATGTTATTTTGCTTAAATGGGAGCATCCATGACATAACTGGACTCTGAACCACAGAAAATTCATCAACATCCCATAGGAGGCCCAGGAAATGGAACTCCCAACTCAAGAAAACATCAAACAAAATCCCAACGCATTCTAGACACCACTGGATAAAGAACTTCAGTGTCCCAAATACACAAACATTAGCAATCTTGGGCATCACCTTATATACCACAGAAGGATAATTCGTTTTAAATTAACTTCGAATTCATCAAAACACACATTACAAAGTAATTCACTGACAATGATTCAAGGGACACTTTAAAAAGTATATATTACAGCTTTACAGAGATATCGTTCACAAACCATACAATTCAACCATTTGAAGTGTACAATGTGGGGGGGATAAATTTGGAGTTTAACAGACACATACTACTATATATAAAATAGATAAACAACAAGGACCTATTGTATAGCACAGGGAACTACATCCAGTATCTTGAAATAAACTATAATGGAAAAGAATCTGAAGAACGTGTATAAATATATATAAGTGAATCTCTGTGCTGTACACCTGAAACTAACACAACATTGTAAACCAACTCTACTTGAATAAAAAAAACTAAAGCGTACAATTAATTGGTTCTTAGCATATTCACAGGTAAGTGCGACCACCATCACAGTCGAGAGAAAAGAAGAGAAAATAAAAATGAGAAGAGAAGGGAAGAAACCAAAAAAAGAGGAGAAAGAGACTTGGAGGCACATATTCCAGGGTGCGTTCCTCTGGTCTTCGTTGTAGGTTTTCTCACTATTTCCCACTATTTCCCAATAGAGTTCAATAGAGCTCTATTCGCCTGGCTGCCGAATAATCTCTCTTCCCAAATAAAGTGAGAGAGGAAGCGAGAGAAAACAGTTCATTCGCAAAACGGAGACTCACCAAGTTAAAAAATTAAGCTGTACAGATCAGAAATGTAATCACAGGAGACAAGCTCTGAGAGTTTTTCAATCACTGTGGGGCTGCATCAATTTGAAGTCAAGTTACATTAAAGAGAAAAACATCTGGGAGAGCCTCCCCGTGTCACTTTAGATTAGATTTGTTGTTGTTATCTGGCTGTGCATTTCGTCAGCTTTATTTTACATTTTAGAGATATTGCTTAATGCCCATGAGTAAGAAACGTAACCTATGACTTGTTCTCAGTTGCCCAGAGATTAGGAAACAAAAATTAACATGGAGAGTAAAACACAATGTCCGACAAGATTCATAATAACATATTAACTGACTTCCTTGGAGGAATCAAACATAGGGCAACTTCAAATCCAGCAATTTTTAACTCCGCTCCACTTAAGAGTTACACAAAAATCAATCTGTGGTCTATCTCCCTTCACCTACTCTACTATGTAGGAGGGAACTGGAAAATTCCATCCGGTCTATCTCCACGTCGCGTCAAGGGTGACGTCTTTCATCTCACCAAGATCATGTTGAATTGCATATGAGTTTAGTCCTGGGCTCCAAGGGCTTCTAAACAACGAGTTGCATAACAAGTGACACTTCACCAATTTAAGTGATAAGTTTTCAGATTGTGAGGCATCTATTTGTAACTATAAATTCACCTTGTTTTCCTCTATGGCCAGACATCCATAACTTCATCAAACAGAAGTGGCAGTTTAAAAACAATTAGACTCCCCAGCTCTAGTGAATACAAATCACTGTCTCTACAGACAGCACATAAACTTGGATTTGCGTCTATACCGCATGGCACACACAGGCTAAGTATATTCAGAGCCAGGGGAGACCCTCGCCTGGAAGTTTGCCTCCTGCGGTGGAGACCATGGTGGACATCAAAAAACTAGAGAAAACATGAAAACCTCACTTGGACATCATCAATGTAGCAACTTTATCATTGTGTATATTTTCTCCTTAGAGGAAGGAGAGTGGTCTTCATACTGGTTGACAGTACAATTAGATAAAAGACTGCTGCCTCATACAATCCAATCATGACACCCACCAACAAACTCCCTCTTAATGATAAGGACACCAAGAAAAGCACAGACAAAGAGGAACAGGGACTGTGAAACTCAACGGGGCTGGATAGGGATGGGCCTCTGCTTCGTACAGAAATACGGGCTGAAATACAAGAAGCTGGCATGTGAGTTTCCAAACTGGCTCTGAGTTGCTAAGGGTGTGAAGTCTGGAAGGATCTTTGAGGGTCATTTGACGACACTCCACTTCCAACTTATATGCTGACTTCGGAACCTGACCTCCACAGGACGTGAGTCTCCACGGCCTCCAGGGCAGCCAGATTTATCTATCCCCGTCTCCATGTATATTATACACCCTTTCCCAGCAGGTGAGATAACTTTTGCTGAATGAATGGATGAATCTTACCTTCAACGTTTCAAGCAGGTATGAAACACTTTGCAAGACAACCTGGCACATAACCACGTTCAATAAGAAATTGCTCTGCGGAGCCCCAGTTAAGCTTCCTGGTCTCTTAAGGCCGGAAGCTCAGGACCTGGCAGAAGGGTCTGGTAGGGCTCTGATCTCACCAGTGCAGGGATTTACAAAAAGCAGTGTTCTATCTATGGTGCTGCAGTAGCCCATGTGACTATTTGGGGCCCTTTATTCATTACCTGCTGCTCAAACAAAGGCGATGTCCTCCTTTTATCTTCTTCTGGTATCTTTAGCTTCCCCCCGCCCCCCACCAAGGTTGTACCTATATAAACGTTGTTTCCACCAGCCAGGAAGCAGGACACCAAACAATTATCCTCACTTTGGGTACCATCTAACCCCTCCATCCACCCTGAGGGGCAGGGATGGAAATTAGGACGAACCAGGAAGGAAGGACTGGATTTTTATTACTGTGTCTGAGGGACAACGTGCTAGCGTTGTGGGGGAAGCACCGTGGGGAAAGCGTTGTGGGGGAGGCGTCGTGGGGGAAGCGTCGTGGGGGAACACGTGGATACAGTGGGCGTAACTTATCAGTCGAGCCACTCGTTTTCCAATTTACAAGTCTCCCGTCGACCTCCTTTAAAATAATTAAGCCAGACTTCTGGGGTCAAAAAAACACAACAATTTTGTATCTGTTATCTTTAATACTTTTGTCATAGGCGGGGGGTGACAGTGACGATGACAGGGCTCACAGCAGCAGACACCACATGAGCGCTGAGTGCCAGGTACAGTGCTTGGTGATTTACAGCGGTTGTCATCTCACCCTCACAAACCCCTAAGAGGTAAGAACAATTACCGACCACATTTTAAAGGCGAGGAAGCAAGTTCAGAGGGGTTCGGTGCTTGGCCAAAGGTCACACAGGTGGGAATTGGCAGGGCTGGAACTTGGTGGACACTTCAGTCTGACCTTGAAAACACTCAGATGCCCCCAGCAAGAGGAACAGCAGCGACTATGGGGGACCAGCCTGTGGCAGGGACAGGGATCCTGAGACCCAAGGGTCTGGGAGGTCGGTCTGAAAGGTGGGAGCCACAGCACAGGTGGCAGAGAGGCAAGGTGGCTCTGATGGGCCAGGCGCCCCTGCCCCGGTGGCTGAGAGGACACGCACCAGGCACCAGCTGGACCTCATTTTGGCGCTCAGAAGAGCCGAGACAGGCTCACATCAGAGTGTGACATATCGATCAGCTCCTGCTCTGAGGCGGGCCGTCCCCTCACACCCCGGACAGGTCTCAGACAGCCTCCTGACACCGCCCTGGGGGCCCCAGAGGCCCTGAGGTCTCCAGAGCTTGTCACTCAGGCACCGAATACACTTAGTCTAATTGGATATTATTCCTTCTTTATGAAGCCAAGCAGGTTGTTACCTAGTTCCCTGGGTAAGACATTTGCTGCTTCATTTTGCAATTATATCTCCCTGGTATTTGTCACGGCACAGAAGTGAAATCTCTGTGTCGCTGGTCCCCAATGTCATCTTTTCCTTCTGTTTAAAACGCAAGTGCTGTGCCAGGTCTTTTCTAATCGGTAAGCGCTTTTCCATCCTCTACGAAGAAAAAAAAAAAAACCTGCGCTATCTGACCAATTATTTTCTAACCCTCATTAAAAATACATGCCATTTCCACTGCCACTGTGGTCATCGTTAGGACAGCTCACAATGGTCCTGGTCCTTCCATTCTTTGGGGGCACACAGTAGGGCTGCACTTCCCTGTCCTTCTGAAGTCAGGCACAGCTGCGGACATGTTTTGGCCAATGAACTGTGGCTGGAAGTAATAGTTCTGGGTGGAAGTTGTAGAAGCCCGGCACTGATCTGACATGTCCCCTCCCTCTACTGCAAAAATAAGAGGCACGGGTAAGAGGTGGTGCCGAGGTCAGCCCGGAGACCCTGAGAGACTTTAATGGGCAGAGCTCCCCTTCCTACCCTCGTTGGTCAGCTATCATGAGGGAGAAAATAAACTCACTGTGTAAAGCCACTGAGATTTGGGGGTGTTTGTTACTGCAGCACGACCTACTGCACCCTGACTGGTAAAAGCCCATTGAAACAGTCCTGTCTTTGTGCTCCACCTCCTTACCATGAAGTCAGCTTTCCTTTTTGCCACCAAATATGGGTTACGGTAGGTGGGTCAGGCAGGCCCCATAGGGCGCAAGGTCTACCGTAAGTCCTGCATCCTTCTTGGCTCCCCTGCCTGTTTCTCTCTCTCATTCTTTGCAGCACACACCTACTCCAGATTCAAAGAACAAGAAAACGGACCTCACTCTTCTCACCACCTTGTCTTGAGAGGGTTACAGGTGGACTTACCGGCATTTCAGTTACAAAAATGCAAATTCCGGCAGAGTCAGCCTCCTGGGCTTTCCAGGATACGATATGAGCCGCACACAAAGTCAAGGAAGGGGTCATTCCTCCATTTCCCTTGGAAAATCACCATGAATCCAAGTCCTTTCAGAAAGTCTTAGCGATTACTTCCTCTGAGGTTACATCTTTCCCTACCAACCTCTGCCCTCGGAGAAGAAATCAGCCAGCTCTTTATCTGGTGAGGCTTCCTTCTGTAACAGCGTCTGACGGCCAGAGAAGCAGAGAGCTGAAATGTTCTCGGCCACGCTGCTGCTGAGGCCAGACGCTGCTTTCTGGAATAAGGAGTATCTCCGCTGAGTGTCTCGCCGGGAAGAGCACATAGCCCTGTACTCCAAGCAGGATGCCCACCTTCTGGCTGCTCGCACACACCTTTCCCCATAGACCTGCCCCCAAAAGAGAATATGGTCAAATAAATATAGCTACCATGATTACGTGCTAGGGACCTAACATGCATTGTCTCTTAAGTCCACAGTGAACTAAAGCTCATAAGGGTTAAACGGCAGTAAACCACCAAGTTTGGATTTGTACCAGGTTTTCTGATGCTGGGTTCATGCCCCTCCCACTCCACCAGATCTCTGCCCCTCATGTCTTTTCTTTGTCTTCTTCACCCTGCCAGGAAGATCCTCTCCAATCACATTTGCACTGCAAAGCCTTTTTCCTCTTTGCCCACCAGTCATTCCACGTTACCCAGACTCACCCTGAACTCTTCCTTCTGGAACCTCTTTTCCACAGAGTGTAGGTCTTACTCCGTTTGGGCAGCTGTAAGAAAATACCATAGACTGCGTGGCTTAACAGACAGACATGTGTTTCTCATGGTTCTGGAGGATGGAAACGCAAGATCAATACGGCGGCAGATCCTGCTCCTGGTGAGGGCTCTCTTCCTGGCTTGTACACAGCCGCCTTCTTGCCTCGGGCTCACAGGGCCTTTCCTCAGTGAGTGCCCGTGCAGAGCGAACACTCTCTCTCTCTTCCTCTTCTTATAAGGACGCGGATCATGTTGCGAACATTCTCACGACTCATCTCAGCCTAATAACCTTCCAACCTTCTCAACCTAATAAGCTTCCAAAGGCCCCACTTCCAATATCATCACACCGGCGGGGGGTGGGGAGGGTTAGGGCTTCGACATATAAATTCGGAGGGACACAAACATTCAGCCTACAACAGTCAGTACCACAATGAGCGTGCTAATTCTAGGCACACAGTCTAGCTGCCTATCTTCTTCTAAGTTCCCAAGGTGCCACTCTCTGTGCTTCCCAACATAAGACTTGCCAATGCAGCAAGAGCAGTCGTGGTGGAAGCACCTGCCAACATCCACAGGGGCTTTCTAGATGCCAGGTACTTTATTAAGCAGCTCACCTGTGTGATCTCCTATCTGCATGGCTCTAGGCTGCACTCCACGCATGTCTCTCTGCTCAAGTGTCACGTCACTAACAAAGCCTTCCCCCCAAACCCAGATAAAAGCAGGGCTCAGGGGCTTCCCTGGTGGCGCAGCGGTTGAGAGTCCGCCTGCCGATGCAGGGGACGCGGGTTCGTGCCCCGGTCCGGGAAGATCCCACGTGCCGCGGAGCGGCTGGGCCCGTGAGCCACGGCCGCTGAGCCTGCATGTCTGGAGCCTGTGCTCCGCAACGGGAGGGGCCACAACAGTGAGAAGCCTGCGTACGGCAAAACAATAAAAAATAAAAGCAGGGCTCAGCACAAATATCTCATGTGTGAATAAATGACTGAGTGAATAAATGAGTGAATGAAAAAAGCCCTTCAAAGCCATGTCCATGTTCACGGACTCCTTGTCCTGTGTGTGTCCCATGCAGTGGCCATTAGAAGACTCAGTTGGGTCCATCACCGCCTTCCTGGAAAGTAACGCCCACCCCAGACTCAGGGAAGGTTGACAGCACTGGAGTGTGAGCTTATGGTAACCCATTCTCTTCCACTGAGCCAGGCCAGGGCCAGAATCAGAACCCCAAATAAATTCCTTTCAGTCCTCGAGCCTCTCAGTAGGAATATCTGAAGGATCTTTAATCAAACTTTAGAGGCTCAAATTGCCCACAATTCTAGAAGTGCCTCCAGTTACTACAGATTTATCAGTGAAGAGAATGAAATAAAGAAAATTTGTTCCATAGTTAAAGCCAAGGCCACTTTATCCCAGATGTACTTAAATCACGTAGCTCTTAACAGAATCTTTAACTATAAATATACTAAATTTGGTAGTAGGATAGATTAACTACTCAAGGAAATTAACACTGCCTTAGAGAATGGAGATAACATATTAAACCACTGATAGGCTACTTCTGAGAATCTTAACTGGGTAGACCTAACATTTTTAAATGGATATTAGAGATGATGAAATACTGTTTGGCCACCCTCTGAAATGCAACTGAATTTACACTGATTAGGAAGAGGAGGGATATCTAGTATTACATAGAGGCTGACATTAAAAACCTTAAACAAGCCCCCAAATAACTCCTTAGGAAATAGGTTCTGATGACTCAAAGACAAGAAACTGCAGGGTTTAGTTCCATTTTGAACGTGCGTGTGTGCTGGGTTTCATCTGCGGTGAGTTTCGTCACTCACCTTCCAAAGAGACTGGCAGGAACCACAACAGTTTTCGGGGCTTTGTCATTAGCCCTGTTTGCATTCTCCAAAGCAAACTGACGGTCTCCCGATGCAGTACATTAAAAATCCTCGGCGGGATCGACTGCCTGATGCCTCCCCGTTAAAGACAGCAGAGCTCAATTAACAGCTTTTCAATATACAATTTAATTTTTCTTTCATCTTGATCCACAGCCTGGCTCAAAATGAGGAATGCTGGAATAGATGTACTTTGAATACTGAAGCAAGTCTTTATAAATAAACCTATCACACTTGTAATGATTTCTGTCATAACATGACAAAACAGATGAAGCTCAGAGTCAGGCACTTCTGCTCACACGTCATTTTTCCACCATCACCAGAACCTATGATATATATATATATTTTTTTTTTTTGGCTTCTCTCTAATACTTTCTTCCAGTTCTCTCTGAATGGCACTCTGCTCTTTGAGAAAACTTTTTCCTTTTTTTTTTTCCTTCCCTGTGTAACAATTCTCTGGAAAGAAGAAAATTACTATCCTGTTACTTACATGTAAGGTAAGTAGTGTAACTTATAAATGAATTATGAAGGTCTTGCCCTTGGAAAGACATACATATTTCATCATAAATATGATCCGTAACACTTACTACACATACAGTATTTATATTTATACATGATTATTCAAGGTTTTTTGAATCTCAGCAAGCCCATACTTTCATAACCAAATCCAACATTCTCCTTTCAACTGTAAGGCACAAAATGGAACGTACAAAAGGCCCTCCCCCATTTGACCCTACACACAGCCTCTCTCCCTGGAAGGAAGGTATTATATTTACAAAGAATGCTGTGAATCAAGTGATTTCTCAAAGGCATACGACGCAGTATTCAAATAGCTCCATGTGCTTGCTGTTGATCAAAGAGGCAGATGTTTGCACCAGAGACAGAGTCTTCTGTTTAAATGTATTCATAAAAACAGACTCGGACAACATTTAGTGGCTCGGATAGAAGCAGAGTGGCGCTGACATGGATTTCTCACCACTTTTTTTTGAGCTGGGTGAGAAAAGAACATGGCCTTCCCTCCACACGTGAATAAACATCAGGGGAGACCCGGCTACAAAGCCCAGACCCTTTCTCTCCAAATCGGTCCAGTCAGTCTTTGTCAGGCTACAGCGGCAGTTTTGTTGCCAAGTTGAGATCTTGGATAACGTCACAGCTATGTCACGGCAACAAGTGGGTTTATTTAAAATTTACAGGTTTGGGGACTTCCCTGGTGGCACAGTAGTTAAGAATCCGCCTGCCAATGCAGGGGACACGGGTTCGAGCCCTGGTCCGGGAAGATCCCACATGCCGCGACGTAACTAAGCCCATGTGCCACAACTACTGAGCCTGTGTGCCTAGAGCCCGTGCTCCGCAACAAGAGAAGCCACCGCAATGAGCAAAGAAGAGTAGCCCCCGCTCGCCGCAACTAGAGAAAGCCTGCGCGCAGCAACGAAGACCCAGTGCAGCCAAAAATAAATTAGTTCGTTAAAATAAAATTTACCGGTTTTATCCCAGTGTATTTGATTTTCACATTATAACGTATAACCTACTTTAAAAATTCAAAATACATTTCAGATTTTTCAACTCATTCACTGCCTATTGAGCATGAAATAGAAATTACACATAAATGTATGTGTGTGTATACATGTGTATACACACACACACACAAGTACAACCATCCAAACCAGAAAGTGACAAAACTACCCGTATTTTAAACACCCTCCTTCCATTTTTAGTCGTCTTTCCCTGATGCTATTACTGCTACTTATAAAATTCAGAGGGAACAGAACAAAAGCTGTAAGAGACTTTTTAATTGTCAGAGATAGAGCACTTAGAATTTATAGTAATTAACTAGTCATTACTTCAAATAAGAACATTAATTGGTAGGTTTGGAAAATCTGCAGCATTGCAAAATTTAAAATAAACATTACAAAGATATCATTTACAATTAATCTATATTTACCAGTGAACTTCAAACTATATTTCTTTCTATTATGCTTTTATTGGCTATGGCACACAGTAAATGGGGTGTGTTATGCACAGCTTCCTAAACACCTAAATTTATAAAACCCAATTACATAAATTAATTAGGAATGAACACACACATTTATGCCTTTGTTTGCAACTGTAACATATTAAACATGACAAAATTAATAAGTAGACCCTAAAAGAAAAAATACTGCCACGTATTCATTTTCTGGAACAGATTTTTATGAGATTTAATTTGACTTATCTAGTCCTAAGGGTCATGATTCTTAATAAATATGCAGTTTCTCGCCATTTCATATATATGTAAGTGTATGTTTTATGGTTCCTAAAGGACCAAGGATATATAAACTCAAGAGCATTTATATCCAGATTCAGACACAGAAGGGCAAAGAACTACTCACATGTTATTCCTATCTTGCTTATCTCCTATGTTGTTTTCAAAGACAGCTTTCTGGTAATTAGAGTGGGATACACACAAAATTAAGTGATTTGCCGTCACCTAACTTATCATAGGAAATATTCATTAAAACAAGCTCAGTCTTAGGTCCAAAGAGGAATAAAACACTGATATATGATCAAGTCAGTCAGAAGAACATGACTGGAAACAGATACAATTTTTTTTTTTTTTTTTTTTTTTTTGCTGAGCCCATAAGAAATTTTAAATGCAAAGATCAGAACCCCAAAATGCTTTCCTAATATATTTTGAATAAATCAGCTAATTTTACATCATTGTTTGTTCAGAATGGTATTTCCTTGCTTGGAAAAGCTGACAGAAAATAGTCTGAATTTTTTAAAAGGTAAAAGGAAAGACTCTGGATTGGAGATGATCTCTTCCCTCATCCCCAGCAAAGCAGATTCCTAACAGGATTATTCATACGTGCCTACAGAGTTGCCAGGTTCAGAAACACTAGCTGGCAAAAGCATGCATTTGAACACAGGTTTTTGACCTGGTTTAGGAGTCTTCGTTAGAGGAAAAGCAGTGACATTGTGAAAGCAGAGCCTGTTTCAGGCCTCTGTTCCAGGACAGCTCCTGGGAAACAAAGGAGACTCTTCAGGTCACAGACCACTGCCTTGGGTGATACCCCAGGCTCCCCACCCTACCTGCCTTTACTTGCTGGAGTTAAGGGGAGTCCCTCACCAGAATAAAAAAGAACGCAGAGTTCCTCGGATCGCCATACGAGGTCAAACGTGGTCCATCTTTGAAAAAAAAAAACAGTCCTGGGCTTCCCTGGTGGCGCAGTGGTTGAGAGTCCGCCTGCCGATGCTGGGGACACGGGTTCG
The DNA here is from genome assembly GCF_008692025.1 of Phocoena sinus. Lineage (NCBI taxonomy): Eukaryota > Metazoa > Chordata > Mammalia > Artiodactyla > Phocoenidae > Phocoena > Phocoena sinus. The sequence goes on along the minus strand of NC_045781.1, from coordinate 49,594,610 downwards.
TGCCCCGATCCGGGAAGATCCCACATGCCGCGGAGCAGCTGGGCCCCTGAGCCATGGCCGCTGAGCCTGCGCTCCGCAGCGGGAGAGGCCACAATAGTGAGAGGCCCGCGTACCGCAAAAAAAAAAAAAAAAACAAAAAAAAAACAGTCCTGTCTTGATCTTTACAAAGCGAGATCCTTTCCCAGGACCCTGCAGGATGTGAGACAGTAGAAGAGGGACAAGGTTTGCAGCCGGATCCACACCTTCATCAAGCCTCAGACACCACTGCTCTATGCGGCTCCTCCACAGGCGCCTCCAGCTCAACAAGACCCAAACCAGGGCACTCCTCTCCCCTCCCTCCCTCCTCCTCCTCCTCTAGCAGGGATCCCTACGTCAGTGAAAGGTGCAGCCACCCAAGCATCACCTGGAAGCAGCCTCCCCCCTCCCTCTCTCTCCATCCTGCCGTCCAGGTCAATAGCCACCACCTGCACCTCTCCTGGGGTCACTCTCTCCTCTCCATCCCCAGCGCTCTTGCCTCCCCCCAAGCCTTCGAGGTTTGCTGCCGAGATGACTCTAAGAGACCCCTGGGCCAACCTCAATAGGCCAGGCTCCAAATGCCACCAGAATCGACTTCCCAAATGCACAGTGGAGCAAGGAAAACGCCCGCCTTCTCCGTCCACCACCTCCCCACCCTCCACCCACTTGCCCTCATTATGAAACCCAAACACCTCGGCAAGATATCAAGGCGCTCGGGGACAGGCCCCAACCTTCCCACCCTCCTTCACTACTGGCCACGCCTCCACG